>NC_058403.1:178973032-179022824 GCF_002201575.2 Neomonachus schauinslandi | reverse complement strand
TCAGTGGCATTCCTATACACCAACAACAAGACAGAAGAAAGAGAAATTAAGGAGTCGATCCCATTTACAATTGCACCCAAAACCATAAGATACCTAGGAATAAATCTAACCAAAGAGGCAAAGGATCTGCACTCAGAAAACTATAAAATACTCATGAAAGAAATTGAGGAAGATACAAAGAAATGGAAAAACGTTCCATGCTCATGGGACTGGAAGAACAAATATTGTGAAGAGGTCAATGCTACCTAGAGCAATCTACACATTCAATGCAATCCCCATCAAAATACCATCCACTTTTTTCAAACAAATGGAACAAATAATCCTAAAATTTGTATGGAACCAGAAAAGACCCCACATAGCCAGAGGAATGTTGAAAAAGAAAAGCAAAGCTGGCAGCATCACAATTCCGGACTCTATTACAAAGCTGTCATCATCAAGACAGTATGGTACTGGCACAAAACAGACACATAGATCAATGGAACAGAATAGAGAGCCCAGAAATGGACCTTCAACTCCATGGTCAACTCATCTTTGACAAAGCAGGAAAGAATGTCCAATGGAAAAAAGACAGTCTCTTCAACAAATCGTGTTGGGAAAACTGGACAGCCACATGCAGAAGAATGAAACTGGACCATTTCCTTACACCACACACAAAAATAAACTCCAGATGGTTGAAAGACCTCAATGTGAGACAGGAGTCCATCAAAATCCTAAAGGAGAACACAGGCAGCAACCTCTTCGACCTCAGCCACAGCAACTTCTTCCTAGAAACATCGCCAAAGGCAAGGGAAGCAAGGGCAAAAATGAACTATTGGGACTTCATCAAGATAAAAAGCTTTTGCACAGCAAAAGAAACAGTCAACAAAACCAAAAGACAACCGACAGAATGGGAGAAGATATTTGCAAATGACATATCAGATAAAGGGCTAGTATCCAAAATCTATAAAGAACTCCTCAAACTCAACACCCAAAGAACAAATGACCCAATCAAGAAATGGGCAGAAGACGTGAACAGACATTTTTCCAAAGAAGACATCCAAATGGCCAACAGACACATGAAAAAGTGCTAAACATCGCTCGGCATCAGGGAAATCCAAATCAAAACCTCCATGAGATTCCACCTCACACCAGTCAGAATGCCTAAAATTAACAAGTTAGGAAATGACAGATGTTGGCAGGGATGCAGAGAAAGGGGAACCCTCCTCCACTGTTGGTGGGAATGCAAGCTGGTGCAGCCACTCTGGAAAACAGTATGGAGGTTCCTCAAAAAGTTGCAAATAGAGCTACCATACGATCCAGCAATTGCACTACTGGGTATTTATCCCAAAGATACAAATGTAGGGATCTGAAGGGGTACATGCACCCCGATGTTTATAGCAGCAATGTCCACAATAGCCAAACTGTGGAAAGAGCCAAGATGTCCATCGACAGATGAATGGATAAAGAAGATGTGGTATATATATACAATGGAATATTTTGCAGCCATCAAAAAGAATGAGATCTTGCCATTTGCAAATACGTGGATGGAACTGGAGGGTGTTATACTGAGCGAAATAAGTCAATCAGAGAAAGACATGTATCATATGACCTCACTGATATAAGGAATTCCTAATCTCAGGAAACAAACTGAGGGTTGCTGGAGTGGGGGGTGGGGTGGGAGGGATGGGGTGGCTGGGTGATAAACCTATGTGCTATGGTGAGTGCTGTGAATTGTGTAAGACTGTTGAATCACAGATCTGTACCTCTGAAACAAATAATGCAATATATGTTAAGGGAAAAGAGAAAGAAGAAGAAGATAGCAGGAGTGTAAGAATGAAGGGGGGGAAATCAGAGGGGGAGACGAACCATGAGAGACGATGGACTCTGAAAAACAAACTGAGGGTTCTAGAGGGAAGAGGGTGGGAGGATGGGTTAGCCTGGTGATGGGTATTAAAGAGGGCACGTTCTGCATGGAGCACTGGGTGTTATGCACAAACAATGAATCATGGAACACTACATCAAAAACTAATGATGTAATCTATGCTGATTAACATAACAATAAAAATTAAAAAAAAAAGAAATACACAAAATTGGTTTATCTCAAAATTGATGGCATCTTAGATTTGATAAAATAGGGTAGGTGGCAGGCACTGTTTTAAATCGTTTACAAATACTATCCTATGTGATCTTATAAAAATGCTACGATGTAGGTACTCTTTTTACTCCTTTTGTACATTTAACAAAATATACAAACATTAATTTGCCCAAGATCACAGAACTAGAAACTGAAGAGGACAGATGCAAACCCAGGCAGTGTCTATTCTGTCACAGAATGCAGGGGAAAGACAGTTACCAATATTTAACTAAGGAGAGTCAAAGTGGCATCTCCACCTCAGCAAACCACAAGATATGGTTCAGTTTCCCACTGAAAACAACTTCCCTACACAACGGCAGTGTGTGTGGGACTCCATACAGACACTGTTTCTAGTCATTTGTTTACACTGGACTTTGGTCTTTGAATAAGAACGTGCCTCATTTCTTTGTAATCTATAGTTCCTGACACAGGAGGTAAGTATTCAGAAACAAGTATTTTAAAATTGCTCAAGGAATGATGGCAGAAGACAGGGATCCATTGTGGGCTATCGTGCACAGAAATCACAGATTATATACTTGGCTTGAGCAGTTCATCTTGTATTAGGGTTCTCCAAAGAGAAAGAACCAACATGAAGCAGGTATATACACATAAAGAGATTTATTATAAGAAACTGGCTCACATGATTAGGGAAGCTGAAAATTCCCAAGATTTGGAGGGTAAGTTAGCAAGATGGAGACTCCGGGGAGCCAAAAGTTTAGTTCCAGTCTGAGTCCAAAGGCTTGAGACCCAGGAGAGCCAATGTTGTCACACTAGTTGAAAGACTGGAAGGCTCAAGACTCAGCAAGAGCTGGTGTTTCGGTTTGCAAAGGTAAGAAAAGACTACTGTCCCAGTCCAAAATCAGGAAAAATTCTCTCTTACTCAGGGCAAGGTCAGCCTTTTTGTTCTACTGAGGCCTTCAGCCCAGAACATGAGGCCCACCCACATTAAGGAGGGCAATCTTCTTTACTCAACCTATCGATTCAAATGCTAAACACCCTCAAAGAAACACACAAATAATGTTTGATCAAACATCTGGGCAACCCATGGCCCAGTCAATTTGTTATATAAAATGCATCACCATAAACATGATAGAACTATGTAGTGTAGTCTTACTGGATGTGGGGAAAAAAATAAAAGCTTTTTTTTTTTTTTTTTAAGATTTTATTTATTTATTTGACAGAGACAGACACAGCGAGAGAGAGAACACAAGCAGGGGAAGCGGGAAAAGGAGAAGCAGGGAGCCCAATGGGGGCCCAATCCAAGGACCCTGGGATCATGACCTGAGCTGAAGGCAGATGCTTAACGACTGAGCCACCCAGGCACCCCAAATGAAAGCTTTTAAAAGAGACAAGAAGTTAATGACTTTCATGGTAAACTTAGTTCTCTGGAAAGGTACAGGAAGGATGCCTTGTTCAGTAAGATCACTACCAAAGAGTGGCCACTGCAAGTAAATTCGCTTAAAACAAAGATACATCTCTCTGTTTGGCAGCAGGAAATATTTTGGCTAGGGATTCACCTTGAAAACTAAAGCTAAATACATGTAAGTATTGAGAGTGAGGGACTGTACCTCAGACTTCTCTTATGGGATTTACCTTACAGGTGTGAAATGAAATAGATAAGACTAAGTTATCCAAAAGTAGAGCTGCTCTCAGAAGCAAAACTGGCCCAACAGAAAACAAAACACTATCCTCTTTGTGCTCTCTCTTCATCTCTGTCAGCTGCTGGGTAGGTAGAAGGGAGGGTATTTATTTCTATGTATTTAACCAATACTTCATACAGTGTACTACGTACAAGACACTGTTCTCTGTGCTCCTAGAGACATGTAAGTGGGGAAACTTAAAATTGGTCCTTGATTCCTTTCCACACTTTTGACCACGCAATCAGGTTGCATATTTTCTTTTCAGAAAAGGTGACTTAAAGTATTGTCAAGACTATAAAATATAAGATGCCTAATTCCTCATTCACCTGAAGTTAACATGGACATCATTAAAAACATTATAATTCCTAAAACAGTAACTTACTATTTTGGGATTGCTATAGAAGATGGATAGGGGCGCCTGGGTGGCTCAGTCGGTTGACTTTATCTGAAGAGTGAATTGCTTAAATGTTTATCTTTTTTTCTTATTAACCATGCTTTTAAGAAAAGTTGCCAACAACAAAGGAAATGCCTATTTGTCGCAGTGCAGTCAGGGCCGTTTCATTGTTAAAGAGATAAAATACAAAACCTCATTTGCAATAGAAGTTCCTCCACTGAAACTACTTGAAAGCTGATAGGGAGTCAGGAGGCATCAGATTAGGGTGACTTACTTCATGCGATTATTTCCCTTGGATCCTTTTCCTTTTGTTCAAATCCCTTTTCCCCTTCCTCCTCCTGCCCAGCTCAAGAATATACACCCTTAAAAGGAAGCTTCACACTCCAGTGATCTTCTTAGAAGGCATTTATTTTATTTGAGTGTGGTTTTTCTCTACGGCATTCTCAGCCTTTCTCTTCACGAAAGCACAACAGAGGAAAGAGAAAGCTGAAAAGATGAATTCATGAAATGAAAGCAGACAATGAGGTAGTGGCTAGTTATTGCCTTTGGAAAACATGCCTAGTATTCCTGGTTGTGGTTCTCTTAAAATTCTCAACTCTCTCCCTCTATACCTGCCCCAACTCAGCTTTCAGTCAAAAAAGGGTTATGTCACAGAATAGATGTAAAACTATGGTAGCCACGGGACCACCAGCTGGACAATCTTGATAACTTACTCGTGGAGACAAATATCTTCTGAGCCCATAGTATGTGCCAGGCCCTCTGCTGGGGTTGAGGATAGAGCAGTAAAGAAGAGATGGCCTTTGGTCTCAACAAGTAGAGACACCAAACAAAATATCTTGCAATACTCCCAAGGAGGAAATGGCCTTCTCCTTACCTTCTTTTGGCCTTGGAGTCAGAATTGCTGAGCTAGCACGCCAGCTTACAGACTTGGGTTATTCCACAGAGCCTCTCACTCTCATTTTCTCATATATAAGTAGTTTATTATCTACCTCACATGATGGTTATGAATTTTAAACTGTTTAATGAACATAGTGAGCTACTTGAAAAATTATAGATGTTGAATAAATGCCTTTGTTTTTTGTTGACACATTTATTCAATAAATATTTGTTGACTGTTTACTCTATGCTAGCACATGGTAACAATGCTGAACAAAAAAGGCCCCCCAAAATCCTCTTCAAGGACTTTTCATATTTTAGTGATGAAAGAAACACAAAGCAGGAAAGATACAATTTAAAATAGGGAAGGCCAGAAACTAATATTTGAGTGAGAAATTAAAGCAATAAGAAAATAAGTCCTGCAGATATCAAAGGGAAAAAGGCCCTTATAGCTGGAGCTATGGAAGAGAAGGAGAAATTAATAGATGATGCCAGAAAGATAATGGAGGGTAAATGGGCAGATTACAGAGGGCCTCATGGGTCACTGTTGAGGCTTGGGCTTTTACTCACAATAGGATGGGAAGCCCCTGGAAATGATGAACTTAGAATGACCTGATCTAACCTACATTTTTAAAAGATCTATTATGATCAGAACAGACTGAAGAAGAGCAAGGATGAAAGCAGGGACATAGCACCTGCCACAATAATCCAAGGAGAGGTGATGATAGCTTGGACCAAGGTCACGGCAGTGGAAATGGTAAGAAAATGTTGGGTTCTGGATTTATGTAGAAGGTAGAAGTGACAGGATTTGCTGATAAGTTAAATTTAAGATGTGAGAGGAAGAGAGGAGTCAATGCTGCCCCCAAAGTTGTTGACTTGAACACTGAGAAAGGTGGGGCTGTCCCTTAAATAAATAAGGAGAAAAGTAGGAGCTGGGCTGTTAAATTTTAGATGCCAATTAGATTTTAACTGAGGAAGATCAAATAGGCAGTTAGACATTTGAGTCTGGAGTTCAAGAGAGAAGTCTGGTTTTAAGGTGGACAGTTACTCACCATTGTAATATTGGATAGTATTTCAAGTCATGACACTGATAAAATCCCCGAAAGAGCATTGATAGCCAGACGATTAAAAAAAAAATGATCACTTACACGTTGAGTTCGGGAGCAGAAAAAAGGTAGCCAGTGGCCTAAATAAAACCAAAAATAAATGTGTGGGGGCAAAGAGTTGGGTTTAAGATGGCGGCATACCAAGATCCGGAACTCACTTCCTCTCACAGACACAACAAATCTACAACTACATATGGACTAATTCCCTCTAAAAGGCACCTGAAAATTTAATGAAGAGAGCCTCCACAACAAAGCATAAAAGGACAGCAATGAGACAGGAAGAAGCAGAGACATGGACTCACCGGGAAAAAAAACATTCCAGACTTAAGTGAATTACAACCGGGAGGGATTACAAAGGTATGGAACTTTTTCTTGAGAAGCGAGGGATTCAAGCTCCACATCAGGCATCCTAACCCTTAGATCCCACACAGGATAGACAAGACCCCAAAATACCAGGCTCTGAAAATCGATGGGGATTATGTTCAGAAGAGCTATAAAACTGTAGCGACTGGAAAAACTGTAAAGGGGCTCATGTGCAGAATCACTTGACCTAGAAAACATCTCAAAAACACCAATTTGAAAAGCCCTAGATAAAAGAGTCCATTTAGAGAGTCTGCTGGAGAGGCAGGAGACAAGGACTCTCCACAGAAACTGAGACACTGGTGGGAGCCGTTTTTGAAATCTCAGTCTATCTTCCTGATACCGGCTCTGAATGGTGTCATTTTGGAATTCTCCCTCTAACTTGCTAGCACCAGTGGGTGTGCCCACTGAAAGCCCTACCCACAAATGCAAAGCAGCAGTTGCTGTTGTACCCCAATAATGGGCCAGGGGACGGACCCACCCACCCAACGTAAGACCACCAAAGTATTTACAGCAAGTATTAACAGACATAAGTGGAAAAGTTGACAGTAATACAATAATAGTAGGGGGCTTGAATACTCTACTTACATCAATGCATAGATTATCCAGACAAAAAAATCAGTAAGGAAACATTAGCCTTAAATGACGCATTAGACCAGATGGACTTAGTAAATATATATACATTCCATCCAAAAGCAGTACAACACACATTCTACTCAAGTGCAAATGGAACATTCTCTAGGATATATCACAGGTTAGGCCACAAAACAAGTCTTAATAAATCAAGAAAACTGCATTAATATCAAGCATCTCATTTGACCACAATGGTATGAAAGTAGAAATTAATTACAAAAAGATAACTGAACAACTAGTAGGTCTTTGAACAAAAAAGAAATAACAAAAATATATAAATAAATATAAATTTAAAAAGACCTAGAGACAAATGAAAACAAAAATATGACATACCAAAATCTATGGGATGCAGCAAAAGCGGTTTCTAAGAGGGAAGTTCATAACAATGCAGGCCTACCCCAAGAAATAAGAAAAATCTCAAATAATAAATCTAACTTTACACCTAAAGGACCTAGACAAAAACAAAAATAAACAAACAAAACAAACAACAAAAAACCAGCAAAACCCAAAATTAGTAGAGGGATGGAAATACTAAAAATCAAAGTTAAAATACATGAAATCAAGACTAAAAATACAATTTAAAAGATCAGTGAAATTAAGCCGATTCATTGACAAATTAAAATTGACAAACATGTAGCCCAACTAACCAAAAAAAAAAAAAAAAAACTCAAATAAAATCAGAAGTGAAAGAGGCAAAGTTATAACTGATACCACAGAAATAAAGTATCATGAGACTACTATGAACAACTGCCTTCAAACTGGACAACCTAGAAGAAATGGGTAAGTTCCAAAAAAATACAATTTTCCAAGATTGATTTGGGAAGAAATAGAAAATCTGAATAGACCAATTACTAATAAGGATATTGAAGCACTAATCAAACACCTCCTATATGACTGATCAGGTGCAAATATGTAAAATATATAAAGAACTCTTACAGCTCAACAATAAAAAAAAAAAACTGTTAAAAAATGGGCAGAGGATCTGAGTTTACACTTCTTTTAAGGGATATACAGATGACAAACAGACACATGAAAAGATGCTCAACATCATTAGGTAAATGCAAAACGAAACCAGAATGAGATAACACCTCATACCTGTCAGAGTAGCTCTTCTCAAAAAGACAAGGAATAACAAAGATAACAAGACTGGCAAGGATGTGGAAAAAAGACAATCTTCATACACTGTTGGTGGGTTTATAAACTGGCACTGGCACTATGGAAAACACTATGCAAATTCCTCAAAAAATTAAAAACACAACTAACATATGATCCAGCTATTCCATTTCTGGATATTTATCCAAACAATACAAAAACACCAGTTCAAAAGATATATGCACCCTTATGTTCACTGCAGCATTATTTCTAACAGCCAAGATATGAAAACAAAGTGTCCATCAATAAATGAATAAAGATGTATATTATACACAGACACACCAACACATCTGGAAAAAAATGAAATCTTGCTATTTGGACAACATAGAGGGGCTTTTGAAGGTATTATGCTAAATGAATTAAGTCAGGGGGCGCCTGGGTGGCTCAGTCGGTTGAGCTGACTCTTGGTTTCAGTTGAGGTAGTGATCTCATGGGTTGTGGGACTGAGCCCCAACTTGGGCTCCTAGCTCAATGGGGCATCTGCTTGAAAGATTCTCTCCCCCACCCCTCCCTAGACACATGTGTGTGCTCTAAAAATAAATAAATCTTTAAAAAGAAAAAAGAAAAATACCATATGATTCCACTTACATTTGGAATCTGAAAAATAAAACAAATGAACAAACAAAACAGAAAGCAGACTCATGGAAACATCCAACATACTAGTCATTAGTTGAAGTGGAAGGTATTAATGGGCAGGTGAAATAGGTGAAGCGGATTAAGAGCTACAAACTTCTAGTTATAAAATAAATGAGTCACAGGGATGTAATATGCATCATGGAGAATATAGGCAGAAATACTAGAATAGGGCGCCTGGGTGGCTCAGTTGGTTGGGCAACTGCCTTCGGCTCAGGTCATGATCCTGGAGTCCCTGGATCGAGTCCCGCGTCGGGCTCCCTGCTCGGCGGGGAGTCTGCTTCTCCCTTTGACCCTCCTCTCTCTCATGCTCTCTGTCTCTCATTCTCTCTCTCTCAAATAAATAAATAAAATCTTTAAAAAAAAATACTAGAATAATTTTAGTAATAATGACAGATGGTAACTAGACTTATTGTCTTATAATGTCTTATAAGACTCATCTTACAGTTTTACAATGTATAAAAACATCAAATTGCTATGATGTGAAACTAAAACAATAGAATATTATATGTCAAATATATTAATAGGTAATGCAAATAAAAATTTTCAACTGATTGAAGGTCAAAAAAATTGTATGTTCTAACCTAGCATACCCCAGTCTCTTACCTTGGTTTTTAGAATACCTAAAACTTCCCAAGCTTAGCAGTTCTAATTAGTCTTTAAAAACTTTTCTTCCCTTATCACTCAAGTCCTATTCTAAGTACTTGCCCTGCACATTTTTCTTAATCAAAAGTCTATTTGTTTACCATTCTCTACCAAGAGTACCATCAATTAGAAGATATATATATTGATATGAAAAGCACCATGGAATAAATGCTGAGGGGACCTCATCATTAAATGACCCTTGGTCTTTTGAATACATGGCATAAATGAGAATACACACACACACAGAGAGAGCTCCTATTTTAATTATAATACAAAAACTCCTTTTAATTAACAACATATAACTTTCCAATGTTATATTGAGATACCATTACTTTTTAGTGGACTAACTCCTCCCTTATTTCAGAAGGAGTCCATCCAACTGTCTGTTATGGACTGAAATGTACCCCTCCCACCCCCAAGGTCACTTGTTGAAGCCCTAAACTTCAAGGGACCATATATGTGGATAAGGCCTTTTCAAGCTAATTAAGGTTAAGTGAGGTCTTAAGGGCAGGACACTAATCCAGAAAAACTGGTGTCTTTATAAGAAGAAATACCAGACAGGTGCCCCTCTCTCCACACAGGCACAGAGATAAGGTTACATGATGTCACAGGGAGAAGGTAGCCACCTGCACACTAGGAAGAAAGTCCTTACCAGGAAACAAATTTGCTGACACATGGATCTTGGACTTCTACCTTCTAGAACTATGAGAAAATAAAGTTCTGATGTTTAAGCCACCGAGGCTCTGGTATTTTGTAATGGTGGCCCGAGCTGACTGCCACTTATTAATTCTAACCTTACAGAATGAGAAAAGGTGACACACTTCGTTTCAAGGGGTATTATACTAACAACATGACTGGGTAAAACAAATCTTTTGGGTTCACTCATGTTTCTGAAAACATCTCTCTCCATGTATGCATGTGTACAGGTATGTGTCCCATAAAAATGTTTTTACAATCCATTACAGAGCATTGGGAAATATCAAGTAAAAGACATGATCTTTGCCTTCAACTGTTGGTGGTGTGGACCCAATCTGCCTTAGTTTACAGCAACACAGATTACTACAATACCAAACTGTATTGGAGAATGGTCTTATTCTTAGGAAATACATGTGGTTTGCTGCTTACTTACAAACACTTCAGAAAAAAAAAATGGCAAGATAGGCAGATTTTTAATTGGTAGTTCTAATATGATAGGGTATAACAGGTGGTCACTCTTGCAAGGGATATAAAGATGTTCACTGTACATTCCTTTCAACCGTTCTCTAGATTTTTTAAGGTTTTATTTATTTGACACAGAGAGAGAGGAAAGAGTGAGCACAAGCAGCGGGAGCGGCAGGCAGAGGAACAGGAAGCAGCAGACTCCCCACTGAGCAAGGAGCCCAATGCTGGACTCGACCCCAGGACCCTGAGATCATGACCTGAGCCAAAGGCAGCTGCTTAACCGACTGAGCCACCCAGGCACCTCAACCTTTCTTTAGATTTTGAAGGTTTCCAAATAAGAAGTTGGGGGGTGCAGATGGAGGTAAACTACTATTACAAGAAATAACTAGAAAGCATTATAGAGGGACAGACCCAAGCTGCCTCTGTTTAAATAGCTACTCTACCATCTCTCTCCTGTGAGGCTTTCAACAAGTGGCTTCACTTCTCTTTGCCTTGGTGTCCATATCTGCAAAATAGCAAACTTTCAGAGTTTTGATGTAAGCATAAAGGTAATATAGAGAGTGCTGCATTGCTACCATTATTACTGCTCTTCTTATGAACTATTTAAACAACTAGTAAACTGGGAAGATCTAGAAAGAAATATAAAACTCTGGGTGCAATTCATTTTCTTAAAAATTACACTTCTCAGGGGGCGCCTGGGTGGCTCAGTTGGTTAAGCAACTGCCTTCGGCTCAGGTCCTGATCCTGGAGTCCCGAGATTGAGCCCCACATCAGGCTCCCTGCTCGGCGGGCAGTCTGCTTCTCCCTCTGACCCTCCCCCGCTTTCATGCTTTCTCTCTCTCATTCTCTCTCTCTCAAATAAATATCTTTAAAAATAATTATACTTCTCAGAATAAGGAAAAAATAAGTGCCTTCTAGAAGCAAAAATCAGCACATTGCAAAGGCCGCTTACCCAACTGATATTCATTGAATTTGAGATCTGAGATAGTCAGCAATCCTTGTTTTAATTTTTTCCATCCTGGCACATGAATCCCTTTATTTCCCCACAAGTGTTCATCCAGTACCTCCTCAAACCCTGAGTTCTCCCATCAGAAACCAGCTGATGCCAATTTCAGGCATTTCCAATGATGTGAGTCATGACTCCCATCCCTACTGCATAGGACTATACTGGACGCTCCAGTTCCTATTTCTCTGTCTTCTGGTCTTACTACTGCCTAGTACTTTTAAAGGTTTCAGACTCAGCAGGACCACAAGGGGACAGGACAGGAAATCAAATGAAGTGCCTCCCCACTCTCAGTAGGTCAGAGCAAGTACCTTTCTTCTGAAAGGGTAACGTAATTGCAGAGACACAGAAGAGATTGCAAAAAGCCTCTCCATTTAGAAGTAACTGATGAAGCAGAGAGCCCACATTACACTTCACTTGTGTCTCTACTCTGAGCCCCAGTCTCCCACTCTTTCTTAGTACAAGAGGGAGAAAAAGGCAGGGGAGAAAGCTAAGAGGGAGGGAGGGAGGGAGGGAGGGAGGGAGGAAGGGAGGGAGGAAGGGAGGAAGGGAGGAAGGAAGGAAGGAAGGAAGGAAGGAAGGAAGGAAGGAAGGAAGGAAGGAAGGAAGGAAGGAAGGAAGGAAGGAAGGAAGAAGAAAGGAAAGGAAGGAAGGAAAAAGAAGAAAGAAAGAGAGAGAAAGAAAGAAAGAAAGAAGGAAGAAAAAGGAAGGAAGGAAGGAAGAAGGAAAGAAAGGAAAGAAAGAAAGAAAGAACAGGTGAAATTGCTGTGTTCAAAGAACATGTTTAAAAAGCTATACATATAGGGGCGCCTGGGTGGCTCAGTCCTTAAGCGTCTGCCTTCGGCTCAGTTCATGGTCCCAGGGTCCTGGGATCGAGCCCCATGTCAGGCTTCCTGCTCAGCGGGAAGCCTGCTTCTCCCTCTCACACTCCCCCTGCTTGTGTTCCTGCTCTCTTTCTCTCTCTGTCTGTCAAAATAAATAAATCTTTAAAAATAAATAAATAAAATTTAAAAATTTAAAAAAAAATAAAAAGCTATACATATAAAATAAAGTTAGAGTAAAGGCAAATGAGAATTAAAGATAAAAATAAAAGTACTTGTTTAGTCCCTGCAAGTCTCTTTCAATATCTGCATTTATGATTTCAATAACATTTCATACACAGGTGGATAGATTTCTTATTTGTTGTTCTACTAAATTTGTGTGCAGAACCATCTCAGTAGACAAAAATAAATCTATGCACATATAATGTAGAAAATGGTGATAAGCTACTATTTGTATGTTTAAAATATAAAAAGTATATGTGTATTTTTAACATTTTCCTTTAGGAAATTTTGTTCTATTTTACTTCTAACTGAAATAGACTCCAGCAAGAAAGTGCATCATGTTTTTCATCATACTCTAAACAATATTTTAGGTGTTAAACTCTTATAAACATTACTTTTGTTGACATATTATACACATCATTAAATATCTAAGCCCAGAATTAAAACAGAAAATTACCCTGACATGGCACTATCAACCTTAACATCACTTAGCAGAACCCATTTTCAATAGATGTTGTAAATTTTTTAATTCCAGTTAAAGATAGTGGAAGAAGACCTTTGTTGATCTCTCTTTCCTAAGACCCCACTAAAACTACAGTAAAGGAAGACAACAGATCCAAACTTACAAAAGCAAAGAAAGAAAAGGGGAGGTACCGGCAGCTGAGAGACATTCAATAGTCTTTTGGGAGATGGAAAGCAGATGGATTAGCAGTGAGTGACAGGCAGAAGTGGGTACTGAGGGGACGAGACTGATTCATTTCTAAGGGCCTCAATAGGTCCTTCAAGGTATGGAGTTGAAAGCATCAGTATACATAAAATTAAAGTCCACTAGTCACTAAATCCTATCCATATTCAGAGAGTCCACACTTCCCTAAGAGGACACAAATGGCCTTTGAACAATGGATTTGAACAGCACGGGTCCCCTCGTACCTGTTTTTTTTTTTTTTTTAAATACAGTACAGTACTGTAAATGTATTTTCTCTTATGATTTTCTTAATAAGATCTTCTTTTCTCTGGCTTACTCTATTTTAAGGATATGCTATATAATACATGTACCATATAAAATATGTGTTAATTAGACTGTTCATGTTATCAGTAAGGCTTCTAGTCAACAGTAGGCTATTAGTAGTCAAGGTTTTGTGGGAGTCAAAAGTTACCCACTGCACAAGGGTGGGTGCCCCTAACTCTTGCGCTGTTCAAGAGTTAAGTGTACAACATTTGGAGAAATTTTCTAATATGAAGAAGACTAAAATAAACCAAGTGAAAAAATAAAATGAGAGGGCAGAGAATTAATGCATGGAACAGACAAGGACCTAACAGTACTAACAATAATTTTATGACTTAAAAAAGAAAAAGAAGACAAGGAGATGATGAACTTTTACTATGTGTCATTATGTGTGTATATGTATGTGTATAAATATATATATGCCTATATACACGGCATTTTACATATCCCCTTATTAGTTTTATATATAATTATAATATATATGAAATCCCATAGTTATGGAGTATACATATGTACACACACACACTCATTAAATCTTTGACAATAAGTAAAGTAAGGGAATAAGACTGTTTCAAAGTCATCCATCAAATATTCAAAAAAAAAAATAAAAAACCCAAAACAAAACCCCATCTCAAATCCAGGTAATAGGATACTGAAAATCATATGATAAAAACATTAGCAATAAGAAAACACTCTTGAGAATTTTTTAATAGCAAAATCAATTATTTTGCCACAGAAAATCTCTCATGAAATTCAAAAAATAAAAAGAGATGAAAAGAATGAAACCAAACAGGAAATAGTTAGAGAAACAACCCAGATGGCCCAAAATACTATTCTAGAGATAGAAAACAACAATAGCAAAAAGCACAGTGAGATCACCAAAAAAAAAAAAAAAAGTCCAAGATCAGAGGAATGAATAACTTGAATCCAGTTAGAGCAGACCAACACCATAACACGCACTATCATGAAATGTAAAGTTTTAAGGATAACAACAAAAACATACCAAAGAAAATGGTAAGAACTTTGAGAAGCCAGAATAGGAAATATTAACATGCAGAAAAGGAAATGAAACAATTTTATTACACTTCTCAAATCCAACACTGTATATGCTAAAAACCAATGGAGTCATGCTTTCAAAATTCTAAAGGAAAATTTCTATATCCAACAAAATTGTCAATAAAGTGTGAAACAAAACGTATTTCAGACATTGCTTCAAAATTTTTATTTTCATGAATCCAATTATTTAAGAATTTGCTAGAGGGTATGCTGTAGCAAAATAAAGGAATAAAGTTAGAAAGAGAAAGACATGGGAAAACAAGAAATTCAATCCAAAAGATTAGTGAAACAAAGCCACAGGGTCAGTTTTTCAGCTAGTCAGAATGGAGATCATCTCTGGAACAGAAGAGAATCTGATACGACACATAAGCTAAAAACATTATAAACAAAACAGCTAGAAACAGTAAAACTGTCCAAGCAATATAATCTTTACCTATCATAATGAGGGTTAATAATAAGATCTAAAATTGATGAATCAATTAATCACAGCATATGCATATTGTTTAGAAATACAGTGTTAGGGGCTCCTGGGTGGCTCAGTCGGTTAAGCGCCTGCCTTCGGCTCAGGTCATGATCCCAGGGTCCTGGGATTGAGCCCCTCTTTGGGCTCCCTGCTCAGCGGGAAGCCTGCTTCTCCCTCTCCCACTCCCCCTGCTTGTGTTCCCTCTCTCCCTGTGTCTCTCTCTGTCAAATAAATAAAATCTTTAAAAAAAAAATAGAAATACGGTGTTAATAGAAAATCTAAGATAAAAAATAGTTGCAGCTGGAGAGTAGAACTAAGGATACAGAGAGGGGAGGCAGTTGATAGTCAATAATATACCAATATTAATTTGGTAAATTTAATCATATATTTTGAAATCCTAACCAGCCAGATGATTTCCAAAGCCATAGTATGTTACATTCCTAGTTGAGTCCTTACATGCATGCATACATATATCTACACACACACACATACACACACACAGAGATGTACACACACAGAAGCGACTCCTTGCAGTTGATAACTATATCTAAATATCTGTTAGTTTGCTATTTTAAGTAAGTCTTTTTTCTATGACACAGGTTATTTTCAGATTAAAAAAAAAATCTATCTTTATGTGCTGTACTTTTCAGATGTATTTAAGTCATCACACCATATATACAGTAATTCCTTACAAGAATATTGGCTAAAAACTTTTCTTAAAACCTCCAAGACAGGGGATCCTGGGTGGCTCAGTCGCTTAAGCATCTGCCTTTGGCTCAGGTCATGATCTCAGGGTCCTGAAATCAAGCCCCACATGAGGCTCCCTGCTCAGTGGGGAGTTTGCTTCTCCCTCCCCCTCTGCCACTCCCCCTATTTGTGCTCTGTCTCTCTCTCAAATAAATAAATAAATAAAATCTTAAAAAACAAAACCAAAAAGCCTCCAAAACAGAAGCGAAAATCTCACTGAGTGTTGGGCTTATGATATTTTTTTTCCTGAGCACCTTCTCTTAGACTGTAAGCTTCAAGAAGGCAGAGAACACAACTCATTCATGATTGGATCCCCACTGTAAGTAGTCAATAAATTCTTCTTGAATTAAGGAGTTAATCCTTTTAGTCTTCTTTTTCATATATAACCCACACTAATACTAGAAGACACTCGTTCCATTAAAGCTGCATCAATGCCCTATGAACTTGAGCCAGGAGAACCTTAATATCATGGAAAGCCAAGGAAGATTTCCCCACATGAGGCTGTATGTTCATCCTCTAGGCGAGTCAGGAACTCAGACGCATTAAAAAAAAAAAAAAAAAAAAAAAACGAAATTCAAATACAATCCTATTCAAATGCCAAATATCTTGTCTTTTCATCTGTTCATTTTTACTTTTTGTTTTGTTTGCTTTTAATAAAACTTGAGAAAAACACTATCAAAGATGCCTCCCTCCTAAACACATGAGGGCTTTAAGAATGATGCCCAAAGAGGGGTAAAAAAGAGGGTTACTTGTGTGAGTTATGCAATTTAAATGCTATAAGGGTAGTAAAGTTTGTGACCACCCAGGACAAGTTGGTGATAACATGTTTTGAAATGTCAGAAAATCTAGTACAATATACCACTGCTGATAACAGTGATCATCTCTGAGAAATGACGCTGAGGAAGACAATTTTTGGAATAAACAAGAATTGATTTTATAATTAAAGAAAATAAGAGCACTGTAAAAATGGGTGTAAATAAAGCAGCAGCTCTCTTACCAATGTTCTGCAACAGCAGTTTTCAAACTAGGGTACGCAAACTTCTAGAAATACAGAAAGACTTTTGAAAAGGTACACTCACAATTAAGGTAATCAATCTAGATTATTCTCCATACATTGTTTTTCTTACCTAAACATATAGGATGTGCTATGGTGTAAGCACATGTATGCCTGCTCTCCAACAAAAGGAGAGTTTGAAGTTTGGGGGTCACTGAAGGCCGCCTCCCCAATTTTCATCTCATTAAGACATGAAATCCCAGTAAAATTTTACTAACGGGGAAGATGTCAACTTAGAAGCTTCACAAGTGTCTCATCTCTACACTCTCCTTTTCCAAAGAATCTGAAATTCAAGAGTGACAGAATAGGCCAGGTTTACAGAAATAAGACCATATGGAATTCAGAAGAGCAGATCCATGCTCAAAGAAATAACCTCAATATTACAACAAATGATTGGTAAATGAGTGCACACTTACAGACATTAAGTTCAAATACAAGATTTAAGGTATGTTTTATCTTTTAAAAAAAAATAATTCCTTCTCTAAATGACTTTTTCAGTTAACCATATAACTAGCACCTCGATAAGAGAGCATCTACTTAAACAAAAAGTCAAAGTTAACTTCAGCTCAGTCATTCCTAAAAGAGCACATATTACCCCTGGTTACAGGGAGGGATCCCCTATAAGAGCAGGTGTTCTGTTTCTACCCCAGTAGGGTGTACCACAATACTACAATGTAATCCTCACACTAGCTGGAGTTAGTGCAGCGTCACAGATTAAGGGTTCAATTCTCCACAAGACGGCTCCCAATTTGGATGCCAAGTCACCTGCCCTTCTGACCAACTTGGCTACAAATTCAGGCGTTCCCACAACCCCATCAGCTTTGATAATTCACTAGAACAACGCACAGAACTCAAGGAAGCACGACACTTACATTTTCATTAATAAGGGTACACATAGGGTAAGGTCCGGAAGGGTCCTGGACGCTGAGCTCCAGTGCCCTCCCCCCTCAGATTACATGCATGCCGTCCTCCTAGCACATTGATCTGCTGTTCACCAACCTTAAACTGAACGAAACCAGTGTCCAAACTTTTTACAGAAATATCATTACATAGTCATGATCGAATAAATCACTGGCCATTGCACTCAGTCTCCAGCTCTCCTCCTCTACCCAGAGATCAGAAGGCTGCAAGTTCCCACCCTCCATTCACATCTTGGTCTTTCTGTGGCCATCCTGCATTCTAAAGCCATATAGGGGCCCACCTTGAGTGACTTCATTAGCATAACAAAGACAGTCCTAATGCTTAGGAAATTTCAAGGTTTTTTTAAAGTTTTTTATTTTTTTTATTAACATATAATGTATTATTTGTTTCAGGGTACAGGTCTGTGATTCATTAGTCTTACACAATTCACAGCACTCACCATAGCACATAACCTCCCCAGCGTCCATCACCCAGCCACCTCATCCCTCCCACCCCCCTCCACTCCAGCAGGAAATTTCAAGGTTTTTAAAATTCTGTGTCAGGAAAACAGGGACAAAGACCAGATATGTTCTTTGTTATATTGCAATAGGTAAATTAAAATGGTGGGAAGATATTGTGAAATTTTTAATGAAATTTTGGGTTGAGAGAACAGCAAGAGTAGGGCAGCTTAAGAAGGGTTAAGAAGAACGAAAACAAGGAAACTAAGAACAGTGATGAAAGAACACACAGCAAACAAAGGAACTAGATCAAGGAGGAAATGACAGCCTAAGGACAGAACAGTATGGGCAACATGTTTGAAAAAAAAAAAAAAAAGAAAAGTTTTTGTATAGAAACAAAGCACCTGCAGGGAGAATCCAAACAGTGATGGACTTTACTTTTTCATCTAGGAGATGAACCAGAATGGTCACATTAGGTCTAGGGTTACACACTGGAAATTCCAGTGATAAAAATGAGGATTCCCCTGTCAAGTTCCAGTACTAGGACAGGTAGCAATACTTGGAAAGTGATGAGGGAGCAGAAGGCAAGCTGAGGACAAAGCACAAGCTGACACCCTGCAACAGCCCCCCCCAACTCCCAGGGGGGACATGGTGACATTCCTTGGGCACTCCTGTCTGACCTAAAGCTAAGGGAAGGAAAAACAAATGGTTAACTTATAGAGATCACAGTCCTGCAAGATATGAGTCTTCCTCAGTTTACAAAATGTCTTAGTGATTTACCAGAAAAAAAAAAAAAAAAAAAACATTCTTATCAATAACCTAACTTCCAGAAGGAAATTCCCAACTATCATACTGTTAAAGCTTTACTAGAGGGAAAAACAACCTTAACTTGACAATGGCAAGGCCTCCAATATCTTGTAGGCCCTCTTTAGCATACAGAAATTCTTTTGAAAACCTCTTTTTCCTTACCCCCCACTCCCACGTATATAATCAGTCACCCCTCACAACCCCCGGGCAGCAGCTCTTTCTGCCCTCGGGTCCTGTCCCTGTGCTTTAATGAAACCACCATTTTGCACCAAAGTTGTCTCAAGAATTCTTTCTTGGCCGTTGGCTCCGGACCTCACCCCACCAAACCTCACCTACGTTCCAAAACTATATCTAAAGGAAGCCTCTAGAAGGAGTTTGCCCCTAGAAATACCTACTAAGCTCAGTCAGTAACACAACACTGGAATTGATATACTATGCCAAAAATCTATAGTATATTGTTAGTTCTACAGAATTCTTTCATTCTGTCTCAAGGATCAGGTAGATGGTAATTAACACTTCTGAGGACAACGCATGTACTATTTACTGTACATTATCTCATTTGAAATGGCTCTTGAACTGGAGGGGAAGAAAGATAGGACCATGAACACAGAGGTATTGCTTGTGGAGAAGCTAACTCTTTCTATGTTCTACACTCTCAAGCATCAATATCAGAAACTAAACCAAGACAATGTGATTAAATGGTATACAAGTAAAGCTTAAGCAATCCTGCCTACTGCCCATTAATAATACATACCTGACAAGCAGCAGGGCAAAGATTAATTAATCAGCAAATTTTATTTGGTCAACTGAATAACTACTTGGAAACAAATAAATATGAATTAATATATAATGCTAAAAACCAACATATACTCCAGGTATACTTAAATATAAATACAAAAATTGAACATAGAGTAACATGTAAATGCACTAACAGAAACCATTTTTTTTCATTTTGTAGTAAGAAGTCCTTTCTAATCCAAACATAAAACTCAGAGGCATAAGGGAGAAAAACTATATCTGATTGTGTGAGAAGAAAATTATGTGGCAAAAGCATATAAAAATAGTTAAATACAAGAAGAGGTTCCACTTGTGCATAGGATATAGAAAACTGCAAAAGAAAACTATTCCACAGTAACAAACTAACAAAAAGCCACATAATTAGAGAATCAAAACTTTTTTTGAGCCCATCAGAGTCTCAAAGAACTCAGGTGAACTGATTTCCAAGGGATGGCAAGTCTTTTGAAAATGTGAACTGTTTGACTTTTGTCCGAAAAAGGGAGAAAAAGGTGGCCTGTTTTTGGAAAACCATGGAAATTTTAAGCATTTCTTAAAGGACAAATGTGAGCTGGGAGCACCAAGCCTAGAGAGAAATTGCTCTCAATCTTGTACAAGGTCTTCCACTGGGTGCTCAAGAGCAATACTGAAAAGAGGATAAAACAGAGAGAGGCTCTAGGCAGTGCAGGTGTGAGATTGGTGACCAGCTGTCACAGGAGAAAAACATAGGACTTACTGTCCTAGAAACTTCTCACATACTATGTAAAAGTTATATGTAGCCCCAGATTAAGGATGGTGTTACAGTCAAGGAGGTAGAAAACCTGAGTGACCTTGACCACACTGCCACAAGACAAAAGCCACTGGCCACTGGAGGAAAAACAGGAAAACCCACTCAATCCTGGGATCTTAGAATGATAAAAACCAGAGGTCTGCTGCCACTTGCCCACTCCCAACCTTCCCTCTATAGATACAAGGGAAAGTTCAGCCACTATGGAGGTAGGAGCACAAGAAAGAACCCAGAAAAAGCCCTGCCCTTGAAATTCAGGCATACAGGGCATGCCTAAGATTGATGCTGGAGGAGAAGAGCCATCAACATCCCTGCTCCCATCACAAGACTGAGTAAAGAGCACTATCAGTCTACCACTGGGGATAGGACAAAAGCAGGGAGGAAGACTACCTCCATACAGGTCCAACACTATGCACAAGGTAACAAGAATCCACTGTCGAAGGGATGGGGAAAGCTGGGGGTCACTGAGGGTAATGAGAGCAAGAACAACATCAAAACAAACCCAGCTTAATTATACACTAGACTGACTCAACTCATAGCCTCATGGAAAAGAGATGGGCCTATTTCTGATCATAAATAACATTTATCTCAGTTTCCTGCTCTATATACACTGTCTTACATTAAATAACAAATTATGAGACACACACAATAAATCAAGAGAAAATGGCCTAGAAAATAATGAAGGAACATTTTTAAAGTATTGAAAGAAAGAAAAACTGCCAACCCAGAAATTTATGTTCAAAAATGAAGGCAAAATACAACAAGAAAATTAAAATAGAATTCACCAAAAATTATCCAAAATGACAGGAATGGGAGGATGAAGTTCGAAAAAGAGAAGCAGCAAGCAAATAAATAAATAAACTGGTAGCCTCAAATCCAAGCATATAAATAATTATAGTAAATAGTAATGGACTATAGAATTCAGTCAAAAGGCAGAGACTGTCAGAATGGACAAAATAAAAACTTCACCCAAATATATGCTAGCTACAGGCTATATTTTTTTGAAACAGAAAGGTGGAACGGAAATGAATGGAAGAAAGATATACTATGCAAAATACACATGAAGACTGAAATAGCTATATTAGGAGTAGACAGAATATATTTCAAAACAAAGTTCATTACCATGGATAAATATGAACATTTCATGAGAATAAAAAGGCCAGTTTAACAGAAAGATACAGAAATCATTACTCTAAACACAATAGAGCTTAAAAATACATAAAGCAAATTGATGGACTTAAGAGGAAAAATAAAAGGAGGGCTCCAGATGTTGGCTAGGAAGACCCTGAATTCACTTCCTGTCATGGACACAACATATTTACAGCTTATTTACAACAGGCACCTGTAGGCCAGCACCAGAAAGATAAGCCCCCAAAATGTTTGGCTTTGAAAATCAATGGGGAATAGGACCAGGAGGATCACAGAACTACAAGTAATGGAGATCTCAGTCTTAAAGGGCTCATGCACAAACCCACTCATCCTGATATCCGGACAAAAGTAACAGATTGAAAGTACCTAGACCACAGGCAATGGACAACAACATACTAATTTTAAAGCAGCTATTAGGCAAGAACCTTCAGAGACTTCATCTAGGAGGGAAGTGTGGGTAGACATGATTTTTGCAAAATCATCCTAACTTGCTGGTGACAGAGCTGATGGGTGCCATTTTTGGTGCTCTCCCTCTAAACTGCTAGTACCATGGGGTGTGCTCTCCTGACCCACACCCTGCTCACCATGTGCAGCATCAGAGCTGCAAAAGGGTTGGGCAAGCACCCCAGAACTGCCCTACCCTTTCAAGTACTGAGCCACAGTGTGTCAGGCAAACTCCCTGACTCTGTCTACCTAGTACAGAACTGAGAAGGGCACACACCCGGAGCTGCGCTGCACCCCACCCCACTCAGCAGCAAGCAAGCCAAACCAGGCCAGACAAGTGCCCCAGTCCCACTCTCACCAAGCAATGAATGGGGACACAAGTGGACCAGGGAGTGCTCTTATTCCCATGCATTCAGCTCTGAAACTGAGCCACAAGAGGGCCCTGGGCCCTGCTATCCCTGCACTGCAGCTAACGAACAACTGGGCCCAGGATAGCCCATCCCACAGAGGGATCAACTCCAAACCAGGAATGCTGAGTACCTTGAACCCCATCCTCCCTGTGCAGCAGTCCATCCTCAACAAGGCCAAGCAAGTGCCTGGAGCCCCCACCAACCCCAACAGAAAACAAGCAGCAACCAGCAGGGCAGTGCCCCAAGTAATGACCTCCCCAAGCAGCAGACAGAGAAGCCATAACCAAGCTAGAGGGGTGCCCCAGTGCTGCCTACTCCCCGCAGAGACTGAGCCACAACCAGGACAGGCAAGTCACTCCAACCCAACTCCCCCACTCAGTGGCCAAACAGCAATCTGTCTGCAACCTAGTACCCAGCATCCTACCCTCCCCTCACAGAAGTCAAGGCCCAATCACAACACAGCTCACAGGAAAACACCATGGAGTGCCTGGCTCTGATGGAGATGAGAGATTGTGCTTCTGGGCCATAAGGAACAGCTCCTACAGAAGTTGATTTATGCAAGGCTGAGGGAGGTACCTGTTTAGCTTAATATAGAGAGAGGAACATACAGAGACAGGCAAAATGAGGAGACAGAGGAGTATACTATAAACCAAAGAGCAAGGCATATCCCCAGGAAAAAAGTAGTAAAATTCATTTAAAATAACTAATTACTACCAAATACATAAAATAAAAAGTAGCAAAATATGTCATCAAAATATAAAAATATAAAGCTATGGACTGTGTTCAAATTTAAGGTATTATCAATTTAAAAGAGACTGCTATATACATAAGATGTTTTATGTAAGCTTAAGAGGAATCACAAAGAAAAAACTTATAGCACAAGACAAAAGTAGCACAGAATCTAAACAAAACACTAAAGAAAATATTCAAATCACAAGGGAAGAAATGAATTAACAATTAACAAAATGGCAGTAAGTACATACCTATCAATTATTACTTTAAATGTAAATGGACTAAATGCTTCAATCAAAAGACACAGGGTGGTTGAATGGATTAAGGGGGGGGAAAAAGCTTCTTCCATATGCTGCTTACAAGAGACTCACTTCTAACCTAAAGATGCTCACAGACTGAAATTGAAGGGATGGAAAAAGATGTATCATGCAAATAGAAATGAAAAGAAAGCTGGGGGAAAATACTTGTATCAGACAAAACAGACTATAAAACAGAATGTAACAAAATACAAAGAAAGGCATTATAGGGGCTCAATTTAACAAGAGGATATAACATTTGCCAACATTTATACACCTAATATAGGAGCACCTAAATATATAAAACATATTTTAACAAAAATAAAGGGAGAAACAGACAATAATACAATAATAGTATGAGACTTTAATATACCATTTACATCAATGAATAGATCATTCAGACAGAAAATCAATATGGAAACACTGGCCTTAAACAACACATCAGACCAGCTGAACTTAATAAATACATACAGGATATTCCATCCAAAAAGGGCAGAATACACATTATTTTTAAGTGCACATGGATCATTCTCCAGGATAGATCACATGTTCAGCCATAAAACAAGTCTCAATAAATCCAAGAAGACTGAAATATTTCAAAGCATTTTTTCTGCCTACAAGGAGATTAAACTAGATATCAATCACAGGAAGAAAAGTGTAAAAAAACCACAAAAACATGGAGACTGAACAACATGCTATTAAACAACCAGTGAGTCAGTGAAGACTTCAAAGAGGAAATAAAAAAAATACCTTGAGACAAGTAAGAATTCAAACACAAAGTTCCAAAACCTTTGAGAAAGAGCAAAAGAAGTTCTAAGAGAAAAGTTCATAGCAATACAGGTCTACCTCAAGAAACAAAAACCTCAGATAAACAATATAACTTTACATTTTAAAAAAGAGAAAAAGAAAGACAAAAATGCTCCAAGTTAGAAAAAAGGATATAAAAAGATCAGAGCAGACATAAATAAAATAGAGACTAAAAAAGCCAAGAAAGGGTCAATAACACTAAGAGCTGGTACTCTGAAAAGGTAAACAAAATTGACAAACCTTTAGCTCACCTCATCAAGAAAAAGAGAAAGGGAACCCAAATAAAATCAGAAATGAAAAAGGAGACATTATAATCAGTGCAACAGCATTACAAAGGGTCATAAGAAAATATTATGAATAATTAGTATACCCGGGAACAATTACAACAAATTAGATGGCCTAGAAGAAATAGATTCCTTGAAACACACAATCGTACAAGACTGAATCAGAAAGAAATAGAAAACCTTAACAGATTGATTACTAACAATGAAATTAAATTAGTAATTAAAAAAAAAAACTCCCAACAAAGAAAAGTCCAGAGTCAGATGACTTCACAGGAAAAGTCTACAAAATATTTGAAGAAGACTTAATACCTATCCATCTCAAGTTATTCCCAAAAATTGAAGAGGGAAGAGTAATTCCAAGCTCATTTTATAAGGCCAATGTTACCCTGATAACAAAATCAAAGTTGGTTTACAGGGAACATACCTCAACATAATAAAGGACATATATGACAAACCCATAGCTAACATCACATTCAAGGCTGAAGAGCTGAAAGCTTTTCCTCTAAGATCAGAAACAAAACAAGGTTGCCCACTCTAACCACTTACAGTCAACATAGCATTGGAAGTGCTAGCCACGTAAATAAGGGGGGGAAGAAGGCATCCAAATTGGTAAGGAAGAAGTAAAATGGTCACTATTTGCAGATGGCATGATACTGCATGTAGAAAACCACAAGGACTCCACCAAAAAAAAAACAAAAACAAAAAAAACAAAAACAACCACTATTAGAACTAGTGCATGAGTTCAGTCAAGTTGCAGGATACAAAATTCACATATGGAAATCTGTGATGTCTCTATACACTAATAATGAAGTAACAGACAGGGATATTAAGAAACAATCCCATCTACAGTTACAACAAAAATAATAAAATACCTGGAAATATATTTAACTGAGGAGACAAAAGACCTGTACTCTAAAAGCTATTTCACCTTGATGAAAGAAACTGAAGTTAACACAAATAAATAGAAAAATATACTGTACTCATGGATTGGAAAAATTAATATTGTTAAATGCCCATATTACTCAAAGCAAGTAAATAAACAAAATCTTAAAAAAAAAAAAAAAAAAGGCAGAGGATCTAAATAGACATTTTTCCAAAAAAGACAAACAGCTGGTCAACAGGCACATGAAAAGACACTCAACATCATTAATCATGAGGGAAAAGCAAATCCAGACCATAATGAGATACCACTTTATACCTCTTGGAATGGTATGAGATACCACCTTATACCTCTTCTTTTCAAGAAGACAAGAAATAACAAGTGTTGGTAAAATGTGAAGGCAAGGGAACCGTTGTGTACTGTTGGTGGAAATGCAAACTGGTACAGTCATTATGCAAAACAGTATGGAGTTTCCTCAAAAATTTAAAAATAGAACTGCCATATGATCTAGCAATTCCACTTCTGAGTATTTATCCAAAGAAATAAAAAATGCCTATTTGAACAGATATATGCACCTATGTTCACTGCAGCATTATTTACAATAGCCAAGATAAGGAAGCAACCAAAATGTCCATCAAAAGATGAATAAATGAATAAAGAAACTGTAGTATTTATATACAATAGATTATTACTCAGCCAGAAAAAAAGCACAAAACCTTGCCATTTGTAACAACACAGATGGAATTTTAAGGGTATTATGATTAGTGAAATAAGTCAGACAGAAAAAGGCAAATACCATATGATTTCATTTATATGTGGAATCTAAAAAGCTAAACAAAGACACAAAACAAAACTCATGGATGATGGATGAAGAGAAGAGAGTGATGGTTGGCCAGAGGGGAGGGGGTTGGTGGTCGATAAAAAGGGAAGAGGGGAGTCAAGAGGTACTAACTTCCAGTCATAAAATGGATGGGTCATCAGGATGTAATGTACAGCATGGTGACTATGATCAGCAATGTTGTACTATTGCACGTTATGTAGCTTTACATGGTGTTGGGGAAAACTAAACTTATGGTGATCGTTGCAGTGTATACAAATACTGAACCATTCTGTTGTACACTTGAAACTACTATCATATTATATGTCAATTATATCTCAATAAAATAAACGAGTTAAGACGAATCTTGACACCTTGGATTTAGCAATCGATAATTAGATAATGTTTAGGACACTAAAACGACAAAAAAGAAACAAAATTAGGTAAACTGGACTTCATCAGAATTAAGAACTTCTGCTCAAAAGACGCTGTTTAAAAAAAAAATTTTAAGACAGTCTAGGAAAAATAATTTGTAAAACTTACCTGATAGAGGACTTATATCCAGAATATAAAGAACTCTTACAACTCAATAAGAAAACAAATTAATGGATAGATAGCTCTGTCTCCAAAAACATTCAAAAACATCAACATGTACTAGAGGAATGCAATTTAAAACTTTAATAAGATGCCACTAGTTACCTATTAAAATAATTATAATCATAAAAGTGACAAAACCAAATGCTGAGAATGCAGACAAACTGGAATTCTCATACATGGGAATGCAAAATGGTATACCCACTTAGGAAAGCAAATATGCAGTTTATTACAAAATTAACCATACAACTTCCATACAAGCCAGTAATCCAATTCCCAAGGGAAATGAAAACTTATTTCCCCATAAAGACTTGTATGTGAATGGTTATAGCAGCTTTTTTCTTAATGGTGAAAAACTGGAAACATCCCAGCATCTATCACTTGGTGAACAGAGAAGCAAATTATGGTATATCCATACAACTGAATACTACTTACTCCACAGTAAAAATGAACAAATTACTGACACACGCAACAATATGGAGGATTCTCCCATGCATTATGCTAACTGAAAGAAGCCAACATACTCTATCATTGTGTTTATATGTCAGTCCAGAAAACAGAGAAATTATAAGGAAAGAAATCAGATCCATGGTTGCCAGAAGCTGCGTACTGAGGGAGGGGTGGAATGCAAATATACCCAAGACAACTCTTAGGAGTGATGGAAATTTTATCTTGATTGTTATCATTACACTTACTGTATATATTTATCAAAACTAATAAAACTTATATACTTAAAAGTGGTCATTGTTCTGGGGCGCCTGGGTGGCTCAGTCGGTTGAGCGACTGACTGCCTTCGGCTCAGGTCATGATCCTGGAGTCCCGGGATCGAGTCCCGCATTGGGCTCCCTGCTCGGTGGGGAGTCTGCTTCTCCCTCTGACCCTCCCCCCTCTCATGTGCTCTCTCTCTCTCATTAAAAAATAAATAAATAAATAAATAAAAAAAGTGGTCATTGTTCTTATTGAACTATAGTTGACATACAATATTATATTGGTTTCAGGTGTATAACATAGTGATTTGATCATTATACACATTACAAAATGATCACCATAGTAACCATAGTTACAATCTGTGACCAAAGTTAATTACAATATTATTGACTATTGACAATATTATTCCCTATCATAGGGAACTATGCTATACACTTTATCCCCATGAGTTTTTCTTTTACAACTGGAAATTCTAACCTCTTAATCCCCTATACCTATTTCTCCATCCCCATATCCCCTTCTCACTGGCAGTCACCAGTTTCTTCACTGTATTTATGAGTCTGTTTCTGGTTTTTTTGTTTGTATGTTTTGTTTCTTAGAGTCCACATACAAGTGAAATCACATGGCATTTGTCTTTATCTGTGTGACTTATTTCACTTAGCATAATACCCTCTAGGTCCATCCCTGTTGTCATTAATGACAAGATTTCATGCTCCTTTATAGCTGAGTAATATTCCATTGTGTATATATATCACATCTCCTTTATCCATTTATCTGTCGATGGACACTTAGGTTGCTTCCATATCTTGGCTATTATTAACAATGCTGCAATAAAGATAGAAATGCATGTATCTTTTTGAATTAGCATTCTGTTTTTTGGGGTTTTTTTTAAGATTATTTATTTATTTATTTATTTGAGAGAGAGCATGAGATGGGGGAGGGTCAGAGGGAGACAGCAGACTCCCTGATCAACAGGGAGCCCGATGCAGGACTCGATCCTGGTACTCCAGGATCATGACCTGAGCCGAAGGCCGTCGCTTAACCAACTGAGCCACTCAGGTGCCCACATTCTGGTTTTCTTTGAGTAGATACCTGAAAGTAACATTACTGGGCTGTATAGTATCTCTATTTTTGATTTTTGAAGAATCGCCACCCTCCATAATGGCAGCACCAACATGAATTCCCACTAACAGGGCATGAAGATTACAAAAGGGATTATTTTGTATATGTAAATTATGTCTTTAAAAAACTTGATTTTTTTTTTAATGCAGACTGAGTAACACAGTAATTGGTCCTAAAATCCAGTAATTACATCCCTAATAACAAACCAAAACAGAGGCAAACAGTGACAGATTCAGAAAGACATAAACAAAAAAGTTCTGTCCAGCTTAGGAGCTTCAGTGCTGTGCCCAAAGTCCAAACAGGAGAGGTCCATCTACCACCTCCCAGAAGTGATCTTAGATAAACAAAAAAAAGGATTCTTGCAAGCACTGAGGATTTCTCTTCTAAAAGAAAATGGAAAGGGGATGGTGAAACAAAAATTGAATGGATCTATTTCAGAGCTCCCCACCTAGTTTTCTGGTACCCCAGGTAGCTCCAGAATTTACAAGATAAACTTTGAAGAACAATTCTCTCTCTCCCTCTTTTTCTCTCACTCACACACAGAAAAAAGATGGAAAAAACATATACCAAATATAACAGAAGTGGCTGTCCCTAAATAACAAGATTATGGAGACTTTCATTTCCTTTGGTTTGCTTTTCAGATTTTCCCACATTCATTCTTATAATGATCTTGTTTGCTCTTGCAATAAAAATTTTTTTTATGAAAAACAGGTCAAAACATAAATTAGAAAAATATTTGCAACAGGACAGATCGAGCTATGTTCTTCAATATATAGAAAGTGCTTACAATCAATAAGAAAAGATTATTGAATATCCAAAAAATCACAAATAGACAAGAACTGGAAATAAAGTAGAAAATGCTTATAATCATATGAAAAGATATTCAACCTCACTAATAACTAAGGAAGCACAAATTAAACCCACCTAGCAATTTAAAAAGTTTTATAGTTTAAGGTATCAGAGCAGTTGTGAGATCTGGCACAATCTTTCATGTAAATTGTTATGCTATGTAAATACTGTAATGATGTATCAGGGCACTCTTTGAAATACACATCAAAATTTTAAATGCACAGACCCAATAACTCAGCAATTCTAATTCTAGGAATTTGTGTATTTGTCTAGGTACAGAAATATTTGTAATATATACAAAGAATCATGTATCCGGCTCTTCAGTACCAAAAAGTATAAACAAACTAAATGTCCATCAATAGGGGACTGGTTCAACAAACTATGCTAAGTCCACACAACATAGGAGGGAGATATGCGGGGACTGCTATCATACATGTTCAATTTCCACAATGAAATAAAATCAAGTTTGAAGACAGTATGGAGAGCATTCTCCTCCTGTGTTTAAAAAGAAAAAAAAAGTGCACACAAGTTTGAATACACATGGAAAGGTACTGGAAGAAACCCAAGAAAATGGTTACCTCTGGTTACCTCTAAGTAGAGAAACTTTTGTATATCCTTTGTACTGTTTCAAATTTTACCATGTACATGTATTAGCTTTTATCACCATTTAACCTTGACTAATAACGTACTGTACCTTGGTTTTCTACTATGTAAAATGGTAATACATGTCCAGCTTCTCTAAGAAGGTAACTGTGAATAGTAAATGAGAAAATGCAGATGCATGAAAGTGATCTGTAATCTTTATAGAATGTTGCATAAACTACATAAAAGTTATATATTAATGCTAATTGTGATTTCGATAATCATTTTATGACCCAGGATTTACATTAGATAGGTCTAAAGAAAATTTAATTTTTAGGTGAAAAGATAAATGAGAACTAAATGCTAAGAACATAGCTGTAAAATGTAATACTGGATGAAGGATTTTGTATTGTTTTGCTTTTAAGTTCAGAGTAGGAAAATTAAAAGGGTCAAGGAAAACATAGAAATACTCATGCAAAAGGCTTTTTTAAAAAATTCTGTGCTAGATAAAAATTTAATCTCTAACATTTTTGAGGTCCCTAAAAATGAAGACAAAAACATCACATGAAGTTCCACAAGAGCCTCATAATTAAAGAAGAGTCAGTTGAGGCCAAGGTGATCCAAAGAGAAATATGTTCCCTCCATGCTGAGTGAATTTTAAACAGGTGTTTGCAGGTATCAATAAAGCTAATGTTAAGAGGAAATAGAAAAACAACGAGACCTGAGTATTCAGCGGAGACTGAAATTGCAACAAACTAACCCCCTACACTCACTATTAAAAGCTCATTAACTCCCAGCTGTTCATCCATTAGGCTGAGAAGAAGAAAAAGCTCATGCCCTAGCTGTCACATATTTATACCACAGGTTTTCATCTCATAAAAAGGAGAGAGAGGGAAGATAAGGAGAAGATAACAATCATAATTATCTCACCAGGCTGTGGAGAAAGCTGTGATAAGTACAATAAACCTCTCAGGCAATAAAGTCAGATGAATGTCCAAAGTCTGCCATGTAAAGAAGAAAGAAGGGTGGAAGGTAGATGCCCAGTGGCATCACGGTACTCGTCCTTGAGCTACTTACAAACCAGAACCCCATGATTCACCCCAACAGGTCACATCTAATCTACACTACAAGCAGAAATACCTGCAAATAAAATATTTTTCACCAAGCAATTCACTATGGTACACAGTCCTTGACTACAACATTAAATTAAATGAAACAGGGCATAGGAGTACAAATCAGATTTAAAGCAATCTGTGCACAGACTATTGTTTTCCTTAAAGAGGGATGGAAGAAGCAGCTTGTTGATAAAGCTTCTAGGTACATGCTCAAAATCTGGCAACCTGTAAAATGATTCCAGTGCACAGGTGTTGTGTTTGGCTTAGGGATCCTCGAAGAATTTAATTTCTTAGTTGTCAATATTTAAAAGTCAAGATATTCAACTCAATGGTCTATCTCCAGCTTGCTGATAAAATTGGAAGACTCCAATGCTAGTCCTACATTTGCATATTTCCATTAGAGACAAGTCTTAAGTATTTGAGGGTATTTTTCCCGTTAGAGCCCCAGAAGCATAAAAATTGAAAAATACTTTTTCTATACAAGTTTCATGCTATGGTATAACACAGATGGCTCTTCTTTCCTGCTCTTTTTCACTATAGCCTCTCTGTGATCCCAACCTCACCTATATGGCTGAATTCCCATATCCCTTACCACCCTTCTGCCTTGCCACCTAGCCACATTGGCCTCCTTGCTCCTCGTCAAACATACCAGTTATCTACTGACTCAGGACATCTGCACTTGCTGTTCCCTCACCTGGAAGATTCTTCCCCCAGAATTCATCAGGGCTGGCTCCTTCATCTGATTCAAGTCTTTACTCCCACATTCCCTTCTCAGAGAAGTCATCCTTGACCACCCAATTTAAAAGTCCACCTATGATCTTGGCTTTAATTCTCCCTGTAGAACTCAGGACATCTGCCATCCTCTGCTTTATTGTTTATTTATTGTCTATTTCCCCCCCACATATGATGTTAGCCTCAAGAGGGCAAATATTTTCTTTTGTCTACTCCTCTATCATCAATTGTCTGATGAATAACAGTGCCTGGCACATAACAGGCACTGAAAAAAAACATAGCCATCGAATGAATTAACTGTGTTTCTCATCAGAAAACAAAAGAAAAGCACACACTTAACACATACCCATACACGATAATGAAGCCATGAGGACGTCACACCTCTAAAATGAGAGTACAATTTATTGTAGGCCTAAAAGAAATGTTAAGGGATATTCTTCACACTGAAGGGAAATTCTATCAGAGAAAAATCTGGAATTTTACCAGTAAAGGAAGAGGAACATAAGTGGCAAATAACTAGATATATATATAGTCTATTTTTCTCTCCTTTCATTTAAAAAAATTGTATATGTTGAAAGCAAAAATTATCACATTATCTGGTGGGGTTTTTAATGTACATATACGTAATACATTTGATAATTATAATATAAAGGAAGGTGAATAAAGAGATTTATATGTTTATAAGGCTTCTATATTTTGCTTGGTGTGTCCAATATTAACTTTAAAGTAGACTGTGAAAGATTAGATGTGTGTATTTTAAGCCCTAGAGCAACCACTAAAAAATAATACAAAGAGATATAACCAAAAAGCCAATAGATAACATAAAGTATTAAAATTTAGGCAAGGGCGCCTGGGTGGCTCAGTTCGTTAAGCGACTGCCTTCAGCTCAGGTCATGATCCTGGAGTCCCGGGATCAAGTCCCGCATCAGGCTCCCTGCTCAGCAGGGAGTCTGCTTCTCCCTCTGACCCTAACCCCTCTCGTGTGCTCTCTCTCATTCTCTCTCTCAAATAAATAAATAAATTCTTTAAAAAAAAAAAAGATTAAATTTAGGCAAAACAAGGCAAGAAAAGGGAACAAAGGAGCAAAAAGCAGTGGTGGTATACCAAAACAAAAAAATCCAAATAATTAAATGACAGACTCAAGTCCAAACATATCATTACATTAAATGTAAATGACCTAACCACACTAATTCAAAGACAGAGATTATCAGACTGAATAAAATGAGAATACTCATAATTTAACAAAATAAGAACCCTTCATGTGTTGAGGGAAAAGAGCATGCTAAAGTATAGTCAGGTGACTTGCATTATACAGTCAATTCTAAGGTCGAAGTTCAGTGTCCCATTCATATGGAGATGGGAATCCCCTGAATTAATAGCACAAATGACCTTAAATTAGACATGAGTCCAGAAGTATCAACCAGGGAACAAACTTACAATGCCATAGTAATAAAGTAAATGGATAAAATAAAATGGACCTGCAAACTTGGGGCAAAGTGGGGGAGAGTATAAGCCAGAAGCAGCAAAAAATTTAAAGGATCTCTCCCACCTTTTGTACCAACTTAGCATTAAGAAAGCTTTGTAATATAGCTTGAAATTGGGCAACGTGATGCCCCCAGCTTTGTTTTTCTTTTTCAACATTTCCTTGGTGATTCGGGGTCTTTTCTGACTCCATACAAATTTTAGGATTGTTTGTTCCAGCACTTTGAAACATGTCATTGGAATTTTGATCGGGATGGCACTGAAGGTATAGATTGCTCTGGATAGCATAGACATTTTAACAATGTTTATTCTTCTGATCCATAAGCATGAAATATTTTTCCATCTTTTTGTGTCTTCTTCAATCTCTTTCATGAGTTTTCTGTAGTTCCTAGAATATAGATCCTTTACCTCTTTGGTTAGATTTATTCCGAGGTATCTTGTGGTTTTGGGTGCTATTGTAAATGGAATCGTTTCTCTAATTTCTCTTTCTACAGTTGCATTGTTAGTGTGTAAGAAAGCAACTGATTTCTGTGCATTGATTTTGTATCCTGCCACATTACTGAATTGCTGGATGAGTTCTAGTAATTTGGGGGTGGAGTCTTTTGGGTTTTCCACATAAAGTATCATGTCGTCTGCAAAAAGAGAGAGTTTGACTTCTTTGCCAATTTGAATACCTTTTATTTCTTTTTGTTGTCGATTGCTGTTGCTAGGATTTCTAGTACTATGTTGAACAATAGTGGAGAGAGTGGGCATCCTTGATGTGTTCCTGATCTTAAGGGAAAGGCTCTCAGCTTTTCCCCATTGAGGATGATATTCACTGTGGGTTTTTCATAGATGGATTTTATGAACTTGAGGAATGTTCCCTGTATCCCTATACTCTGAAGAATTTTATTTTATTTTTTTTAAGACTTTATTTATTTATTTGTCAGAGTGAGTGAGAGCACAAGCAGGGGGAGTAGCAGAAGGAGAAGGAGGAGCAGGCCCCTGCTGAGCAGGGTCCAGGACGTGGGGCTCGATCCCAGGACCCTGGGACCATGACCTGAGCTGAAGGCAGTCTCTTAACTGACTGAGCTACCCAGGTGCCCCCTGAAGAATTTTAATCAGGAAAGGATGCTGTATTTTGTCAAATGAACTTTTGGGACTTCATCAAGATAAAAAGCTTCTGCACAGCGAAGGAAACAGTCAACAAAACAAAGAGATTATCTCCCACAGAATGGGAGAAGATATTTGCAAATGACACTACAGATAAAGGGCTGGTATCCAAGATCTATACAGAACTTCTCAAACTCAACACCCAAAAAACAAATAATCAAGTCAAAAAAAATGGGCAGAAGATATGAAAAGACACTTCTCTGAAGAAGACATACAAATGGCTAACAGACACATGAAAAAATGTTCATCATCACTAGCCATCAGGGAAATTCAAATCAAAACCACATTGAGATACCACCTTACACCAGTTAGAATGGCAAAAATGGACAGGGAAAGAAACAACAAATGTTGGAGAGGTTGTGGAGAAAGAGGAACCCTCTTACACTGTTGGTGGGAATGCAAGTTGGTACAGCCACTTTGGAAAACAGTGTGGAGGTGCCTCAAAAATTTAAAAATAGAGCTACCCTATGACCCAGCAATTGCACTGCTGGATATTTACCCCAAAGACACAGATGTAGTGAAAAGAAGGGTCATATGCACCCCAATGTTCAGAGCAGCAATGTCCGCAATAGCCAAACTGTGGAAAGAGCTGAGATGCCCTTCAACAGATGAATGGATAAAGAAGATGTGGTCCATATATACAATGGAATATTATTCAGCCATCAGAAAGGATGAATACCCAACTTTTATATCAACATGGATGGGACTGGAGGAGATTATGCTAAGTGAAATAAGTCAAGCAGAGAAAGTCCATTATCATATGGTTTCACTTTTTTGTGGAACATAAGGAATAGCATGGAAAACATTAGGAGAAAGAAGGGAAAAATGAAGGGAGGGAAATCAGAGGGAGAGATGAACCATGAGAGACTATGGACTCTGAGAAACAAACAGGGTTTTAGAGAGGAAGGGGGAGGGGGGATTGGTTAGCCCAGTGATGGGTATTAAGGAGGGCACGTACTGCATGGAGCACTGGGTGTTATAAGAAAACAATGGATCATGGATCAAAAACTAATGATGTATTGTATGGTGACTAACATAACATAATGAAATTAAAATTTAAAAAAAAGAAGAAAGAAAGAAAGGAAGAAAGCAAGACTCAGGAATCCTACTTTGGCAAATTTTGGCTCTGGCATTCATGCCCACTTCCAACACGCACATTGATTTACTTTTCAAGTATTTCTGGGTATCCCCAATGTGTGTAGTAGCTTAGTAGGAGGACAAGGCAGGTATGTAACAGATGGAGACACTTAACAGAGACATGTGACTACAAGAGGAAGAAACATGGCAAAACAAGGTCACTGTGGCTGGAAGCATCTCGCTCCACCCTAAGGACCTGACCAAGGGCCACTGGTCACACTGGTCTTGCTCTCTGCTCAACGTTAAGTGTTGTAGATTGAATTGTAACCACCAAAAATATACTGAAGTCAGTATCTATAAATGTAACCTTGTTTAGAGACAAGATCTTCACAAATGTAATCAAATGACCTGTGTCCTTGCAAGAAGAAACCACCAAGTGAAGACCGACGCCCAGAGTGTGACAGTGGAGGCAGAGACTGCAGTACTGAGCAGCAAGCCAGGGAACACTTGGGGCTATCAGAAGCTGGAAGAGGCAAGGAAAGATCCTCCCCTAGAGCCTTCAGAGGGAGTATGGCCCCATCAATACACTGATTTTGGACTTCTACCCTCCACAACTGTGAGAGAAAAAAATTTCTGTTGTTGGAAGCCATCCAGTTCATGGTACTTTGTTAGGACAGTCCAGGGAAACTAGTACAGCAAAGGATGCTATTTCTCTTTGGAGCCTAAGATCATTTGAAGAAGGAATAGAAGAAAAGATAAGGCTTTGTTTCCATTAGAAGAACCCAACACCCAAGAAATAACCCATTCCCTGCCTCACACCCTTGTCTAATGCAGGGGATCTCAAGCTTACAAGACTGCAAAGTAAATGAGAAGAACAGCCATATAACCTAAATAGGCACAGAAACAAATGAAAGCCCTGTCTCTGGGATTATAGCAGCAGATTCTCAGTTCTGGATGTACTAAACTTTTGTTAGGAACAAGAAATTAAGATTTTGATGTGTATATTTTCAGACAGTGAAACAATGCACAGGCTAAACACAGCCCAAAAGCTATCCGTGTACAATCCCTCCTGTCAATCACACCCTGTACCCCAAGGCAGAGATTGAGATTCTAACAGAACTCTGGAACTGGTAAAAAAAAAAAAAAAAAAAAAAAAAAAAAAAAAAGAAAAAAGTCATAGTACCTTTAATACTTAACAGCCTACCAGTAGATTTCATCAGTTGTCTGGATTTCTCAAGTTATTAAACAATCTTAGTTTTTCTTAGAAACATGCCATCAATATCCATCTTTGCAAGCTCATTTCACTCATAAAAGGAAATGCTGGCCTGATACCACATTATTAAATAGTACTTATCAAGGTTAAGAGGTTAATGGACAAAAAAACCTTAACTCATCATTAGTGGAAGGAAATTATCAATTATTAATCTTATTTTTATTTCTTGGCTGAGAACATTAGCTATGATTACATATATGGACTCACCCATGGATAATCATTTTTTCCATCAGTGAGTCAAGGGAATTTTTTGTAAGAGACAGAACTGAAATTTCGAAGTTGATGGCACATATCCCAATTTCAGGATATGGGACATGGCCTGGGCATCAGCATTTTTAAAAGTTTCCCGGTGATCCCAGCATGCAGCAGAGTTTGCAAACTTGTACAACAGACAATAGAATGGAGAACTTTTTCTGACATTTGGATAGCATTTTTTTTATCTCAAACTCAAAATACAATGTACTTACACCCCAAAGATAATCCCCTCAAAGCTTTCAAATTTTCAGAAAAACAACCAGATTGATTCCTGCTATCTCTTGTCCTGTTTTAGTTGATGAAAATCTTCGGGGTTACTAAATTGATCTAAAGTTGCCCATGTCATTTTGTAATTATTTTTCTTCGCACGGGCAGTAATTTTCATCTTTGGTGTTTTCAAATTAACTAGATTAAAAGAATGCCACTTAACTACACACAAAATGTGTTCTGAGAATAGATACAACTTTGCTTCTCTTCCTAATGAAACTCAGACCTTTCATCTTAAATTCAAGCAGAATCTCAAAAATTGAAATGAGTTTGATATTTTCCTATTTCTATTAAATTGATGGCCATCTACACCCAGGTAAAAAGCTTCCGTCGTTCTCTTCATTATCCCTGTACAGGGGCACTACTGCTTCTATGAGATCAATGGGTTATATTGTCTCTTAATAGTGGGATTACGGGGGCGCCTGGGTGGCTCAGTCGTTAAGCGTCTGCCTTCAGCTCAGGTCATGATCCCAGAGTCCTGGGATAGAGCCCCGCATTGGGCTCCCTGCTCAGTGGGGAGTCTGCTTCTCCCTCTCCCACTCCCCCTGCTTGTGTTCCCTCTCTCGCTGTCTCTCTCTGTTAGATAAATGAATAAAATCTTTAAAAAAAAGATTGTATTTATAAAAAAAAAAAATAGTGGGATTACGTTTTTCCTATATTTCTGCTGTTATTATTCTTGACTTCGCAAAGCATCTCAACTTTGGCAGGCAAATACAGGCAGTCAATCGCTCTCTGATTTCAGGGAAGTAGAAACCGACTTATCCAAATCCTACCCTGGGAGATAGATCTTCGGATGAGATTGTCTGATTCAATTCAGAATAAGAAGCTGGTCCACTTGGCCTGACCCCGACATTTACTAAATAAAAGAAGAATGGACTATTGTTTTTAAATTCCACTAAACAGATTGCATAATTAAGGGAATAGAGAGCCAAAAAACGCACTTAGATGATCATCGGTCTACTGAAAAACGCCCTCTGTTTTAATTGCTTCCTTGTAATTCGTTTCAGGGCTTAGTTTTGCAGCAAACTGTTTCTGATAAGCAATCCTATTTGGTGGTTCACAGCTAGGCAGCCCAATTTGGAAATCCAACTGCCACTTAGGCAATGATTAGTCATAAAGCTAAATGGCAAAAATGGCATTTTAATTTTGAGCTTATATTTGAGCAAGAGCCCATTAAAAACATTTAGCATAAACCAATGTGCTCTCCTATAACATTTAGCTGAACTTCATGGAGAGGAACAATTACAATCTTTTGCAAAAGGAATGAGACTTTGAGCCAGTTCTTTAAAAAAGGGAGCTGCCATTTTTATAGCTGTGCTTGAGTTATGGATTTTAAAAACTGCATCATGCATGCAAGTTTAATTCACTCTGTAATGATGAATCAAATGCAGGCACATAAAGAGGGATTCCAAATCAGATAAAGTGAAATTCAGAAAACGCCATCTCTTTACCTGCCGATCTATAAAATAACTCAAAATGTAGCTTTACTGTGTTTAATGGCATAATCAAAAAATGTGTCAAGACACTGGAATTGCAAAGCTGCTTCACTTTACACCCTGTCCCCGATGACTCATTTAAAAGTGGGCAGGTTGTCAGAATCGATGGGACATAAACACCTTTCATTCCCTGAGGAGCTGCTAGGATCTTGACCTGTGCAACCCCCTATTTTTTTAAACTCCTCTCTTTGGAATACAAGGTTTTCTTAAAAATTCCAGTATCTTTTACCAAGCCTCAGTAGGCATATGATGATTTATTTTGCCATTGATGAGAATACAGAACTCATGTTATAAGGCATCACTGTCCATGAATACAAGCTCAGGAAAGATGACACCAATTCATTTGCATCATTTTTTCCCCTACTTACCCCTTCCCGGAAAACAATCATTAACAGGAGCTGTTTGTTTTCTATGCTGGCTGTCTGCATGTCTTCCCTTAAAATTTTAAAAAGCCATAGGTATACAAGATGGCTGTATTTTGCTTATGTTAAATATATGTTGCATTATTACAAAGCAACCAAAAAGGACTTTAAAGACTTGCACTCTCATTTAACTGGAAGTAACAGGGGCAGTTCTGGTCTTGAGATGATCTTCTCTTCTTCCCCTCTACCCCCCAGCTGACCACAGGTCTGCTCTCCCACTTCGCTAACACTTCCCAAATCACTCTTTTCCACTTTCCATGGCTCCCTTCTTTCCTCACACTTCTTTCAAAATTCCACACTTTGTATTGATCTCAACAGTGAACAGCTTAGGCCTACCTGCAGGCAGCAGTACCAGCAACTGAAAGCCAAGAATATCTTTGTCAATCATGGCAGGCGGAGAGGGTGGGGTAGATAGATACACTCCACACTTCAGACAGCATGACGTAACCCCATTAATGAATGTGACCCAGCAGTTCTGATTCTCTTCATTATTAATAATCATCTGCTTACCACCACTAAGGCAAAGAGTAGTAGAAATTGGCTCCATCAAAAAAACAAAGAGGAAAAACAATAGTTATTGTAGAACCAAGCGCAGATACAGTTGAAAAAAACATACTCTATCAAGAGTTATGAAGCCTAAACTAAGCCTTTGCTCTTGGATCAAGTTCATGTTTCACTTAGCAAAATCACCATTAATTTTGAAACCTTAAATTTCTAGTGCTGTCATTGCTTACTAGCATTTAAAACCATGCTTGGGTTTTTATAGTGATTTGGACAAGAACGACAGGTAACAGAGTAAGCATAAACACACTTTGCTGGCAGAAGTGTTTCTTTGGATGTGGAGGTTACTGAGGAATTATAGCAAGGAGCTGAAGGAAGTAAACTCAGAGTGGAGGCTGGTTTTCTGATGTGCTTTTGCATCTCTTGTTTACAGACTAAAGACAGGTATGTCAGTCCATAAACTACAAAATAAATTCCAAAGGCTCCCTTTTTCAGCAAATAGGTATTTGAAGCCTACTGTGCATCAGATGCTGCTCCAGCACCTGGGAAACAGCCCTGAGGAACAAAGACCTGGTCCCCATCCCCACAGAGCATACACTCTTCTCTCGTCCATTCACTCGATGAATCTGAGAGCAACATGGGACATCATAGCACCCGTAGAGCATCAGTAGAATTAGAAACCATTTTTACCTATGTGCATACACACTTCAAGGACTGGGGCCAAAGAGTGAGGTCTCAACATTAAGACTAGCAAATGCATCATGGCAGAAAGCATCAGGGTGTGCAGCTTTTATTTTTCAGGTGGGACTTTCTGAAACAGGGAAGTTTGGGGCAAGGTTTATTTGGAAGGAAATGAAGAACATGGAATACACACTGGTGCTGTGTCTTAGTCAAACTCAGGCTGGTGGCAAACTTGACAAGAGAATAATTTTACTTCACTGGACAACAAATAAGTTGCCCAAGGTGTTAGGCAATAGTTTCTTGTACTTCATGACACTCTCTGCCTACATTTATATGCTGGTAGGGAGATCACATGCACACACAAGTTAACTAATCATGCTTCATTCTTTTTCCTCACCTCCCACAGTCAGACAGTCACCAGCAGTCTTGATAATACGATTTCCTAGCTACATCCTAAATCCATCGTGATGGACTCCACAACTGGCCACAGATTTCTCCCCTCCTTTTATCAATCCCTTGCAACGGGACTTAGTAGCTTCTCTCAGCAAGAGGGGCTCTCTGTTCTACCCCTGAATAAAGGATGGTCATCTATGACTTACTTTGACTGGTGGGACATGAGCAAACATTTGAGAGGCACTTGTACATTGGGACTTGCTTCTTGGTGTTGTTTTGACAGTAAGCATGTGAAAAAATCCAGCCACCCTATCATTCAGCCAAAGTCAGTCAACCTCAGACGTGTAAGTGGAACCATCCTGATAATGCAGTCCCTAGATGACCTGCTAAATGACCACAGACACACAAGCAAGCAACGCACAAGCCAGCCCGAACTCTGCTGAGATTACAAGATTACAAGAGACCTGCCAAGAATTTCAAGCTAAACAAATGACTGTTTTTAAACATATGTTTGAAGCAAAAGCTTCTCTACATCAACGTACTCATCTTCCTCTGCCATCATAATTTCTCACCTACAATATTACATCTTCCATTTTGCCCTCTCCTGTCCACTCTCCACAGTGCAGCCAGAACAATCTTTCAAATTATATATATGAAAGTGTATTATATAAAATATATGTACAGGGGGCACTGGGCTGGCTCAGTCGGTGGAGTATGTGACTCTTGATCTCAGGGTTGTGAGTTTGAGCCCCACATTGGGTGTAGGGATTGCTTAAAAATAAAATCTTAAGGGGCACCTAGGCACAGTCAGTTAAGCATCCAACTCTTGTTTTCAGTTCAGGTCGTGTTCTTAGGGTGGTGAGATCCGGCCCCACATCAGGCTCCATGCTCAGCACAGAGCCTGCTTGAGATGTTCTCTCCTTCTCCTTTTGCCCCTCCTGTTGTGCATTCACTCTCTCTCTCTCTCAAATAAATCAATCTTTAAAAATGTAAAGATAAAAAAATAAAATCTTAGGGCGCCTGGGTGGCTCAGTTGGTTAAGCGACTGCCTTCAGCTCAGGTCATGATCCCAGGGTCCTGGGATCGAGTCCCGCATCAGGCCCCCTGCTCTGCGGGGAGCCTGCTTCTCCCTCTCCCACTCCCCCGCTTGTGTTCCCTTTCTCGCTGTGTCTCTCTGTCAAATAAATAAATAAAATCTTTAAAAAAATAAAATAAAAATCTTAAAAAATATGTATATAAATATGTATTTTATATATATACATAGTACATGTATGTATTGATGAACAGACTCAATGGTGTGTTGCAAATGTTTAACAACCATCTCAGAGGCAAGAAGAGTGATTTGTGGCATTTGCCAATTTCCATGGTGTAAACAGTTCTCCATGGTGGATTTCAAGCTACCAATGGTGTAACAACTTGTTTACCAAAATCCTACAAAGTGAACCATCAGCTTTCATGAGCCAGTATACAGCGCAATCTAGCACAACACTCACTCTTCCCTCCTTAAAACTCTTAATGGATAAGATCCAAAATCCACAGATTACAATTCTTAGCTCCCTGAACAGATTCATGTGTACCGGAAGTCACAAAATAGACACAGAGACACTTTAGCCAGAATTTTATTTTGCCCATACAATTAAATTTTAATCAAGCACCAAAATTTTTTACTTTTCTAAGTATGAAATGAGAAACTCTTGAAAAATCAGATAATCTAATCCTAGATTGGAGCTCAGAGGACAAAGCCACTTGAAATGGGCTTGAGTGCTTTGATTCACAATCCCTGCCACATGTCTTATACCAGTCCTGGCTCATTTCTTTTGATTAGCCATCCTCCTAGACACAGAAGTGTGAGACTCTGGTGTGTAAAAGTTTCTGGGCCTTAGACCTGGGTGCCTCAGTCAGTTAAGCGTCCAACTCGTGATTTCAGCTCAGGTCATATCTCAGGGTTGTGAGATCGAGCCCCGCCCCGTGCTCTGCACTGAGCGTGGAGCCTGCTTAAGATTCTCTCTCTCCTTCTCCCTCTGCCCCTTCCCCTCCCACACTCACCCCCCACCCCACTTATGCACTCACGCTCTAAAGAAAAAAAAGTTTCTGGGCCTTTCTACTTCCTTCAATCTTCAATATTCCATTCAGCTTATTCTAAAGTCTCCTGACCTGTGTAAAGGTTATTCCATGATTCATGTTAAATAACACCTCTGCACGGAAGACCTCTCAGAACCTCCTGACTAACTGTTCCTGTTCAACTCTCCCATCGCCTCTTTAGTGGTAACATTCATCATGCCTACAATTACCTGTGAAAGGCCAGTCTGCCCCTCCACATTGCAATTCCCTCAAAGCAAATGATCAACATTTCTGTACTCAGCACACAGGGTCTGAGAGGTGAATATGCTTTATATGTTTGTTAAATGAAAGAATAGATTCCACAGATAATCAGATAAATTAAAGATTCTATGCAGAGATTTCTGCAGGAAGGATATATATTTTTTAATCTCTCAGAAGAGATTAAGAGAGATTAAAAAAATTTTAACTAGACTTTGAAGAATAGTTACAAATAACAGAGAGGACAGAAAGCATCGTAGATGGGAACAGCTTCTATAGTTGTGAGCTTTGGGCTACCCAGCATCCGTTAGCTCAATGCTAGTAACAGCCTGATTTTCCTTTAGTACAAGACCCTTCCTTTCCCATGCTCAACCCTGTAGCAGAGGTGGGGTCCTACCTTCTAGCTCCATGTACAAATCCTATGACCCAAATCTAAGATGTCATTGCCTTGCATTTGCCTTTGGTCACAATAATTGGTTTGCTGATGAGGAGTTCATGACTCAGCCCTACCCAAGCAGACCCAGTTAGAGCTAACTGGGTCTTACATCCAACTGATGAGTTTATTGCTCTATCCCAGAACACTGAAACTCACAAGGGTAGAAGGCCTGAGCTACTACTGTCATCTTGCCACCACGTGGGACCAAATCCAGAGGAAAGCAGAGGCAAAAGATAGAAACTGAATCCTAGAGCTATTGTTGGAAGGTCCATCAGGCTATAATGAGAGCAAGTTATGTCTTCATAAGAATCACCATATTCTTTGGCTTGGGACACATTGGTTAAGTTACTGCCACTTGGAAAGAAACCTAAGTAAAATAAGAACCTATATGACCAATGTTATAAAGGCTGCAGACCCTAAATAAACTACATGCTCATTGCGGGGAAGGTTATAGCCATTGATTACGGGATGAAGCCGAAAAAATAAAAATAATAAAAAATGGTCAAATTGTAGAAAAACAAAAACCTGATTTTAGGGTTCAGATACCTTACTACTTCCAAAATGAAGGGTGCTACACAATATTTTATATATTAATATATATTATATATTTTTGTTCTGTATAAAGAGAATAAAATCATACACTGCCTTTTTCAGAAAAGCAAAACAAGTAAAATTAAATCACACAAAATAAAATGGGATGAAGGAAAATAATAAAATATGTCAATATCAGCAAAGTTATTGTGATTAAGCTAAATAGGAGCTGAGCTTCCTTGTAATCAGGGTAAAAAGGAAATTATCTGTTTTATTGCAGTCCTTATTTGTTTTAAAAAGAAAGATGCATCGGGGCGCCTGGGTGGCTCAGTTGGTTGGGCGACTGCCTTCGGCTCAGGTCATGATCCTGGAGTCCCGGGATCGAGTCCCGCATCGGGCTCCCTGCTCGGCGGGGAGTCTGCTTCTCCCTCTGACCCTCCTCCCTCTCACTCTCTGTCTCAAATAAATAAATAAAATCTTTAAAAAAAAAAAAAAAAGAAAGATGCATCTTAAAAATACTTTATGTTCTGGGCAACAGGGAACCTTTGAAGGGTTTTTGAACAGAGACATGTTAGGAATACTTGGTAGACAAAATAAAACCAACTTCTCTCCTCTCCGCCCCCCCCCACCTCCCGCCCTGGCAAACAAATATCCACATCCTAATTCTCACAACTTGTGAATATATTACCTTACCTAGCAAAAGGACTTTGCAGGTGTGAATAAGTATCTTGAAATGGGGAGAATAGTCTGGATTATTCAGATGGGTTCGATAGAGTCACAGGGTCATTCTAAAAGGAAGGCAGGAGGCTCAGAGTCGGAGAGAAGGCAATGTGACAAGGGAAGTAGATGGGGAAGAGGCAGAGTAATGAGAGGCCATAGCCAAGGAATGAGGATAGTCCTTACAAACTGGAAAAGACAAAGATATGGATTTACCCCCAGAGCCTCCAGATAGAACCAGCCCTTCCAACCACCTTGATTTTAGAACTTCTTACCTTTGGAATTGTAAAATGATGATAAAATTGTGTGTTCTGAGCAATTAAGTTTGTGGTATAGAGCCAATTACAGAATGAAACTTTTCAAAACATAAGGAACCATAGAGTCAATCACGGCCCCGCAGTTCTGCTTATATGAAAAAATGGAGCCACGGTGGCTAGGCAACCTGCCCAACCTCAGAAAGAGTAACTTTCCTGCCTCACTGTTCACACTCACCTCCAACAGGTTTTCCCCACACTTGCTTCTCAGCTCTCCAGGGCCTGGCACCAGAATGGAGAGGCCACTTTTGAAGAATTTCATTAAGGCATGTTTGATAGCTTGTCGAAACTTAAAGAGCGGAAGAAAAGCAAGTTCTTTTGCCAGGTACATATTCCACAAATTTAATGAGAACCAGAGCACATGAAATATGTGTTGGAATCATCATTAATGAGACATGGAATTGAAAATAGGCTGAGGGGGCAAAGTTCTAAGATCAAAAACATGGGACATCAGCTTTGTCACCAAAGCCATGGGTATGTGGCAAGCATCCAAGGGGAAAGGCACAGATGCCTACTTTTCAACAGTTGCAAAGCTAACTGGGCTCTCAAGTGTTGAATGGTCACAGCTGCCTGGTACGAAAGAGACCACCACTGATTTGTGTGACCACTCCCTTAGGACTCGAGTTTCACAGCAAGACTTGTTCTGCATTTAAGTTCCAGAAAAGGTCAACCATTATGCCAGGGTCATTAATTTTATTTTTATGCATTTAGTACATGAAAATGTTATTTATTAAATCTCCTATCATTGGCATGTAGATTTCCAAGTGAAACTCACACCCATGTCCCTCTTGGCCAAAATATTAAGAAGAATTAATGTTTTGCTGATGCATCCCTGTTTTATTGTCTTTATTTAACTGACCATCACCTTGTAGCTATGAATGAGCTCTGGAATCCCTATGAATGTTGCTGCAGCCTTTTGGGGAATTCTGAGTAGGAAAACAACCCAATCTCTTTTCTGCTGAAGGCTGTTCAGTGGCTTACATGGAAAATGTATTGAGAAATGGAATATTACTCAGCCATCAAAAAATGAAATCCTCCCATTTGCAACAATGTGGATGGAACTAGAGGGTATTATGCTAAGCGAAATAAGTCAGAGAAAGACAATTATCATATGATTCCACTCATATATGGAATTTAAGAAACAAAACAGTAGCATAGGGGAAGAGAGGAAAAAATATAACAAGATGAAAACAGAGGAGATAAACAATAAGATACTCTTAATCATAGGAAACCAACTGAGGGCGGAGCAAGATGGCGGAGGAGTAGGAGACCTGGATTTCGTCTGGTCTCAGGAATTCAGCTGGATAGGGATCAAACCATTCTGAACACCTACAAACTCAACAGGAGATCGAAGAAAAGAAGAGCAACAACTCTCTCATCAGAAAAGCGACCACTTTCTGGAAGGTAGGATGTGCGGAGAAGTGAATCCGAGGCGATATTCGGGAGGATAGACGGCGGGGGAGGGGCCTCCGGCCGCCGCTTCTGGCAAGTGATAGAAAGAACCACCGAGCACAAAATCGGAACTTTTAAAAGTCTGCTCCGCTGAGGGACGTCACTCTGGTGGCTAAGCGGGGGGTGGAACCCTCCAGGACAGTGTGGTCTCAGGACCCACGGGTCACAGAAAGACCGGGGATGCCTGAGTGTGGCAGAGCTCCCAGGTATCGGAGCAGGGAAGCCGGCTGCAGAGGCGGAGCCCAGGCGCGGGCTCTCAGCTCGGCGTTGCCATAAACCGTGATCCGCGGCACAGTCGGGCCCCTGCTCCTCCAGCAGGGACCCAACAAGCGGCAGACCCGGGGAGACTCACCTTCCTCCCCCGGGAGGAGCCGCGCGGGAGTGCACCGCAGGGATCTGCTGGGTTTGGAGACTCCACCCGGGGTCGGGTGCCAGAGATAGAAACGCGCGGTCACAGGCCGGGTGAGCACGGAGTGCAGCCGGAGACGGGAGTGACTGACGGCTTTTCTCTGGGGGCTCACTGAGGAGCGGGGCCCCGAGTTCTCGGCTCCTCCGGGGTGGAGATTGGGAAGCCGCCATTTTCACTCTCCGCCTCCAAAGCTGTACGGAAAGCTCGCAGGGAACAAAAGCCCCGGAGAGCAAACCCGAGCAGATTACTTAGCCGGGAGGGGGCAAGGGCGGGGCAATTCTGCCTCCGGCAAAGACATTTGGAAACCACGGCAACAGGCCCCTCCCCAGAAGATCAGCGAGAACAGCCAGCCAAGACCAAGTTTACCGATCAATGAGAACGGCAGAACTCCAGCGCTAGGGGAATACTGCCCGTAGAATTCATGGCATTTTTACCATGATTCTTTAGTCTTTCAAAGTTAATTTTTTTTAACTGTCTTTTTTTTTTTTTTTTGAATTTTTCTTTTTCCCTTTTTCAACCAACATCTTATCAATCCCTTTTTTTAAAAAAACATTTTTATTTTTCATTTTAAGAGTCATATTCTATCCCTTCATAGTAGTTACCCGTATTTTTGGCATATATATATAAGTTGTTCTCTCTTTAAAATTTTGAGATAGTTTCTTCTAACAGATTAAAATATACCCTAAATCTCTAGTATATAGTGTTTTTTATTCCTCTGCCTGATCACATTCTCTCCCTTTTTTTTTCTTTTTTTCTTTTTTTAAATCCTCTCTTCTTTTTTCAAAAACTTCTTATCACTTCCTTTTATAAAATTTTTTATAATTTCCATCTTTACAGTCATATTCCATCCCTTCATCATATCAACACTTATTTTTGTACATATATAAGTTTTTCTTTCTTTAAAATTTTGGGAGGCACTTTCTTCTAAAAGACCAAAATACACCCCAAATCTAGTGTGTGGCACTGATCTATATACCAGCCTGATCATATTTGATCACATTCTGGTTTTTTTGTTGTTGTTTTGTTTTGTTTGTTTTTGTTTTTATCCTTATATTTTCTTTTTCTTTTTTTTTCTTTTTCTTTTTCTTTCTTTTTCTTTTTTCTCTCTTTCCATTTCTTTTTCCACTGCTTCAGGTCTTTTCTGATTTGCTTAGAGTATATTTTCTGGGGACATTGTTACTCTGCTAGCATTCTGTTCTCTCATTAATCTATTCTCCTCTGCACAAAATGACAAGATGGAAAAAATCACCTCAACAAAAAGAACAAGAGGTAGTACCGACTGCCAGGGACCTACTCAATACGGACATTAGTACGATGTCAGATCTAGAGTTCAGAATCATCACTTTAAAGATACTAGCTGGGCTTGAAAAAAATATGGAAGTTATTAGAGAAACCCTTTCTGGAGAAGTAAAAGAACTAAAATCTAACCAAGAAGAAATCAAAAAGGCTATTAATGAGGTGCAATCAAAAATGGGGGCGCTAACTGCTAGGATAAATGAGGCAGAAGAGAGAATCAGTAATATAGAAGACCAAATGATGGAAAATAAAGAAGCTGAGAAAAAGAGAGATAAACAACTACTGGATCACGAGGGCAGAATTCGAGAGATAAGCGATACCATAAGACAAAACAACATTAGAATAATTGGGATCCCAGAAGAAGAAGAAAGAGAGAGAAGGGCAGAAGGTTTAATGGAGCAAATTACAGCAGAGAACTTCCCTAATTTGGGGAAGGAAACAGGCATCAAAATCCAGGAGGCACAGAGAACCCCTCTCAAAATCAGTAAAAATAGGTCAACACCCTGACATCTAATAATAAAACTTACGAGTCTCAGAGACAAAGAGAAAATCCTGAAAGCAGCTCAGGAGAAGAGATATGTAACCTACAATGGTAGAAACGTTAGATTGGCAACAGACCTATCCACAGAGAGCTGGAAGGCCAGAAAGGACTGGCAGGATATATTCAGAGCACTAAATGAGAAAAATATGCAGCCAAGAATACTATATCCAGCTAGGCTGTCATTGAAAATTGAAGGAGAGATAAAAAGCTTCCAGGACAAACAAAAACTAAAGGAATTTGCAAACACAAAACCAGCCCTACAAGAAATCGTGAAAGGGGTCCTCTAAGCAAAGAGAGAGCCTAAAAGCAACATAGACCAGAAAGGAACACAGACAATATACAGTAACAGTCACCTTACAGGCAATACAATGGCACTAAATTCCTATCTTTCAATAGTTACCCTGAATGTAAATGGGCTAAATGCCCCAATCAAAAGACACAGGCTA
>NC_058403.1:178972262-178973022 GCF_002201575.2 Neomonachus schauinslandi | reverse complement strand
AGGAAATTAAAGAATTAAAAAAATTCATGGAAACCAATGAAAATGAAAACACAACTATTCAAAATCTTTGGGATGCAGCAAAGGCAGTCCTAAGAGGAAAGTATATAGCAATACAAGCCTTTCTCAAGAAACAAGAAAGGTCTCAAGTACACAACCTAACCCTCCACCTAAAGGAGCTGGAGAAAGAACGGCAAATAAAGCCTAAACCCAGCAGGAGAAGAGAAATAATAAAGATCAGAGCAGAAATCAATGAAATAGAAACTAAAAGAACAGTAGAACAGATCAACGAAACTAGGAGCTGGTTCTTTGAAAGAATTAACAAGATGGATAAACCCCTGGCCAGACTTATCAAAAAGAGAAGAGAAATGACCCAAATCAACAAAATCATGAATGAAAGAGGAGAGATCACAACCAATACCAAAGAAATACAAACAATTATAAGAACATATTATGAGCAACTCTATGCCAGCAAATTAGATAACATGGAAGAAATGGATGCATTCCTAGAGATGTATCAACTACCAAAACTGAACCAGGAAGAAATAGAAAACCTGAACAGACCTATAACCACTAAGGAAATTGAAGCAGTCATCAAAAATCTCCCAACAAACAAAAGCCCAGGGCCAGATGGCTTCCCAGGGGAATTCTACCAAACATTTCAAGAAGAATTAATACCTATTCTTCTGAAACTGTTCCAAAAAATAGAAATGGAAGGAAAACTTCCAAACTCATTTTATGAGGCCACCATTACCTTGATCCC
>NC_058403.1:178948286-178972252 GCF_002201575.2 Neomonachus schauinslandi | reverse complement strand
TCAGTGGCATTCCTATACACCAACAACAAGACAGAAGAAAGAGAAATTAAGGAGTCGATCCCATTTACAATTGCACCCAAAACCATAAGATACCTAGGAATAAATCTAACCAAAGAGGCAAAGGATCTGTACTCAGAAAACTATAAAATACTCATGAAAGAAATTGAGGAAGATACAAAGAAATGGAAAAACGTTCCATGCTCATGGATTGGAAGAACAAATATTGTGAAGAGGTCAATGCTACCTAGAGCAATCTACACATTCAATGCAATCCCCATCAAAATACCATCCACTTTTTTCAACAAATGGAACAAATAATCCTAAAATTTGTATGGAACCAGAAAAGACCCCACATAGCCAGAGGAATGTTGAAAAAGAAAAGCAAAGCTGGTGGCATCACAGTTCCGGAATTCCAGCTCTATTACAAAGTGGTCATCATCAAGACAGTATGGTACTGGCACAAAAACAGACACATAGATCAATGGAACAGAATAGAGAGCCCAGAAATGGACCCTCAACTCTATGGTCAACTCATCTTTGACAAAGCAGGAAAGGATGTCCAATGGACCAAAGACAGTCTCTTCAACAAATGGTGCTGGGAAAATTGGATAGCCACATGCAGAAGAATGAAACTGGACCATTCCCTTACACCACACACAAAAATAGACTCCAAATGGTTGAAAGACCTCAATGTGAGACAGGAGTCCATCAACATCCTAAAGGAGAACACAGACAGCAACCTCTTTGACCTCAGCCGAAGCAACTTCTTCCGAGAAACATCGCCAAAGGCAAGGGAAGCAAGGGCAAAAATGAACTATTGGGACTTCATCAAGATAAAAAGCTTTTGCGGGCGCCTGGGTGGCTCAGTTGGTTAAGCGACTGCCTTCGGCTCAGGTCATGATCCTGGAGTCCCTGGATCGAGTCCCGCATCAGGCTTCCTGCTTGGCAGGGAGTCTGCTTCTCCCTCTGACCCTCCCCTCTCTCATGTGCTCTCTCTCATTCTCTCTCTCTCAAATAAATAAATAAAATCTTTAAAAAATAAAAAAATAAAAAGCTTTTGCAAAGCAAAGGAAACAGTCAACAAGACCAAAAGACAACCGACAGAATGGGAGAAGATATTTGCAAATGACATATCAGATAAAGGGCTAGTATCCAAAATCTATAAAGAACTCATCAAACTCAACACCCAAAGAACAAAGAATCCAATCAAGAAATGGGCAGAAGACATGAACAGACATTTTTCCAAAGAAGACAACCAAATGGCCAACAGACACATGAAAAAGTGCTCAATATCGCTCGGCATCAGGGAAATCCAAATCAAAACCTCCATGAGATACCACCTCACACCAGTCAGAATGGCTAAAATTAACAAGTCAGGAAACGACAGATGTTGGCGGGGATGTGGAAAAAGGGGAACCCTCCTACACTGTTGGTTGGAATGCAAGCTGGTGCAGCCACTCTGGAAAACAGTATGGAGGTTCCTCAAAAAGTTGAAAATAGAGCTACCATATGATCCAGCAATTGCACTACTGGGTATTTACCCCAAAGATAAAAAGTAGGGATCCAAAAGGGTACGTGCACCCCGATGTTTATAGCAGCAATGTCCACAATAGCCAAACTGTGGAAAGAGCCAAGATGTCCATCGACAGATGAATGGATAAAGAAGATCTGGTATATATATACAATGGAATATTATGCAGCCATCAAAAGGAATGAGATCTTGCCATTTGCAACGATGTGGATGGAACTGGAGGGTATTATGTTGAGTGAAATAAGTCAAACAGAGAAAGACATGTATCATATGATCTCACTGATATGAGGAATTCTTAATTGCAGGAAACAAACTGAGGGTTGCTGGAGTGGGGGGTGGGGTGGGAGGGATGGGGTGACTGGGTGATAGACACTGGGGAGGGTATGTGCTCTGGTAAGCGCTGTGAATTGTGCAAGACTGTTGAATCTCAGATCTGTACCTCTGAAACAAATAATGCAATATATGTTAAGAAAAAAAAAAAAGAAGAAGAAGGTAGCGGGAGGGGAAGAATGAAGCGGGGGAAATCGGAGGGGTAGACGAACCATGAGAGACGATGGACTCTGAAAAACAAACTGAGGGTTCTAGAGGGGAGGGGGGTGGGAGGATGGGTTAGTCTGGTGGTGGGTATTGAGGAGGGCATATTCTGCATGGAGCACTGGGTGTTATGCACAAACAATGAATCATGGAACACTTCATCTAAAACTAATGATGTAATGTATGGGGATTAACATAAGAATAAAAAAAAAAAAGAAACCAACTGAGTGTTGCTGGAGGGGGGTCGGGTGGGGGGATGGGGTAACTGGGTGATGGGCATTAAGGAGGGCACATGATGTAATGAGCACTGGGTGTTATATACAACTGATGAATCACTAAATTCTACCTCTGAAATTAATAATACACTATATGTTAATTAATTTAAATAAATAAAGAGCGAAAAAGACAGAAGCAGCATTTTAGATTGTTAGATTAAGAAGTTTCTTAGTTCTGGGCGCCTGGGTGGCTCAGTCGTTAAGCGTCTGCCTTCAGCTCAGGTCATGATCCCAGGGTCCTGGGATCGAGTCCCGCATCGGGCTCCTTGCTCGGCGGGAAGCCTGCTTCTCCCTCTCCCACTCCCCCTGCTTGTGTTCCTGCTCTCGCTGTCTCTCTCTCTGTCAAATAAATAAATAAAAATCTTTAAAAAAAAAAAAAAAAAAAAGAAGTTTCTTAGTTCTTAAAGCTTCTCCATTCACAGCACAAGCTATGATGGTATTCTGCTTACGTCAAGTATCTATTGACAACAACATGAATGTGGCCCCTAAAGACCTTTTTATACCTACCACCTATTTATCACCGCAATTCAATTAGGCAAAGTCTTATTACCATAATCCAGATCAGAAGTTGGCAAACTTTTTCTCAAAAGACCAAACAGTAAATATTTAGGCTTTGAGGGTCAAGCAGCAGAATAAACACTATCATATCCATGCCTAAATAATCATTTAAAGTGACCATTTAAGAATTTAAAGAATATTCTTAGCTCATGGGCCTACAAAAGGACACAGTGGGCCAGATTTGGCCCAAAGGCCATACAGACCTGTTCCTCTAATCACTGAAATTATTTATACAAAATTCCATGCAGTTTTTCCCCCAGAGTCCAGAAATCTACGGTGTTTATAGGTACAAGATGCAAAATAACCACTGGGATCTTCAGGGGTTTTTTGCAGGTAAATGCAATCAAGGAATATTGATAGACACATTTGTTCAAGAGGTTTTTCAAAATAACAGAGGGGAGAATACACTGTGTTCTTACCCTATTGCAAAATGATAATAGTGGTATTAAGCAACAGAGAAAACCATTCTAATTGATATCACCAGTTAGATAACTTTTATATGCAGTTTTTCCTTCTCTAATTGACATTTTATAAATGGTATCTGCTTTGTAAGTGTTCCATTTTGATTTATGCCAATCTGTTGGCATTACACATGAACTAGAAGAAAATATGGAGCCTTCTGCTTCAAGTATCCTAATTTACATGCTAAATCAGAAGGTCAAAATGAATCTTTGTCATGTTTAGAGCCCTGTACATTGGCCCAGAAATAAAAGGCAGCCTGGTGAATTTTTTTTCCTGGCAGGAAGGATAGTTCTTTTCTTAGGAAAGAAGCAAGTAATAACAATGTAAGTTCAGAACAACAAAGTTGTTTCTAGTGCATTAGAAAATAAATACTATGGAAAGCGCTTTGGTGCAATAAGGAGGACTGTATTTAAGTTGAAAATTGTGCTTCATTCTGATAGTAGTTGAGCAGCAGATGGCCTGAAGTTATCATAAATATGTAAGCTCCAGAAGTACTCTGCATTGAAGAGCAGCCAAAACACAACAGTGTTGAACAACACAGAGCATAGAGAGAACAGTCTGACACATCCAGAAGAATGAGAATCCTTTCCCCATAGTCTGATTTCTAAGCACAGTAGAACATCAGAGACATCAGCCAGCTTTTCCATGCTGCAGTGACCACGTGGCAACCTCATTGTTAAAGGTTACATGACAAGGAAGTTAGCCTTTTTCTTCCAATTAAATTACCACATTTGCACAATACAGAACTTGAGCTAGAACTTCAAGGGCTTTCTTTGACAACTTGCTGTCAAAATCCCAGCTTACTCTTAAGATAAAGAGCTGAACAATGCAATGGACAACTCTAATGGGATGGTTTGCTTTAGCTTAAGTATAACTTTCCCCCTTCTCTAGGTACTGTGACTTTTTTCCTTGCTCCTATCTACCTAACTGAATACCTGAAATGCTATCCAAAAAGATCTTCATTGAAAATTCTCTTCATTGCTGAATTACAAAGGTAGCTCATTTCCTATCTACTGTTGCTACAGTCATAATATTCTCTACAGGCTTGAATAAATAAATACATGTGAGATCCATCCATCTCCTCGTTAATGCCTATTATGTACTGTATTAGAGAACCACAGATACAGAGATGAGTGACTTAGAGAGAAAATACTTCTTTCCCTGTGTTTCTACAGAATTGGTTTGAAACTGCTGCCTTCTTGCACTCCTCTAAATAGGAGAAGGAGATATTCATTTGACAGGTACAATGATGAGAGTCCAACATCCCTGATCCCCAACTCTGTCCTAGGCAAAGTTGATTTGTTCACAACTGCTGTGTTGATGTGGTCTTCCTGTGTTCAAGGGGTATGAGAAAGGCCAGGATCTGCCATGTTGGGTTACATAGATAACTAGGGAACTGTTCGGCCATGGGTGAGTCCCAGGGAGGAGACGCAGGGTGGGAGAGAAGTATCAACACGTCTATCTGAGCTGGAGGTCTGAACCTCATTCTCTAATCATGTTTTACCAGAGGTATAGCTGATGTTTTGATGTTGCTCTGCCTCATCTGTTTGTTTTTCCTTAGCATCAGTAAGGGGGGTGGGAGGGTGGGGGAGGATAGGACTCAAAAAAAAAAAAAAAAAAAGAGGGATAGGACTCATGGTACCAACAGATAAGATTCCTGCCCTCAAGAAGGTGAGAGCCTTCAAGGGTCTTTACTTTTTGTTTTGTTTTGTTTTTTTTCAAACATTTATATAATTAAACCATGCGTAGAAAACATCTATCCCCCTTCTTCAAGAAACATGAATTCAATGCAAACGCTTTAAAGAAACTACCTAAGAATGTGGTCTCTGGATAAGTCAATACATAAAGGGCATTAGTTACATATAAAATATGTAAGTATTAGAAAATAACTCACAACCAACCAATTGGGTACACAGTATCTTGAATTTGGGTGACCTTAAGCACATGATAACATTCTGAACACTGCAGAAAAGCAGTGCGCCGGTGACCTGGGCAGCATCTCATTTTATAGTTTATGCCTTGGTGATCAGGAGGCAGAGAAAAACCCTTTCAGTAAAGTCTGTGACACGGTATTTTCTTTCCACGTAAAAAGAAAAATGGTTTTCCTCAAATTCACTAGTTGGTAGAAGACACTCTTCTACTGGTTCCCACACATTACACTTGTCTGCTTTAACAACTGTCAAAGGCATCAAACAAGAAAAATATTTTACTTCAAGTGACATTTCTAAGGAAGAACAAATAAGCCCCAGCCATTTAGTTCGTTATTCTGTCTTATATACCTAAACCATGTATTATATATTCTGTGGTTCAGCTTTTATTATAAAAAGCTTACCATCCAGGACTTGGCCAAGAGGATATAAGCCTTGCATGCAAGATTCGACCAAGAATGCACAAGACTGATGATACACAAATGTCATCGATAGTCATTCCATCGTTGTTTAAGGAATGCTAACAAGTACCAGAAACTCTTCTAGGAGCTGAGAATAGGCGAGTGAACAAAATCAAGTCCCCACACTCACTGTGCTTCCACCTTAGTGATGGACAAGAAGAGCTGAGCACATCAGCCATGTCAATCACAACACCTGCTTACTCGCTCTCTCAGCCCGCATTCAATTCTCCACGATCTTGTGCCTCATTTCCTACAACTGACTGGTCTAGAGTAGCTAACCAATAGGCTGGCTAGTGACTAAGACCTATGGTCTGGTATTAAAAAACAAAACAAAACAAAAAAACCCCACCAAGTTGAGTTGATCTTCTTCCACTCCTTGAATTTGAACTAAAGATGAGCAAGAGATAAGGCAGTTAGCAACGGCAGCTGAAGCTGAGAGTTTATGATGGCTGTCTTTCTGTAAGGAGGACAGGGAGGTCTTATTAAAGGCAAATGTAGCTGATGTTATAAGACGGCAGAAACAGTGAGTGAGCAGAAGCAATGATGAAGAGCAGCAATAATTCCCAACTCAGAGCCAGACTGTCCATCAGTAGACACTTTGGAAATATATGGGGCATTTCAGGTTGTCCCAGGAATTGGATAGACAATGATGCTTGATATCTTGCAATACTCTTGAAGTCCTGCACAGAGAAGAATTGTCCTGCGATCTACAGGAGTTTTAATACCCTGCAGGACATTCATTTAGGTGAAAATCTGTTTGTAACTACCAGGACTTAAAGGCTGACTCTACTTTGCATATAAAGGTGGAGCGCACTAACATGTCAATCTAGGAAGGACTGTTTTGTTTTGTTCAGAGCTTTAGCAAGAGATGCTCACCATTTCAGGTAGACCTACTACCTACACAGGACTGCTCTGTGTTAAGTTCCCCGACTTAACACACCTCTGCTGATTTGCATCCAAAGCTAAAGTATCATGTCCTCTGGTGTTGTCATGCCTGAGAATTTACATATTGAACTATAGAGCATTCTAATCCTTTTTGTTTCATCCTTTATAACAGAGTAAGACATTGCAGTGGAGGGTTTTTCTTTATGTGCATACGTAGATAGTATTACTTGCGAATTTTGGCTTAAAACAGTAAAAGAGGTGCTGAAAAATATTTGTTAGAAAAAAGGAGAATTGGATCTGATGGGGTTGAAACCAGCCAGAATGGAGAAGAAGGAACATACAGGAGAAGGAGAGTATTCCAACACAGAACCATTCACATCTATGAGCAAGCCTCTAAAATGGCCCTTTCAACCACAGCTTCCAACTGGCGCTAGGCCTTCAACCCTCCACCTCGGTCAGACCACCGCAAACACCTCTTGTTCCCTGTTCCATGACCCGTGTATCTATCCAGCTACCATGATAATCATCCTAAAATGATCATTACTATTATCTTTGTCTTACTCAAAAGCTTTCCAAAGTCCCAAGTTACCTTAATGTACTCACAATCTAGACCCAACCTATACTCCTAAAATAAATTTTCTGCCTACCCAAGCCCACTGAATGAGCCACCCTAATCTCTACTTTTCCCTAAATAGGTTACAAGCCATCCCAAATCTCATCTTCATACCTTTGACTTCTGGTTTCCCCATGGCAAAGCCCATTCCCACCTCTAATTCTAAACCCTTTATTTTTCCCTTATGGCTCAACACAAATTCCTTATTCAGAAGTCCTAAGTGATCATTTCTTCCTCTAAAAACCTAGAGGGAGCCATTAAGTATGACACAGTAGTCCAAATAGGGTCTATTACATTACAATAACAAGCAGCCCCACAATCTCAGGGGCTTACAACAAAGATTTACTTCTCACTTATGTCAAATGTCCAATACAAATCAACACTGCTTCTGGCTCCTTGTCATCTTCATTCTAGGACACAAATCAAGGGAGTGCCTTCATCTTGAAACTGCTGCTCACCGTGACAGAAAGAAAAGAGAACATGGGGATTCCTGATTTAAGGAGGCTTTTGCTCAGAAGGTCCATGTGTCACTTCCACTCATATTTCATTGGCTGAAGCAAACCATATGACCAAACATGATGTCAGTGAGGCAGGGAGAGAAGAAACAACAAATATTTTCAGATTTTCAAACAGTATTAAAATCTTTAATAAATGAATCAGCTTGCATAGTGAACACTTCCTAGCAATACCCTCATACCTCTAGAGTACAAGTTTCATGGTCGGCAACAAGCCATTTATTGGTATTCTATTCTAATATGATGATAGCAGTGGATTTGAACATTTTCAACTCCAAGTCGAAACCCTGAAAGAACTGTTGATCAGTATACATCAGAACCAATAATGTCTCTCGGATTGCCAGTTTGTGAATTCAGTTTACCAATGCAATTAAATTCTAGTACAACAAAATAAATTGGACATGAATTTAAAGTGCACTCTAACAGTATAGGGATTGTAGTTATTTGTCCAGAAATATGTTTTGTTACTAATATAATTTGGCTGGGTTTGTTTCGCAGTTTTGAGATCGACAAATTTAAAATCATGAGATATGCGGTATTAAAATCTCACTACACGTACAAAATTAGGAGCAATGCAAACCCTCCGCAATTAAGCAAAACATGAAGAACTTCATTTCATAGTTGGTGAGCCGTGGAAAACTACAAACTGCTCACACTGCACCACAGGAAGGTGCCAATTTAGCTGATCTGCGGACACCCACTGACTCTTTTAGTACTGCGGAAACTGATTCACAAATTATGTTACTCACTATCGTGCTGTAGCTTTCACAGTTAATACTTACGAATTAAAATTATTTTTAATTCCATAATAATGTCATCCATACATCCAGTGACGCTGAAAAACATGGTCAAAAATTGGTAACTTTTGAACTACTGCCAAAATATATACCATGCTGTTCGTTTGGGTACAAACTCAGAGCTGTTCAAGATAATATGGAGGAAATAAACACAGCATCAAAGCAACAGTAAGATAGGACGGCTGTAGATTTATGAGCCGTGAAGTTAACCTTTTTTTTTTTTTTCCCCCCGGGAGAAAACAAGTCTTGGAAGATATGCGTTATGAATTAACGTGAGTTCTTCACATATCGCCCCAACGATAAACCCCACCGCCACCCTGAATGTTAAATCTTTCCACAAAGAGGAAGGCCATGAGGGCACATTCCCGATAACTACATTTCATTCAGGTGTTTTGCCCATATACCACTTTTCATCCAGAAGAAAAATGAGAAAATATTGACATGTTTAAACCATGGTAAGTACCTAACAGCTCTCTGTCTTCTATTTAAAGACACAGCTGTCAAATCCATCACTTACAGAGATATTTGAGAGTGCTCCTCCAGTAAATCTGTGATGAAAACTGCCTGTGGAAAACCTCTACTGGTATTAATTTTTACAATCCTATTGAGCCTCATGTTAACAAAATAAAAATGTATTACGCTCGCTCTATTTATACAGCAGGTGTGGAAAGCTCTGGAAGGCTACTTGGTTTCTTGTGGCTGCCATAGCTGTCTTTCCAAATTTTCCAGTGAAAACAAATACTGACTTAAAAAAAAAAAATGTAATCCCAAGGGTGAGGAGGATGTAAAATATTAAGTCAAGCCAGAATCACAAACATCTGCATGCCTACTATGTGCACTGCAGTGCGCCAGATTTAAGCCTAAAATCCTCACTCAATGAGCTGTTTGATAAGCTATCAAATAAGCAACTGTCTTATGAACTCCAACTGAAGCTCATTTGTGTATATGGCTCAGGGAAAATGGTCAGCACAATTTAGTGGACCTTCTGACTCCTTCTCGGTCAAGAAAATGTTGCTAACTGCTGCTATTTACCCAAAATTACCTCTAGGAGGCAACTGCACTGAAATTCTTGCACCGCTTTTCATTCCTGTTGTTGTGTTAGAATGCTTTGCTAATATGGAATTAATTTCACACTCACCTCCCTTTACTTGCCAGCTCTTCTCTCCTGCTCAGTTTGTTTTTACAAATGATGTTTCAAGCCCCCATCAACTCAGCTGGGTTTATGAGACTGGCTTTGGCCTTTTGCAAATGAAGCAGGGCAGTCATTGCCTTGTCCTCTCAAACCTATCACCCCTTCAACCCCAAGGAATTTACAGAAGATATTCACTGACTCTTAAGAGTTAAGGTCTTGGGAGTTCACCACCCTTCCTGTTGTCTTTTCATAATGCCCCTGGTCAGGGATTCACACCTGAATTCACACCGAGGGGCGCACAGTCAGAACTGGTGGGAGGTGGGGGGTGGGGAACAGGGTAAGTGAACTTGAGTGGGGACAACTTACATCTTTATTCCACTAATCTCACACTGAATGTAGCAGCAACGTCAACGATGAATACGGTCAATGGAACACAATACTATCAGCTGTGCTGACGATTTCTGTCACCAAAAGAAATCATGGATATTCTCATCTCACATTTCAATTGTGCCAGATGTGCTAGGATATCGTTTACGTGCATTCCTACTTCAAATTTACAGTAGTTATGAGGCCTGCCCCAAGAGCTTTTTAAACGTGTTACTGAAGTTCAAATACCACCTTACATCACACTTTTTAAAATATTGGATAACTGTATTTCAATATAACGGGTTTTCTTGGTTGTAGTACTGATTTTATTTCATGAATTAAAAACATAGTGCATTTCCTGGGGGCACCTGGCTGGCTCAGTCAGTAGGATATGCAACTCTTGATCTTAAGGTCGTGAGTTCAAGCCCCACACCAGGCCTAGAGCTTATTTTAAAAATAATAAAATCAGAATGGAAAAAAAATGGTTAAGATGGTAAATGTTACATTTTTTTTTAAAAAATGTGTTTCCTTTGTTGTAGTGCTGATTTTATTTTGTGAATTAAAAACATAATCCATACGTAATATCCTGCCAAAGGGGCCCATGGCTCAGAGAAAGGACTCCGGTGATGTGGTATGGGGACAGTTCTCAGGACCGGGAAAGAAACTGAAGCCGGGAGAGGCTCCGTGGCTGCTCTAAGTTATTCAAAAAATAGGAAGAGTAGCTACCACCCAGATCATTTTTTAATACCTACCGTATTTGTTTCCTATTACTGCCATAACAAACTACTTTAAATTTGGCAACTTAAAACAATACAAACATTATTTTATTACTCTGCATGTCGAAGTCCAAAATGGGTCTAATTGGGTTACAATCAGCATTGACAGAGCCACAATCCTTCCGGAGGCTCCAGAGAGAAGCCATTTCCTTGCCTTTTCAAGTTTCTACCAGATGCCCATGTTGCTTGGTTCATGGCCCATCAAGCTCCACATCACTCGACTTCTGACATCACATCTCCTTCTGCTTCTGACACTCCTGCATCCCCCTTTCACTCATAAAGACCCTTGTGATGACGGGGGGCCCACCCGACTCATCCAGGACAATCTCCCTACCTCTAAATCCTTAATTTAACCACACCTGCCGTGTCCCCTTTTGCCACATAAAGTAACCCTCACAGCTTCCAGGGATTCGGATGTGGAGCTCTTTGGGAAACCTTATTCTGTCTACCACACTAACCCTATTTCCAGCTATGCTTTACCTGGTAAAACAATCAAATGAGTTTGAAATGATCTTCAGCATAAAAAACAGAGAGGCAAACCATGAGAGACTCTTAACTATAGGGAACAAATGGAGGGTTGCTGGGGGGGGATTTGGATGGGGGTTGGGCTCAATGGGGGATGGGGATTAAGGAAGGCACTTGCTGGGATGACCACCTAGTGGTCAAACACCACTAGGTGTTTTATGTAAGTGAGGAATCACTAAATCCTACTCCTGAAACCAATACTACACTATATGTTCACTAACTTGAATTCAGATAAAAACTTAGGAGAAAAAAAAGTATCTTCAGAATCGAGAATTTTGAGGTTTTAAATTCAGAGTTCAAGGTCACAAAGCCAGCAAGGGACAGAAACAGGACTCAGTCCTCTTAGCCACCAGCCTCTAACAAGAGCTACTTTGGGATGCCTATTATGTGTGAGCTCTTTGCACGTTCAATATCCCCCTATCCTTTATCCTCCAGACTTGCTGTCCTACATTCTCTAGACCTGCCCTCACTTAGCCTTGAATGCAGAGTTTAATGCTTTCTTTTGAGGCTTTTGGGAGCCTAGTGCCTTCACTGCCATGTCCCCAGTCAGTCCAGAATTTTATTTTTATTTATCCAGTATTAACCTTACCTTAATGGACATACTTCAGAGTAGGGGGAAGCAAAAAGGAAAGGCTCACTTAGCAGCTTCTTTATCCCTCCCCGTAACTCATAAGAATGAAAACCCAGCCTTGAAGGGAAGGCCTTTCACTCTCTGTGAGCCCTTCTCCAGGATATCTCAGGCGCATTCAATGACCAGTTCTGCCCTTCTGGTCAAGGCTTTCTTTTGGATTCTACTGGGAACGTGGTGAAGGGCCCATCCCCGCTCTCAAACAGTTTACAACCTAAGGGATGCAAGCAGGAGGCGGCAGAAATCGATCAGTGTAAACCTGACCATTAGACAGGGAGGGACACAGCCAGTGACCCAGGCTGGTGGTCAACATTGTGAAGAGGCTCTTAAGAAATCAAACTAGAAGGACCTTCAGAACAGGCAGGAGCCCTGCAGAATGAAGAGGTGAGAGAGCACTGCTGGGCAGGAACAGAACACAGAGGCTAGAAATCATGGCGTAGTTCAGGGAAGCGTTTTATTTGGGCTGCAGAGAAGAGGGGAGAGAGGAACAGAACACTGAACCTGGAATCAGAAAGCCTACTTTGAGGAGCCAGCTCTGTCACTATCTGTGTAACCACAGTTACTTGATTATGCCAAGCTTTCTCATCCATAAAAAAATGGATAATATGAATGTTAGTTCTGAGGGGTGTTATGCAAAATAAATAACATGATGTAAATGCGTCTGCAAAAGTGTTCATCTGCATTTGAGGGTACTATAGGGTAGTGAAGCATTACCTGGAAAGAAAGGGGAAGAGGAGACATAGTGCAGATGGGCCCCCACTCATGATGGTTCTACTTACAATTTTGTGACTTAGAGATGGTGCAAAAGCAATACACACTCGGGAGAAACCGTATTGAATTATTGAATCTGGATCTTTTCCCAGGCTAGCAATATATGGTAGGATGCTCTCTCGTGATGCTGGGAAGTGGCAGCCCCAGCTCCCAGTCAGCCATGCATTCATAAGAGTCAACAACCAATACACTTTCAACCATTCTGTACCCATACAGTCATTCTGTTTTTCACTTTCAGAACAGTACTCAATAAGTTACATGAGATATTTGACACTTTATTCTAAAATAGGCTTGGTGTTACACGATTTGGCTCAACTGTAGGCTAATCTAAGTGTTCTGAGCACGTTTAAGGCAGGCTAAGCAGCTTAAGGCTAAGCTATGATATTCAGAAGGCTAGGTGTATTAAGTCCGTTTTTGGCTTATGATATTTTCACTATATTATGGGTTTATCAGGACGTAACCCCATTTTAAGTCAAGGAAGATCTGTATAGTATTATCAACAGTCTGAGGAGGCTCAAGAATAATGAAAACACACCTTCCTTCTGAAGATTCAATCCTTTTCTACTCGGACCTTTTTTACCCAGTAATGTTACGAGAACAACCAGATGTAAGATAAAATAACAGGTCATGTATTATTTCAGAAGAGTTCCATTTAAAGGAAGTTACCTAGTGCTCCAAAGACTTGAGAATAAGAGCAAATTCAGTATATATACCAGAAAGAGTCTAGAACTTTCCATGACTGAAACCTAACTCTGTATGAAACATACCACCCAAGGTTATAGTAGCATGTCTGTCTAAGAAGCCTCAGTAGAAACATCAATGTAAAGATTATTTTGAGTAACTAAAGCATTCAGGTACTTGTAAATAGACGTGAAAATAAGAAGTTTTCCTTAAAATAAGTCTGTTAAGAATGAACAGTCCACAAACTTTTTAATCAGTGTGTAAATATTTAATTTGTTTGGAAGAGCTACTTTTCTTAATTCCTTTGTCAACTTTGAATAAAAGTTTCCCTTAACTGAGACCTACTCTTAAAATTTCATCAACAACTACAACTACTTTGCTGTCTACAGTCTAAAAAAAATAAAATAAAATGATAACTGCTTTCATCTCTTTACAAAACATAGCAGAGGAATACAAGACTAGTGTCAAATGCACACTGAGGTATTCCTATTCCAAGCTGCAAGATCTTAGGTAAATGGCATCCTCAAGTCTGAGGTGCCTCATCTATAAAACAATGATAAAAATATGAAGATTACATGAAACAATTATTATAAAGCTTCTAACACTCAGATGGGTTGCAGAGACATGTATTCCCCACTCCTCATAATTCATTAGAGCTAATGACCACCCTGGCTTCTCCTCCCAGACTTCAAGAACCCCTCTCTAGAAGAGGAAGGAAGACTTACACAACTGGCTGATTGGCAAGTTTAGAGAGAAGGAAGGCCCACCTGTGGTAGGATCTGCTTACCTGAACATACACTAACATTCTGATCTGCTTGTGTCTGTGCAGTAAGGAACGCACCCCAACCAGGCCTGGTAAATAAGCCCATCTGATTTAAGAGTAGAGTATGGGCAAGTCCACTCTGCCATGAACCCAAGGCCACATTCTTTACTCTTGCCATTATCAAGAGTAACATTGAAATTTTAGTTCTTTACCTGTATAATTTTTGTTTGAATTTATTACTTGGTTCTGAGTTCAGATACATGGTAAAGAATGTTCTTTACTGTGCTCATACAACCCAAATAATAGGCACATAATACTCACTGCTATTACACCATCATCACCGAAATCCTCCTACCTGAGCTTCACCAATTTATATCCTGGTGCCTTCTTGACATCTTCATGTGAGTAGCTAATAAGCATTTCAACTCAACATATCCCAAATCCAACTCCTGATAACTACTTCCACTGCACACACACCTGTTCTTCCCATATCCTTCCTCATCTCAGAAACAGCAACTCCTTCTTTCTGGCTGATCAAGCCAAAAAATATTTGCATCATCCTTGATCCCTCTCTTTCTCTTTCAATCCACAGTCCATCTGTCAGCCAAGTTGTGTTGGCTCCATTTCACATTTTCAGCATCTACTCAATTCAAATACCATATCTCCCGGTACCACCCTCATCCAAGGCACCCCTATTTCTTGCCAGGAATTATTTCAATAGCCTCCTTAGTGGCCTCCATGCTTCTGCTCTGGCCCTCCCACATATCAACATACCGCCAGAGTAATTCTTTTCAAGTTCAAGTCAGAAAATGTCTCCTCCTTCTCAAAACCCACCAAGATCTCGCACCTCACTCAGGGTAGAAGCCAATATCTTCACAATGGCCTACGAGGCCCAATACGGTCCACATCCCCCACTGCCTGCCATATTCACTCCACTTAACTCTCCAACCTTACTACCTATTTCTTCCCCTCCTCCCTCAGAGCCTTTGCATTTGCTGTACCCTCCCCCTAGAACACTTGCTCCCAGTCATCCTTGGGTCTTTGTCTAAATGGCACCTCCCAGTAAAACCTTTCCCGATGACCCCATTTGAAACAGCACCCTTGCTCACACCCACCCTGCTCCCCCAATCCCTCGACTCTGTTATTTTTCTTCTTAGAACTCATCACCATCTGATATTTACTTTTTCTGTTTGTTCATTGTCTGTCTCCACTCGCTAGCATTAAAAGTTCCTGGAGAACAAAGACTTTGTTTCACCAGAATGAGAACACTGTCTGATACACAGTCAACAACACCCAAATATTGGTTAAACAAATAAATGAAGGAGATGGAGGCACATGATACAAATGTCTTTCTTCCTTGCCTGTGGCCTCTAGAAGGCTTGATAATAATAAATACCTTGAATAAACAAACCCCAAAATTCCAAAATTGCGAATTTCTCCATCTAAGGTAAATTCGTGAAGTTAGCTCAAGTTATAGCACAGAGAGAACATTTTTGGGGGAAGTTTCACTACAAAGCCCCGACGTCATGTGGCAGTCTTGCATGGGTACCAAGTTGGCTTGCAGGTACCATAATTAGGTCACTGGGGGTAGGAATGCTCAGCAATGACAAATAAATCTGTCTGTCTTCTCAAGTTAGTCTTCCTGTCGCTTCCACAGCTGTGCCTTCCCGCTTCCTTCTTCAGGATCAAAAGTCAGACTCTCAGCCATTCAACAGCATCTTTACTCCAGTAAATTCCTGAAATGCCCTGAAATGGGCAGTCATTTTGTCTTCTTCATGTACCCCTCTTTAAAATTTGTGATTCTTCAAACACACCTACAAAATTGCCCTTCCCTTTGTGTCAGAAGAACCCCTTGCAAATTATAGAGTGTTTTCTAATAATATGCAATCTTGTTACCCCCCCCCCAAAAAAAAAACCATTCCAGCAAGGTCTGCAAATTTCATTTTTAAAATCTTATTAAGTGGGTGCCTGGGTGGCTCAGTTGGTTAAGCAACTGCCTTCGGCTCAGGTCATGATCCTGGAGTCCCAGGATCGAGTCCCGCATTGGGCTCCCTGCTCAGCAGGGAGTCTGCTTCTCCCTCTGACCCTCCCCCCTCTCATGCTCTATCTCATTCTCTCTCAAATAAATAAATAAAATCTTTAAAAAAATAAATAAATAAAAAATAAAATCTTATTAAGTATTCTAAAATGAGCAACTACAGAGAAGAAAGAAGAAAAGGGTGTATTACCCTCTCGGGCCCCTTATCTCTTCTGACTGTTGGCATAAGAACGCACTGTTGACTGTGTTTTGTAGGAACTCCCCATCACAAGAAAATGGTGCTTTGGTCTTGAATCTCTTGCCCCAGAAATAATCCTGATTCCTCCATCCACCATAGTGGTTTGTCAAAACATAATACTGAGAAGGAACTGAAGGATCAAAATTCAAAGGGGGTCCTAACTATTTAAGCCACAGGGAACAATGTAGGTCTCTGCAAATGGTACCTATCAAATGTAAATGAACTGCTGCATATGAAGCAGCCCAAGTACCAAGAATCTTGAGTACCGAGGAGCCTATATGTACCAACATCTGGCTTCTAGGACTTATACTGTATCATTGGTTGAATTACTTTACCTTTAAAATCACTTTCTACAAAACACTAACATTAGAAGTGGCAAATCATAAACTAACCATTCATTCAACAAATGTTTATTGAGCACCTACTATGCTCCAGGTACTCTCCTAGGTAGTGAGGATAGAGAAACCACAGAACAAACGAATTCCTGCCCTCATGGAGTTTACATTCTAGTTGCCCTTCAAAAAGAAAAGTTATTTCCAAAGCGAGATTCGTTGCCAGTGTGGAACCCACTTTGTATAGTAGAAAAAACACTAAGTTTGGAATCCAGAGGTCAGGGTTCAAGTCTGGACAATGCCAACTGGTTGCCTTGCATCCGTGAGGAAGTTCCTTCATTAACTTTCCAGATCTTTAGTTTTGTGTATTATACCAGGATACAAAGGATGAAGGAAAGCACCTAGCAAATCACCTGTCATATGGAAGGTGCTGAATATTTCTAAAGAATAGTGATAATAATTGGTATGACTCTCTAACCCAGAACTGGAAAATTATGGCCCTCAGGCTAAAACCAACTGGCCATCTGTTTTTGTAAACAAAGTTGTATCAAGACAGACATTTGTATATAATCTATGGCTGCTTTCATGCTCCAACAGCAGATTCGAGCAGTTGTTACAGGCTGTTTGACCCACAAAGCCTCATACTTTTGCTCTCTGACCCTTTAGAGAAAAAACTTGCCAACTCCTGCTGTAATCCTGGCGTTATGCCAAATGATCCAAGAACAGGGACCAACAGCATCACCCAGCAGTGGGTTTGAAAAGCAGAATCTGAGGCCCCACTCCAGACCGGAGTCAATCCACATTTTAGCAAGATCCCCAAGTGTGAATCCTTTGACATGGAAGGCTGGGAAACAGGGCCATAGAGTGTGGCCATGACAGATGCATTTTTTTTTTTTTTTAAAGAGTAGCACTAGGATTTATTGAACTGTGCCTTACTACAGGCGCTGGGGCTCACCCATGGTGCTCTTGATGTATAAAGCCCAGACGTTCTGCCAATTCTTCTTGAGCAAGGACACCAGGAATTTGACCGCTAAGTGGATGTTGTACACAAGCTCGTCATCTGTCATCTTCACATGGCCAACAGCCACTGCCAGACACAGCACCTTCTTCATCTGGAATTTGATGGTGGACTTCACTTCATCCACTTTGGCCACCATGTTCTCATTGTGGGTCAGCAAGGAAGGGAACTTGCCAGCCTTATTCAGGCCTGGGCCCAGGATTCGTGGGATCTGCTTGATCAGAGATTCTGAAGCCAAAAAGGCATCATAGTTCTTGACCAGCTTCTTGACTAATTTCTTATTCTTGTTGAGTTTCTTCAGCACCTCAATGTCCATGTCGGGAATATCCACTGCCTTGGCCTCATCACAGAGCTGCTGATCCCCCAAAACACACACAGAGAACTTGGGGCGGGGAGTGGACTTAAGCCTGACGGTGCCCTACAAGTGTTTGTCCTTCTGAGGGTCATAGTTCTTCAGGCTGATCTGCAGCTCCACCATTTCCAAAAACTTCCAGGGCTTGCGCTGGTTCCCGTGCAGGACTTCCCACAGCACATTGTACAGGGTGTCGTGGGAGACTTTGCTGCTCATGGTTCTTTGCGCCGCAGTAACCAGAAAAGAGACAGATGCATTCTTGCTCTAAAATGATTGGGTCAATATCAACCTTCCCCTTCCTACCATTCTAGCCAATAGCTGGATTCAGAACAATGATTTTATACCTTAGTGAACATCAGAATCACATATACAGCTTGTTGGAAATAGAAACTCCTTAGGCTTCCCTCTAGTGATTCTGATTTAATGAGTCTGAGGTGGGGTCAAACAATCCAAATTTTTTAAACTAATACCCCCTGAAGATATTCAGACATAAGTGATCCCGGAACATCACTTGGGAAACACTAAAGAGTATGCTTTTATATCGTGTAGAATTGGGCCAAAAATCAAAAGCTTCATTCATGTCCATTGTTACTAACATTTTTCTTTTATTTTTTTAAAGATTTTATTTATATATTTAACAGAGAGAGAGAGAGCACAAGCAGGGGGAGTGGAAGAGGGAGAGGGAGAAGCAGACTCTCCACTGATCAGGGAGCCCACTGCAGGGCACAATCCCAAGATCCTGGGATCACAACCTAAACCAAAGGCAGACGCAGACGCTTAACCAACTGAGCCACCCGGGCACCCCATCATTTTTCTTTTAAATACTGAAAACAGCACCAGAACATTGGTCAGCAGTAGCTTATTGCAAAGTAATGACTCCATGGCTGTCCAGGGGTTAAATGCCTTACCTCTCAGCTACTACTTCACCACCATTATTGTTTTCAGTGACAAGAATCCATTTTCATATGTTCATGACCTTATTCAAGGAACTTTACTGAACACCAGAGGTTTGTAAGGCATCATTCTAGGTAGATTGGGAGTCCAACACTGAGGGACCCACATAACATTCACTCCTAGCACAAATATCCATCCAGGGCCTGCTCCATAGCAAGGTCCTGCTCTAGGTCAGGGGTTGGCAGAGGTTTTCTCTAAAGAACCATATAGGAAATATTTGAGGCTTTGTGGGCCAAGTATTTTTACTTCAGGGGTTTTTTTTATCCCTTTTTTAACACTTTAAAATGTAAAAATCATTCTTGCTTCTCCTGCAATACAAAAACTAGCTATGGGCCAGATTTGGCCTGTGGGTTGTATCTTGTACATCCCTGCTCCAGGTGATGGAGCTACGGTAGTGAATAAAACAGACAGGAGACCCTGCCCTCTAGGAGACCATCCTCTAGCAAAAGGACACATATGATCAACAAATTAATGGATTAAAATGTAGATAGCAAGTCAGTTCTATGTAGAAAAATAATAAGGAGGGACGCCCGGGTGGCTCAATCAGTTAAGTGGCTGCCTTCGGCCCAGGTCATGATCCCAGGGTCCTGGGATCAAGTCCCACATCGGGCTCCTTGCTCAGCAGGGAGCCTGCTTCTCCCTCTCTCTCCCTCTGCTTGTGCTCTGTCAAATAAATAAAATGTTTAAAAAAAAATAGTAAGGGGATAAAAAGTGACAGCAGAAGATGACTTTTAACAGAGGGTGGCCAAAAAGGTGATATTTAAGCAGAAATCTGAATGCAATAGGGATACAGATACAGCAGGATCACAGATACACCAAGGCCTGGTCAAGTTAATTTTACTGGTTAGTTTTACTGGAATTTTAAAAACAAAAATAAATAGAACACTGGCTTTGAGAAAGAAAAAAAAATATCATTATGGGGAATACTGTGAACACCACATGAGAACACAGGAAAACAACATCCAAAACAAACAAATAATTCATAATAAAAAGGGCTTCGGGCACAAATATTAATAGTCAAGACAGAAGTGAAAGTGTTACTACATGATGTGCATGCAAATATTTCACACAGGTCCTGAAAAAGTCAGCACCAACTCAAGCTTCATTAACACTCAGATGCAATTCACAACCTTTTCATATTGAGAAATGCTCTCTGCCTCTTAAAAAATCATTTGAATTCCTTCTTTCCCTGACATATGGCCTGCCACTCTGCTTTCCAACCTCACGTTAATCCATTAGAAGCATTAATTTTGAGATCAGTTGATCCTCACTCTAGAAGTTTGTTGCAAAGCTGATAAGAGGAATTCTTAATCGCAGGAAACAAACTGAGGGTTGCTGGAGTGGGGGGTGGGGTGGGAGGGATGGGGTGACTGGGTGATAGACACTGGGGAGGGTATGTGCTTTGGTAAGCGCTGTGAATTGTGCAAGACTGTTGAATCTCAGATCTGTACCTCTGAAACAAATAATGCAATATATGTTAAGAAAAAAAAAAGAAGAAGAAGAAGAAGAAGAAGGTAGCAGGAGGGGAAGAATGAAGGGGGGGAAATCGGAGGGGTAGACGAACCATGAGAGACGATGGACTCTGAAAAACAAACTGAGGGTTCTAGAGGGGAGGGGGGTGGGAGGATGGGTTAGCCCGGTGGTGGGTATTGAGGAGGGCACGTTCTGCATGGAGCACTGGGTGTTATGCACAAACAATAAATCATGGAACACTATATCTAAAACTAATGATGTAATGTATGGGGATTAACATAAGAATAAAAATTTAAAAAAATAAAAAAAAAAGAAGTTTGTTGCAAAGGAGTACCTGGTCTTTGGAGTTACAGTTAAGGGGGAAAATTAAAGGACATCAACTCTGTCAACTGGCTAGAAGTGGCAGACGTCAGAGAGACCATCAGCTAAAGTCACAGAGGCACTGGGCTGAGATGTAAGGACAATGGGAACGACCCCTGATGGGTCCACCATGAAAAAAAGTTGTGCACACAGAAAGATGGCGGAGGAGTAGGAGACCTGGATTTCGTCTGGTCTCAGGAATTCAGCTGGATAGGGATCAAACCATTCTGAACACCTACAAACTCAACAGGAGATCGAAGAAAAGAAGAGCAACAACTCTCTCATCAGAAAAGCGACCACTTTCTGGAACGTAGGACGTGCGGAGAAGTGAATCCGAGGCGATATTCCGGAGGATAGACGGCGGGGGAGGGGCCTCCGTCAGCCAATACCGGCAAGTGATAGAGCCGCGGAGCACAAAATCGGAACTTCTAGAAGTCGGCTCCGCTGTGGGACGTCACTCCGGTGGCCAAGCGGGGGGTGGAACCCTAGCAGGACAGTGTGGTCTCGGGACCGTCGGGGTCACAGAAAGACCGGGGGTGTCTAAGTGCAGCAGAGCTCCCAGGTATCAGGGCGGGGAAGCTGGCTGCAGAGATGGAAGCCCAGGCGCAGGCCCTCAGCTCGGGGTTGCCATAAACCGTGATCCGCGGCACAGTCGGGCCACTGCTCCTCCAGCAGGGACCCAAACAAGCGGCAGATCCGGGGACACTCACCTTCTTCCCCCCGGAGGAGCAGCGCGGGAGTGCACCGCAGGGATCTGCTGGGTTTGGAGACTCCACATGGGATCAGGTGCCAGGGATAGAAATGCTTGGTCACAGGCCGGGTGAGCACGCAGCGCGGCCGGAGACCGGGGAGACGGGAGAGACTGACAGCTTTTCTCGGGGGCTCACTGAGGAGCGGGGCCCCGAGTTCTCGGCTCCTCCAAGACGGAGATTGGGAGGCCGTCATTTTCACTCTCCACCTCCAAAGCTGTACTGAAAGCTCGAAGGGAACAAAAGCTCCGGAGAGCAAACCCGAGTGGATTACTTAGCCCGGACCGGCAAGGACTGGGCAATTCCGACTCCAGCAAAGACATTTGGGAACCACGGCAACAGGCCCCTCCCCTAGAAGATCAGCGAGAACAGCCAGACAAGACCAAGTTTACCGATCAATGAGAACGGCGTAACTCCAGCGCTAGGGGAATACTGCACATAGAATCCATGGCTTTTTTACCATGATTCTTTAGTCTTTCAAAGTTAATTTTTTTTAACAGCCTTTTTTTTTTTCTTTTGAATTTTTCTTTTTCCCTTTTTCAACATCTGATCAATCCCTTTTTTAAAAAACATTTTTATTTTTCATTTTTAGAGTCATATTCTATCCCTTCATAGTAGTTACCTGTATTTTTGGCATATATATGTAAGTTGTTCTATCTTTAAAATTTTGAGAGTTTCTTCTAACAGATCAAAATATACCCTAAATCTCTAGTGTATGGTTTTTTTCTACTCCCCTGCCTGATCACAGTCTCTCCCTTTTTCTTTTTTTTTTTAAATCCTCTTCTTTCTTTTTTCAAACAACTTATCAATTCCTTTTATAAAATTTTTTATAATTTCCATCTTTACAGTCATATTCCATCCTTCATCATATCAACCCTTATTTTTATACATATATAAGTTTCTCTTTCTTTAAAATTTTGGGAGGCACTTTCTTCTAACAGACCAAAATACACCCAAAATCTAGTGGGTGGCACTGATCTATATACCAGCCTGATCATATTTGATCATATTCTGGGTTTTTTTTGCTTTGTTCTGTTTTTGTTTGTTTTTATCTTTATCTTTTTCTTTTTTCTCTCTTTCCCTTTCTTTTCCCACTGCTTCAGGTCTTTTCTGATTTGTTTAGAGTATATTTTCTGGGGACGTTGTTACCCTGTTAGCATTTTGTTCTCTCATTAATCTATTCTCCTCTGCACAAAATGACAAGATGGAAAAAATCACCTCAACAAAAAGAACAAGAGGTAGTACCGACTGCCAGGGACCTACTCAATACGGACATTAGTACGATGTCGGATCTAGAGTTCAGAATCATGACTTTAAAGATACTAGCTGGGCTTGAAAAAAGCATGGAAGTTATTAAAGAAACCCTTTCTGGAGAAGTAAAAGAACTAAAATCTAACCAAGAAGAAATCAAAAAGGCTATTAATGAGGTGCAATCAAATATGGGGGCACTAACTGCTAGGATAAATGAGGCAGAAGAGAGAAACAGTGATATAGAAGACCAAATGATGGAAAATAAAGAAGCTGAGAAAAAGAGAGATAAACAACTACTGGATCACGAGGGCAGAATTCGAGAGATAAGCGATACCATAAGACAAAACAACATTAGAATAATTGGGATCCCAGAAGAAGAAGAAAGAGAGAGGGGGCAGAAGGTATAATGGAGCAAATTATAGCAGAGAACTTCCCTAATTTGGGGAAGGAAACAGGCATCAAAATCCAGGAGGCACAGAGAACCCCTCTCAAAATCAATAAAAATAGGCCAACACCCCGACATCTAATAATAAAACTTACGAGTCTCAGAGACAAAGAGAAAATCCTGAAGGCAGCTCAGGAGAAGAGATATGTAACCTACAATGGTAGAAACGTTAGACTGGCAACAGACCTATCCACAGAGAGCTGGAAGGCCAGAGAGGACTGGCAGGATCTATTCAGAAAACTAAATGAGAAAAATATGCAGCCAAGAATACTATATCCAGCTAGGCTGTCATTGAAAATTGAAGGAGAGATAAAAAGCTTCCAGGACAAACAAAAACTAAAGGAATTTGCAAACACAAAACCAGCCCTACAAGAAATCTAGAAAGGGGTCCTCTAAGCAAAGAGAGAGCCTAAAAGCAACATAGACCAGAAAGGAACACAGACAATATACAGTAACAGTCACCTTACAGGCAATACAATGGCACTAAATTCCTATCTTTCAATAGTTACCCTGAATGTAAATGGGCTAAATGCCCCAATCAAAAGACACAGGCTA
>NC_058403.1:178892706-178948276 GCF_002201575.2 Neomonachus schauinslandi | reverse complement strand
AGGAAATTAAAGAATTAAAAAAATTCATGGAAACCAATGAAAATGAAAACACAACTATTCAAAATCTTTGGGATGCAGCAAAGGCAGTCCTAAGAGGAAAGTATATAGCAATACAAGCCTTTCTCAAAAAACAAGAAAGGTCTCAAGTACACAACCTAACCCTACACCTAAAAGAGCTGGAGAAAGAACAGCAAATAAAGCCTAAATCCAGCAGGAGATGAGAAGTAATAAAGATCAGAGCAGAAATCAATGAAATAGAAACCAAAAGAACAGTAGAACAGATCAATGAAACTAGGAGCTGGTTCTTTGAAAGAATTAACAAGATGGATAAATCCCTGGCCAGACTTATCAAAAAGAAAAGAGAAAGGACCCAAATCAACAAAATCATGAATGAAAGAGGAGAGATCACAACCAATACCAAAGAAATACAAACAATTATAAGAACATATTATGAGCAACTCTATGCCAGCAAATTAGATAACATGGAAGAAATGGATGCATTCCTAGAGATGTATCAACTATCAAAACTGAACCAGGAAGAAATAGAAAACCTGAACAGACCTATAATCACTAAGGAAATTGAAGCAGTCATCAAAAATCTCCCAACAAACAAAAGCCCAGGGCCAGATGGCTTCCCAGGAGAATTCTACCAAACATTTCAAGAAGAATTAATACCTATTTCTAAGACTGTTCCAAAAAATAGAAATGGAAGGAAAACTTCCAAACTCATTTTATGAGGCCACCATTACCTTGATCCCAAAACCAGACAAAGACCCCATCAAAAAGGAGAAGTACAGACCAATATCCTTGATGAACATGGATGCAAAAATTCTCACCAAAATACTAGCCAATAGGATCCAACAGTACATTAAAAGGATTATTCACCACAACCAAGTGGGATTTATCCCTGGGCTGCAAGGTTGGTTCGACATCCGCAAATCAATCAATGTGATACAATACATTAATAAAAGAAAGAACAAGAATCATATGATCCTCTCAATAGATGCAGAAAAAGCATTTGACAAAGTACAGCATCCTTTCTTGATCAAAACTCTTCAGAGTATAGGAATCGAGGGTACATACCTCAAAATCATAAAAGCCATCTATGAAAAACCCACAGCGAATATCATTCTCAATGGGGAAAAACTGAGAGCTTTCCCTCTAAGGTCAGGAACGTGGCAGGGATGTCCACTCTCACCACTGCTATTCAACATAGTATTGGAAGTCCTAGCCACAGCAATCAGACAACAAAAAGAAATAAAAGGTATCTGAATCGGCAAAGAAGAAGTCAAACTCTCACTCTTTGCAGATGATATGATACCTTATGTGGAAAATCCAAAAGACTCCACCCCAAAACTGCTAGAACTCATACAGCAATTCAGTAAAGTGGCAGGATATAAAATCAATGCACAGAAATCAGTGGCATTCCCATACACCAACAAGACAGAAGAAAGAGAAATTAAGGAGTCGATCCCATTTACAATTGCACCCAAAACCATAAGATACCTAGGCATAAATCTAACCAAAGAGGCAAAGGATCTGTACTCAGAAAACTATAAAATACTCATGAAAGAAATTGAGGAAGACACAAGGAAATGGAAAAACATTCCATGCTCATGGATTGGAAGAACAAGTATTGTGAAGATGTCAATGCTACCTAGAGCAATCTACACATTCCATGCAATCCCCACCAAAATACCATCCACTTTTTTCAAAGAAATGGAACAAATAATCCTAAAATTTGTATGGAACCAGAAAAGACCCCACATAGCCAGAGGAATGTTGAAAAAGAAAAGCAAAGCTGCTGGCATCACAATTCCGGACTTCCACCTCTATTACAAAGCTGTCATCATCAAGACAGTATGGTACTGGCACAAAAACAGACACATAGATCAGTGGAACAGAATAGAGAGCCCAGAAATGGACCCTCAACTCCATGGTCAACTCATCTTTGACAGAGCAGGAAAGAATGTCCAATGGAAAAAAGACAGTCTCTTCAACAAATGGTGTTGGGAAAATTGGACAGCCACATGCAGAAGAATGAAACTGGACCACTTCCTTACACCACACACAAAAATAGACTCCAAATGGTTGAAAGACCTAAATGTGAGGCAGGAGTCCATCAACATCCTAAAGGAGAACACAGACAGCAACCTCTTCGACCTCAGCTGCAGCAACTTCTTCCTAGAAACATCGCCAAAAGCAAGGGAAGCAAGGGCAAAAATGAACTATTGGGACTTCATCAAGATAAAAAGCTTTTGCACAGCAAAAGAAACAGTCAACAAAACCAAAAGACAACCGACAGAATGGGAGAAGATATTTGCAAATGACGTATCAGATAAAGGGCTAGTATCCAAAATCTATAAAGAACTCCTCAAACTCAACAGCCAAAGAACAAATGATCCAATCAAGAAATGGGCAGAAGACGTGAACAGACATTTTTCCAAAGACGATATCCAAATGGCCAACAGACACATGAAAAAGTGCTCAACATTGCTCGGCATCAGGGAAATCCAAATCAAAACCTCAGTGAGATACCACCTCACACCAGTCAGAATGGCTAAAATTAACACGTCAGGAAACGACAGATGTTGGCGGGGATGTGGAGAAAGGGGAACCCTCCTACACTGTTGGTGGGAATGCAAGCTGGTGCAGCCACTCTGGAAAACAGTATGGAGATTCCTCAAAAAGTTGAAAATAGAGCTAACATACGATCCAGCAATTGCACTACTGGGTATTTACCCCAAAGATACAAATGTAGGGATCCGAAGGGGTATATGCACCCCGATGTTTATAGCAGCAATGTCCACAATAGCCAAACTGTGGAAAGAGCCAAGATGTCCATCGACAGATGAATGGATAAAGAAGATGTGGTATATATATACAATGGAATATTATGCAGCCATCAAAAGGAATGAGATCTTGCCATTTGCAACGACGTGGATAGAACTGGAGGGTGTTATGCTGAGCGAAATAAGTCAATCAGAGAAAGACATGTATCATATGACCTCACTGATGAGGAATTCTTAATCTCAGGAAACAAACTGAGGGTTGCTGGAGTTGGGGGTGGGGTGGGAGGGATGGGGTGACTGGGTGATAGACACTGGGGAGGGTATGTGCTATGGTGAGTGCTGTGAATTATGCAAGACTGTTGAATCACAGATCTGTACCTCTGAAACAAATAATGCAATATATGTTAAGAAAAAAAAAAAAGAAGATGGCAGGAGGGGAAGAATGAAGGGTGGGAAATTGGAGGGGGAGACAAACCATGAGAGACAATGGACTCTGAAAAACAAACTGAGTGTTCTAGAGGGGAGGTGGGTGGGAGGATGGGTTAGCCTGGTGATGGGTATTAAAGAGGGCACGTTCTGGGCGCCTGGGTGGCTCAGTTGGTTAAGCGACTGCCTTCGGCTCAGGTCATGATCCTGGAGTCCCGGGATCGAGTCCCACATCAGGCTCCCTGCTCAGCAGGGAGTCTGCTTCTCCCTCTGACCCTCTCCCTCTCATGCTCTCGGTCTCTCATTCTCTCTCTCGCAAATAAATAAAATCTTAAAAAAAAAAAAAAAAAAGAGGGCACATTCTGCATGGAGCACTGGGTGTTATGCACAATGAATCATGGAACACTACATCAAAAACTAATGATGTAATGTATGGTGATTAACTAACAATAAAAAAATTTTTAAAAACACTGCAATATAAGTAAAAAAAAAAAAAAAACTTTCTCGCTCTCCCTCTGCCCCTCCCCACCTGATGGATAAATAAATCTTTTTTTTAAAGGAAAAAAAAAAGTTCTGCACACAGACTGAATATACTACTGGAAGAAAGCTTGAGGGAGAAACAGCTTTGTTAGACTCTCCCATTCACCTTCTTTTGTTTCCAGGTAGAAGCTGTGATAGAACACTGTCTTTTCTCCAAAGAGATGCTTTGTTCCCTCAAGTTAAAGTCTCAAGAAAAGATAGAGATTGAGAGACAGAAGGACCCCGTGGCAAACATGGGCTGCATCAGTGAACTCTGTGGCCAGAAATCATTCTCACCACTTTACTGGTTTGAGATAGACCATTTGTGAGCCTAGCTAAGTAGTCTCTCCAAGAAATGCTCAAGAGATATAACACACGTGGCTTTTCAAAATAAAACTGTTATACTCTGTTTCATTCATTACTAAGAAGCTGGTTGATGACACTGACACATAACCTACATGGTGATGGAGAAGGGGAAACAAAAAGAGCCCTAGCCCTTCCCCACATGGAAAAATTAGAGTTCCACAGTTTAGCAGCAAACACTCTTCCTGCACGAGAAGAAGCCTTTTGTGGTTTGCATCTGGGAGCCAACATGCCTGCCAAAGCCTACCCTGGGCTTACTGCCCCGACCACAGTTAGACTGACCAACTATCAGCCACTCTTGCTTTAGGTACTATTAGTTCCTAAAATACTGGACCAAGTGAATTTGCTTTCTAATCCTGGACTTGCCCTGTCTCACATTCCCCACCCCTGCTGTCAAGACAATAACACTGAATTAAGTACAAAACTCTAAAGCCTTCCTTTATAAGCCCAAATAGAAGGTGCTCTTAAAGAATACACACACACACACACACCTTTTAATTTGCATTAAGTCTCTGCAGTCCCACAATCGCCTGGCATTGTTCGTTTTTGTTTTTTTTATTTTATTAGGTTAGTCACCATACAGTACATCATTAGTTTTTGATGTAGTGATCCATGATTCATTGTTTTCCTATAACACCCAGTGCTCCATGCAGTACATGCCCTCCTTAATACCCATCACCAGGCTAACCCATCTCCCCCACCCCCCTCCCCTCTAGAACCCTCAGTTTGTTTCTCAGAGTCCATAGTCTCTCATGGTTCATCTCCCCCTCCCATTTCCCCTCCTTCATTTTTCCCTTCCTTCTCCTAATGTCCTCCATGCTACTCCTTATGTTCCACAAATAAGTGAAACCATATGATAATGGACTTTCTCTGCTTGACTTATTTCACTTAGCATAATCTCCTCCAGTTCCATCCATGTTGATGCAAAAGTTGAGGCATTGTTCTTGCCTTTCTTCCCTGACAGCTCATGGCCACCAGCCCCTGAGCTAAATCACAATCACTATCACTATCTCTCTACACAATTCATACACTGTCACCTCCAATTGATCTACTGGATGGTGTGAGAGGAACTGAGCTTCTCAAAAGGCCACCAATTACCGATTAGGAGATTTGAGCACAATGAAGTATGAAATCACTGGGTCATAAAATCCACGTTAATTTCCCAGATACGTAACATGTTTTAGAAACATTTACCACCACTGTATGCAGTTCCTGCTTTGAACTTGTCCTCCAGAGGTTAAGTGAAACACACACAGAATTCACTCACCAGGGGCGCCTGGGTGGCTCAGTCGTTAAGCATCTACCTTCGGCTCAGGTCATGATCCCAGGGTCCTGGGATCGAGCCCCGCATCGGGCTCTCTGCTTGGCGGGAAGTCTGCTTCTCCCTCTCCCACTCCCCCTGCTATGTTCCCTCTCTGTCTCTCTCTGTCAAATAAATAAAATCTTAAAAAAAAAAAAAAAAAAAAAAGAATTCACTCACCAAATATTTCCAAGTCCCTACTTTATGTCCAGAACTAATGCTAGCAACTTCTCTAGAAAAGTTAAATACTGCTGCTGCTAATAGCTATCTCTTTTATAGCACTATGTCCACTTTACATGCAATGACATTTCATCTCCACATCTACACGAAAAGGTGGACGTTATTATTAGCCCCATTTTATAGTTCAGGAAACTGAGACACACTACATTAAGTAACAAATCTGAGTTTCCACAGCTATTCAGTGGCAAAACCAAAATTTGAACAAAGTCTGGCTCCAGTGCCTAGGCCATTAACTGCCACACAACACCGCCCTGCAATACCCCGGGATATCTACCTTCTCCATATGTAAGTGCAACACACGCAAAATTAATCTGCCCAGGGGTGCCTGGGTGGCTCAGTCGTTAAGCGTCTACCTTCGGCTCAGGTCATGATCCCAGGGTCCTGGGATGGAGCCCAGCATCGGGCTCCCTGCTCCGTGGTAAGCCTTCTTCTCCCTCTCCCACTCCGCCTGCTTGTGTTCTCTCTCTCGCTGTGTCTCTCTGTCAAATAAATAAAATCTTAAAAAAAAAAATTAATCTGCCCGGCATTTTCTGAGACCCTACCCTACACAGGACTCCAAAGCCAGACGTGACATGAGAGAAAATGAATCACACAGTATCCTCTCTCTGCTCTTGGTCATCTACCAGCAAATAAAAATCATGGTCTCCACTCATACATTTTAGTCCTTTAGGCATGAAATATAACTGTAGTTTCCTGTGACCTATGTGGTTCTTCCCCAGGAAACTGGCATCTTCAATCAATAAGGTAGAACATGTTTTGGTGTTTTCATCCTGCTGTTTGGTCTTTCCACGGACCATGGTTGGTCAACTCACCTTGGTGGCAATGGTTCCATGAACCCTTAAAGGGAAAAGTGGGGAGGCCTAGGGCACCTGGGTGGCCCAGTCAGTTGAGTGTCCAACCCTTGGTGTCAGGTCGAGTCAATATCTCATGGGTCGTGGGCGCCGGCTCAGCATGGAGTCTGCTTGAAGATTCTCTCCCTCTGCCCCGCCCCCTGCTTGGGTTCTCATGTTCTCTCTCCAAAATAAATACATAAATCTTTAAAAACAAAAAAGGGGGGCAGGGGGACACATCTAGGTGGCTCAGTTGGTTGAGCCTCCAACTCTCGATTTCAGTTCAGGTCCTGGTCTCAGGGTCGTGAGATCGAGCCCTGTGTCATGCCCCACATGGAGCTCTGCACTCAGCATTGAGTCTGCTTGTCCTTCTCCCTCAGCTCCTCTACCACCCTCCCCACCATTGGCACTCGCTCTCACTCTCTCTCAAATAAATAAAGTCTTAAAAAAAAAAAATGGGCAGGCCTATTTAACTGTGTTACTTCCTCATCCCCTCAATGGTCCCTTTTAACATCTTCCACATCCAGTGCCAATGCCTCAGGCAATAATTTCTACTGCCACCTCCAGAGGCAGTGAAGCCTGCACTACACCACTCCCTATCCCAAAACAGAGGTCCTAGCTCCTGAACCACTTCCTCAGGCAAGACTATCTTAGGGTGAGAACATGCCCAGTTCATAGCGTGTGGAGTGTGGCACACTGTCTCCTTTCTATTTCATTAGCTCACCTAACAAAAACCAACTTGATTCCCTGGAAGTTTGCCAAGGAGAAAAAGTAAGAACACTCCTCCAGAAGTTGTCCCTTAAATGGATTTCTTACCTCTAGCATTGGTGATCCTTCCAGGGAAAAGGAGCAATAAAAACTACTGATGAATATAATGCAATATAGTTTTTCCATTATTTATCTTTATTTAGCCATTCTAGTAGGAGTTTCACTTAAAAATCCATATTTCCTTCTCAGATTTCTTAAATTCTTTTTGGTCAATCGATGGATCTAAAATGTGATGGTAACTCGTTGTGACATGTTACAGATAGCCACAAATGCTTTGACATTCCTCTGAGAGAGAGAGATGGAGTCTGTGTCCCTTCCCTTGGAAAATGAATGTGCCATGTGACCAATACTAGAATATTCAGGAATTACCCTGTGCCAATTTCTGGGCCCAGGCCTCAAGAGACTGACAACTTCTACTCCCTGGCTTTTGGAAAGCTTGGTCTCAAGCCCTGAGACGGTATTAAGAAGTACATGGAGAGACACTGAAACTACATGCAAAGAGACGCAGTTGAGTTCAGGCTCCCAGCTGCCCACCCAAGTGGGGGAAACATGAGTGAAGCTACCTTAAATCTTTCGCACTAGCCCAGATGTCATCTGAATACCACCAAGCAACCCAATCCATGTGGAGAACCGTGCCCTAACCAAGTGTGCCTGATTGCTGATCTGCAGTCATGACATAATAAAATGTATTAAGTCATTAAGTCTTGGAGTCCTCTGTTACAAGCATCAACTAATCACCAGTCCTTCCTCAAAACCCCAACTTTCGGGTGCCTGGGTGGCTCAGTTGGTTAAGCAACTGCCTTCGGCTCAGGTCATGATCCTGGAGTCCCGGGATCGAGTCCCACATCAGGCTCCCTGCTCAGCAGGGAGTCTGCTTCTCCCTCTGACCCTCCTCCCTCTCATGCTCTCTCTCTCTCATTCTCTCTCTCGCAAATAAATAAAATCTTTAAAAAAAAATTTAAAAAAAAACCCCAACTTTCATTCACATTGTCTCACTCAACATCTTCTCTCCCAAATGATCCACTATTGACCAGCTTCTAGGCCGTCTCTCAACAGGTTCCTCTATTGCATCCCCTCCCCACTCGTCAGTCTTTCTAGAGGGTGTCTGGCTTGCTGGTTGCCATTTCCCATAGTGCTGAGAAATTGCCTCCTTCACTGTAAAACCACCAGGATCTACACCCTCCTCTTCAAATTCCATCTGATCACTAAAGACTCCTATACCTTCAAATAAGTACAGTGCACTCACACTAAACACTTAAGGGAAGGCAAGAAATTGGGTTATCTAATTTTAAAACTTACTGATATGGTGTAGTAGCAAGCCTAGAGGGGAAAGCAACCTGGGGGAGAGATAAATGGGACTGGACCCTGGGATGGTGGCAGCAGAAATAGAGATAGTTTCAAGAGTAAGAATAAGGTCAAACTTATGGGACTGGGGTGAGTAAATTTCAGCACGCCTCAGAATGACCTTCTTAAAAATTCAGATTCCTAGGCTCAGACCAAGAGATTCTATCTCAGTACATCTGAGTGGGAGCCCAGGAATGTGTGTTCTAATAGCTTCCTGGTGATTCTGATGCAAGTGGCCACAGACCACTCTTTGAGAATTCCTACTTGAGGTCTTAGCACACAATGAGTGAGAAACAGGAGAAGAAATGATGAATCAACACTGCCTCTTAAGTCTCAAGACTGAGTAAGGCCAAGACAGAAACAGGGAGACCAAGAAGGGCTCCTTTACAGGGAGGGGGCTGTTTCAAGCCAGATAGTATTAGGAAGAACCAGGCATCTCACTAACTGCACTTGTGAGTTTGGCTGCAGACCCAAAAGCATTCTCCAACAAATTTTCCAGTGCCCAAGGCAATGTGCTCATCTCCACTTGCCTGACTCTGCAGCTCTCTCTCAACCAGGTCAGACCTGAATAGGGGGCCTCCCAAAACTCCAATCACAAGGTTTGAATTGAATTTAATTGGCTAAGCTTCAGCTCAGCCTAAAAGTCAGTAGGCACTCATGATCAATTTCTTTTCAGATTCACTAAGCCTGAATCCTTAGTCATTGAAATTCACTAACCAAGTTTCCAAACATTATCACATCTTCCTCAATGTATCATCATCATCATCTACCAAAAAGAAAGGTAACTAGCAAGACTGAGCCCTCAGGTCATGTGAGCTCTGGGTGGGGGGAAAAAAACCTCCCTCATCTCATATTCATGATCAGACTAGATAATCCTTTTGGATCTAAAAACCCTACATGTTTCCCCTACAGTGTTCTGAAATAATTCCTTCTTAATAAACTCTTCTCCCTTCAAAGGAAAACTGAGGGTTCTTAAACCAGAAATGTGAAAGTTCAGTTGTGATTCACTTGAATCTTTTGCAAGAACATGGTAATAATGTACAAAGCTATGTGATTTCTAAGTAAATTATACTTTAATTTATAATGTCAAATGGATATAAAGTTGGAGTATCACAATGTTTACATATCTATTAGCCTTAATTATTATTATTACCTACTACAGAACTAAGGGAGAAAAAAACATTTTTCCCCTGCTAGTGTTGTAAAAATAAATCTTCAAGTGTTAATAGATATGAATCAGCTGTGTCGGTTTTTTTTATTTTTGAAGATTTATTTATTTATGGGGCACCTGGGTGGCTCAGTCGGTTAAGTGTCTGCCTTCAGCTCAGGTCATGACTCAGAGTCCTAGGATCCAGCCACCCCCCAACCCCACTCCACACTGAGTCAGGTTCCCTGCTCAGCCAGGAGTCTGCTTCTCCCTCTCCCTCTGCCCTTCCCCCAATATTGTGCTCACTCTCTCTCCCGCTCTTTCTCAAATAGAAAGGGAGAGTGAGAAAGCACATGCACATAGAGGGGGGAAGAGGAAGAGAATCCTCAAAGCTGACTCCCCACTGAGCGTGGAGCCTGATGCAGGAGCTTGATCCCAGGACCGTGGGATCATGACCTGAGCTGAAGGCAGACACTTAACTGATGAGCCACACAGGCAACCCCAATTGTGTTTTTAATACAAGAAAGTGTGACTCTGTAACATTCATCTTCCTTCTATTAACTTCAAGTTTATTTTAAGTAATATTTTAAATGCATGATTTATCATTTATTATTAATTTTCCCTGGAATGCCCACCTTTCCTCCTCTCTGCCTACTAGAAGAAATTTGTTCTTAAAATCTGGGTAAGTCCCATCTCTCCTGTGAGGTGAGGTCAGGCCATGACCTCTACCTTTCCTGGGTCACTCCCTTTGCTAATTCCTACCCTACTTCTAATTTATACAATGCAATCAGCACTCCTCTATATTTTCCTCTAGTCTCTTGCCATCTGTTTTCCATGATATGGCCCTTTATTAATTATTCATTTCAATGCAATAAATATTTATTGAATGCCTACTGTTGGCAAAGACAGTACAGCAAGGTGGTTAAAGGATGGAAAAATGCCCAGGGCTGAGTCATTCTGGATCCTCTACTTACTACTTGCATGACTTTGGGCTAGTTGCTCAATTCCTGTGCCTCAGTTTCCCTAGCTGTACAAACAGATCTAGTAGTATGACATGAAACAGTGCCTGGAGTGTAGCAAGCCTCAATAAATGCTAGCTTTTACTTCTACTACTATTGCTAAGCGTATTTCTGGGCTCAGGGAATATGGAAATAAATAGGGTACAGTGACAGCTTCATATTTTAGAGCTCATTCACTGATTTAACAACTATTTACTGAGCACCTACTACGTACCAGGTGCTATTCGGGGGATGTAATTGTGAGCACTCCTTCATTGAGAGAAAATAAATAAATAAATAAATAAATTAAATAAATAAATAAATAAAAATATACTAGGTTGTCAGATAATTATGATTTCCATAAAGAATTATAAAGCAGGATAAAGGGTAGGAGAGTAATATAGCAGGACAGGGGGTACCTGAAGAGGTAGCGTTTAAGCCAAGTCCTCAATGAAATAGGAGGGTGAACACGAAAGTGGGTTCAAGGCAAAAGGAACACAAGCCTGAGATGAGAGCGTTCTTTGAGGAACAGGAAGGAGGCCAGCATGGCTGGGACAAAGGGAGTAAGGAGGACAACTGCAAGAGATGATGTGAGGGATATAATCAGGACCCGGGTCTGACAGAGCTTTGGAGGTCATGGGAAGGACTACGGGCTTTATTCTAAGGTCATGGGAAGACACTAGAGGGTTACAAGCAGGGAAGTGACATAACGTGCTGTGTGGAGAATATACTAGAATCATATACATCTTCACTAATCGTCAAAATGTTACACATTCGCCCGTTGCTCCTCTGAGCTCCTTGTGGGCAGACACCAAGTCCTGCAATTCTTAGACTCTCACCCAGCTTACTTGGAGCAAGGAAAAGATACATGATTAAAGCCTTAGTGATTGAATGATCTTTGCTTCTCATTTGAGCTTAAAAAATAAAAATCACCAAGTATCCTTTTTTTTGAGAGAGACAGAAAGAAAGCACATATGCACGTGTAAGCAATTGGCGGGGAGGGGGGGAGAGGGGCACGATGTGGGGGCGGGGGGGCAGAGGGAGAGCAAGAATCTCCAGCAGACTCCACACTGAGCATGGAGCCCAATGCAAGGCTCAATCTCACTTCCCTGAGATCATGACCTGAGCCAAAATCAAGAGTCCCGACGCTCAACCAAGTGAGCCACGCAGGCGCCCTACCGAGTATCTTCTAAGATGTTCTCTCTGGTTTTGTTTTGTTTTTTTTTGTGGGGTTTTGGTTTGTGTGTTTCCTCTCCTAACCACCTTTTAAAGAAAAGTGAACAATTTTACCTCCACAGAAGTCCACTTTCCAACAACCTCAAACGCCTGGAACACAGCCTCGAAAGAACACAAAATGTCCTACGGAGGTCTGCAAGAATCCGTCGTAACTTTTCAATACAAAATCTCTACATTTAACTTCTAACTATCAGAATACACACGACATCACTCTCATTAACCTACAATCCTAACCCTTGGTCTCAAACTCACAGCAGAATAAAAATTATAACACGGATCGTGGAATTCTTAGGAGCCAGGATTCAAGGAGCTTTGTCTCTGAGGACAAAATTGGATAGGGGCACATGCGCAAAGAGGACTGGAAGGTCTAAGGCAACTTTATCTTTCTGAAGGTTTCAAAATAACATTGCTGTATTATTTGTATCTTATTTAGTCAAAAAATAGAATAGAGGATCATTCTGAGAGTCCATGAATAATGCTGCACAAAGGAATTGGCCGCTATGTTCCCTTACACAATGTCCCTCTCTGAAGATCAATACGTTCCCAAACACACCTAACTTGTCTGACTATTCCCACTTAGAACATTCTTCCAGAGTCCTATGGAAACTTCTCTTGACCTAGATCTTCAACCCACTAAGCAGCCTCTTGGGTTAACAGACTTCATAGGCTCCATTTGTAGCTGTAACCATCACATGATTTTTAAATTAACTCCTACGAGTAGTACTCAGGCAGGAATCCTGAGCTGGAAAACAGGTATTATGGGGCCACTTTTACTTCTAGGACTCATCAGTTCTGGAAAAGGCACTCAACCCAAAATATGGTTTTCAGCATTCATACGGATAAATAAATACCAATTAGACCTCAGGTCACTGAATGGGTCTGAGCCTCAGTGCAAATGTGTAGGGATAACAACACAGACCTCCAGGATTGGGGAGGAAATCAAACAGGACATGTATAAGGCAGATGATGTGGCTCAGTGCCTGTTACTAATATCGTAATAATCATTTCTATCAACTAAACTCATCATCATGTAAATAGCATTCTTCTTGAATTAAACTTAAATTCCCAGAGCATTCTTATTATCATCTTCTGTGCACCTGCTCCATGTTCAAAGTGTGGCAATGAGCATCCCTGTCACAGGAGCATTCGGTGATTTCTTCCAATTCACGCAAACTGTCAAAATGTTGCCACACAGCCACTTCTGAAAACTCAAAGATATGCTGGTGGCACATCTAAATAATACAGTACATCTAAATAATACAGTACATCTAAAAGACAAAGTCCCTCTCAATAAAGGAGCATCACGGCCTGTCACTTTGCTCAGCACATCAAGCATCCATGGAGTGTCGCAAGGATGGAAAAACAATGCCTGTACCCTAAGGTATGGAACTAATTTGAAAAGAGGATAAACAGGAAATAATATTAGATGTTAGCTAACGAGAAACCATGGATGTCAACCTTTCACTCCCAGATAATGTTCTTAATTGCCACCAAAATGATTTCAAATCATTGAAATTAAAATTGGGTTTTACATACTATGATTGCTCTACCAGTTTATTGTTACCTAAAAATAAGTTATGTAGAAGTACACTGTGCAATACAAATGCATAAAGACTTATTTACAAATATATATATACACACACACACACACACATAATATAGTACAATGTTCTTAATTTTCCTTCAGTGTTACAGCTCCAGAGACAAAAAACTACACAGAAATAGCATTTGGTTTTAGCACCGAACAGCTCTGGAAGCCAACATTATTGTTTTTAAAGGGAGAGAGATAGGAAAAAGCTGTATTATCTGAAGAAATACAATATATTAAGCTCTGACTCTAGTCAAGAGCGGATGTGAGGACTAGAGCAGACCAATTTATCTCCTTCTCACTCCATCACTCAGTAATTTAAATCAGATTCCTGATTCTCCATCAGCTTATCAAACACCACACACCACCACAAGATGCTGCCTCCAATGAGAGTGATCCTGCTTTCCCTCCCCGCTGTGGACGGTCGGGTCCTGCTCACCCTATCCATCAGTGGGGCATTATCTCTAACTTCTCTCGCATAAAGCCATCAGATTCCCGTATGAGGAACAAGGCTCACTCATTTGAGATACTGCTTCGTGGAAATGCTTGTCATCCTTCATATATGTACCATCCCCTCGAGTCTCAGTGCTTAGAAGGGTATCAAGAACAGGATCCTGTCCATCAGCTTTCATAGTATCCTTTTTGTAATTATGTTATAGTGAAGTTAATAATACTATCAACCTAGTGTACCCGCCATTTTAAGGAACACCTGTGTGAAGCAAAAATACTACTTCGTGCCTTTCTCAGTTGATGGGAAAATGAGAAATTACTCTTTTATTTACCAATTACATTTTCTTTTTCAACAAAATCGTATATAAAAATATTTAATGGGTTAGCATGAAGGAGGCGCTATTGTAAGTAGTATGGGTATGTTTGAGTGTGTCCGTGTTTAATGGACACACATCCACACAGATGCAAATGGAATCCTCACTGCAACTTTACAAGGTACACACAATTGCTTTCTCAACTGAGGAAACTAGTGTTCAGAGAGGTTAAGTCATCTGCTTAAGGTCACACAGCTAATCTGGAAGAAACCAGCTTTCGTTTCCAGGTAATTTTGATCCTGGAGCCCAGACTCAACCAGTGTGCTCTAAATGACAGCAATGCTTGAAACTTGAAAGAAAATCTTCTAGTTATTTTTATCTTTATTCTTGAACATGTGAGTCAAGGCTCTCAGACTCAATTGCTTATACTGCAGGGTCAAGGAAGTCAACATAAATGAGGGAAGCAGGCGGCATAGGGGAACGAAAAATGCCCCAAAGGCTGGGGGCAGCCAGCAGTCAGCTACAGCAAACTGTTACAAAGCAGAAATAAAAACTTAGTGTTGCCCCAAAGCTGAATTTTTACATCAAATCCTGTGATTTTCAAATAATGCAACCAATTTAAAAATACTTTTAAACGTAATCTGGCCAAAAAAGCACATATGTGGGCCTAAGTTACCTGTGGGCCACCACTTTGAGACCTCAGCTTCAAACCACAACTTCATCAAATTTTTGGTGGGATACAATACGTCAACTCATTGGCAATAAATAATAGGTGATATTCACATGTCATTGCCAATTATCTGTTTGATATTTGTTTGATTCGGAAAAACCTGAATCCCTCCCTCCTCCTGAGACACTTAACCAAACCTGTTTCTTAATTCATGGCTTCTTGCTGCAAAGTTTTCCTCTGGTCAGGTAGAAAATGACCTTGCTGGTTCTATTTATTATTTAACAGAACTCCATCTCAAAATCCCTGTCATAATCCATAATAAAATAGAGAGCGTGAAACTTAATCGGCTGTAAATGTACAGTAGTTAGCATTCACCGCAAAATGCTAATAATGTTTCGAGAATGCCATTTCTCTTCCTGGCCTTTGGACCAAATTGGTTAATGGGCCGAGACTCGGGAAATAATGGAACTAATTTAGGCAGAGAACTTCCCAACCATGCACCAACCTTGAACTGCACTGCATCCAAGCAGGGAAAGCAGCCCCGAGACGGTAGCCTACCACGCAGGGTCGGCAATGAGAGCTCGCCAATCAGGGTGGACCCTTGTAACTCTGACAAAAGGACAATCTAGTATTTCAGTTCCAAGTGGCAAACGCCCACTTTTCAGACATTCCTAGCATCAGATTTTCTTAGATTACTATATAATTAAAATTGAATGTCTAATATGCATGTAGAATGTTGAAATCCTAGAGCTATAAGGAGTTTTCTAAAAGATAGTTCTAGTCCATGGAGGTCGTCCTTAACCCAATACGCTAATCACATATGCTAATCACTGGGCTGGGACCCTGAACCTGACCAAGGGAAGCCCCAAAGTTATTTTTCCAAAATCTTTGCCTTCAAATTCCTCCCTTTCTAAGAAGACATCTCATCCACAGCTTCTGTGACTATAAAGGAGAATGACCACTGTGGCCTGTCATCTGTTAGTGTCTTGTCACGTCACGTACGCACCCCCACCCCAGCAAATCCTCCCAGGCAACCACGGATCCCAGGGAAATTCACCGACATGGATCGCCAACGCATTTGCGGCTGCTGTTTGTTTTGTCCTTGTTTTGGGATAGTAGAGAGCTGGAGCAAACCAAGTGTCCACCGCTAAGAGAATGAACTCACCTGTGGCAGGTGTTTGCTACAGAATGTTCGGGAGCGATTCCAGTTTGGGTCTGTTCATTATTCACTCTCAAGAACTAACTTGGGAAAAATCTTTCCCACTTATATCCTGAAGAGCTGAGATGACAAGCCCTGGGAAATTTCATTTTACATGAGAAAATAGCCTATTATAGTCAATATTCACTCAGTTAAAAAAAAAAACAACAACCATATCGTGCCAGGTACCTTGTGAAAAAAAAAATAAGACACCTGTGCTTATCCTTTTGGAACTCTTTGCCTTGGAAGGGAGACAGACACAAATCCTTTTCATCCCCGATGATAAAGGCCGCAAACGATGTGCACACCCAGGCCATGAAATCACCGAAGGTGTTGGCTTACCCACAGGATGCCAGGACAGAGGACACGCTGCTCGAACTAAGGGGCAGCTCGAACACGCTGCCCCTTGGCCCAGCTCTACACCCTCCGCAAGTTTTCAAGCATTCCCTGACCTCTCTTTCCACGCTTGCGCAGAAAGGGACGTGAGGATTCACCAGAACTCCAAGCCGTCTGTGCCCCGTCCCGCTCCCACCTGCCAGAACTGCAGATCAACAACACAAATGCAAGTGATGGAGATTCGACTTACTAGATACCCAAGAGGGGCAACAAAACTCCACTGATGTCCCCCAAATCAGTCACACACAAGCTCCACGGGCCAAGAATGCCACATGATGCAGCGGCTGACAGGCTTATTCTCGGTGGCCTTTCCCAGCTGGCCTGAACGCGAGCTCACCTTTGTGGACCCCTGAGGTCCTGGCAGGGCGGCTTCCCACTCAACCATCGAATCACCTCCTTGGAGGGAAATGGTTCTCTGATAAGACCACCAGATGCCTGGAGCTGCGGCACCCCTTACCAAGACGGCAGACTTGTTACCTCGGGCAGGGAGGTGAAGAGGTGGCTGTAGACACGGCCATTCATCATCTGTGTTATGCCGGGGTGAACCCTACAAACTTCCTCTCAAAACAAATACTGTAAATGCGTAAAATTCATAGGATTGCAAAGGAAAACAGTTATATTAAAATGGGTTAAGTTGGGGCGCCTGGATGGCTCAGTTGTTGGGCATCTGCCTTCGGCTCAGGTCATGACCCCAGGGTCCTGGGATCAAGCCCCACATCGGGCTCCCTGCTCCGCGGGAAGCCTGCTTCTCCCTCTCCCACTCCCCCTGCTTGTGTTCCCTCTCTCGCTGTGTCTCTCTGTCAAATAAATAAAATCTTTAAAAAATAAAATAATAAAATAAAATAAAATAAAATGGGTTAAGTTCGGGGCGCCTGGGTGGCTCAGTCGGTTGAGCATCTGCCTTCGGCTCAGGTCATGATCCCAGATCCTGGGATCGAGCCCCATATGGGGCTCCCTGCTCGGCGGGGAGCCTGCTTCTCCCTCTGTCTGCCGCTCCCCCTGCTTGTGCTCTCTCGCTCATGCTGTCTCTCTCCCTCAAATAAAATCTTTTTTAAAATAAATAAAATAAAATAAAATGTGCTAAGTGCAGAATCCAAGCAATTTTAAATGTTGTCTATGATAGGTTTGTATACATACATGTAGTTGTTAGTAAAAGTAGGTATAGAGCAGCATATGGGCCACACACCAGTCCTTACAGGGATGTTTATTTTTACCCTAATTACCTGTTGATTAACAGGTTTCTGAGGGTTTCCAAACTAGTACATATTACAGAATACTCAGATGATAGATTCTAACTCTATCCTTCAGGAAAGCCCGAGCTACAAACATATTCTAAGTGTGACATGCATCAGTCTATCTAGCTCCCTCACCACCTTCTGAACCATCAGCAACATGGATCAAGCAGAATAAGGAACACTGTCAGGGGCCAGGGAGCAGAATCCAGGTGTTCCGTCACCTCGGACTGGAATCATCTAAACCGGCATCTCTGCAACACTGAAACCCACTAACCATGACTGCTGACCCGTGTGTGACACCATGCCCTCATTCACCTCAAAGCTTGAAAGAACCTTAGCAAAAGATCCTTTAGCTGGGGGTTTCAAGTTACCATGACTAAGAATACATTTTACTAGTAAAAATAAAGTTCACAGTTTTCCAAGCAGATAGTCATTGCATTGTTGTACTCTGACTACAAAAATGCATACGTGCAGGGCACCTGGGTGGCTCAGTCAGTTGAGAGTCTGCCTTTGGCTCAGGTTATGATCGCAGGGTCCTGGGATCGAGCCCCGCAGGGTCCTGGGATCGAGCCCGTGTTGTATCGGGCTCCCTGCTCAGCGGGGAATCTGCTTCTCCCTCTCCCTCTGACCCTGCCACCCCCGCTTGTGCTCACTCTGTAGCTCTCTCAAATAAATAAAATCTTAAAAAAATGCATACATGACACAGCATTACTAGGAAGTCATAGCCCTTTTGAATCCTTAAGCTCTCTCTCCATCAAAATGCTATCAACACACCCTTGAAAAATGAGATATATACAGATGAGGGACATCTATTCAATCTAGTCAATTATTGCTACCAAGATGGATATAAGGATTCTTAACAACCTGCCCCTCTTCTAGTCAGCAGACCTACACATTGTCAATTTAAAAATTCATCTAACTTCTGTGTTTTACAGCTATAGAAACAGAGGCCCAGAGATTCAACAATTTGTCATAATAATTTTTCATGGTCTACACAACTAGTTAATCATCTAAACCTGGGAGAAAGGCTGGTCACCTGGCTTCAAAATTGGCACCCTCAGTGTTCAGAGCTGCACAGATATGATCTATTTAAAATATTCTGAAAAGCTGTATTGTTTAAATTATTGCACACCATTATTTTAACTTACTAATTCAGACTAATTAGTGTGGTAATATCGGTCTGGCTTATTAACATGCCTAAGTCATTTAAAAATAAATCTATGATTTTATTATTTTCAAGCACTCTCAGCAACTTCACCTAGGTAACAAGAGGAGAATTTATAATTAGCAATATTTTTATTTTACCTACTAAAAATGCATTAAGCACATCACATACAAAAATTAACTCAAAATGAATCACAGGCCTAAATGTAAAGCCTAAAGCTAAAACATTTTCTAGAAAACCACCTCTGTGACCTTGGGTTAGAGGCAAGTATTCCTAAGAAATCAAAAGCAAGATACATAAAAGAACACATTGGGAAACTGGGCTTTATCAAAACAGAAAACTTCTGCCTTTCAAAAGATACCATGAAGAGAATGAACAGACTAGGAGAAAATATCCGCAATTCATTTATTTGGTGAAGAAACTGTATCAAGAATATATAAAGAATTCTCAAAATTCAATATTCAAAAAAAACCCAACTTGTAAAAAATGGGCAAATTATTTGAATGCACACTTTACCACACACAGAAAATGATGTGCAATGTCATCTGTCATTAGGGAAAGGCAAATTAAAGCCACAATATGGTATCACCACACACTTACTGAAAAGGCTAACATTAAAAATACAGATCCTACCAAGTGCTGACAAGAACATGAGGGAACTGGGGCTCTCCTTCACTGCTGGTGGGAGTGGGGGTCAGTAAAACCACTGTGGAAAACAGTTTGACAATTGCTTAAAACATCAAATATACGTCTACCACATGAACCAGCCATTCTGCTCCCTCGTATTTCCTTAAAAGAAACAAAAGCATATGTCCATTTTGTCCATTTGTATAAAATGTTCGTAACGCCTCTATTTGAGACGGTCCCAACTGCAAACACCCTGAGTGTCCATCAACAGGTGAATGGATAAACAATGTATGGCGGACAATTGAATTACTCAGCAATTTTTAAAATTACTGAGCACCAGGATGGCTCAGTTGGTTAAGCGTCCAACTCGATTTTGGCTCAGGTCATGATCTCAGGGTCCTGGGATCGAGGCCTACATAGGGCCTCACGGTCAGCAGGGAGTCTGCTTGAGGATTCTTCCTCACCCTCTCCCTCTGCCCCTCCCTTCACTGATGCTCACTCGCTCTCTCTCAAATAAAGAAAAATAGAACAATTAAAAAATATAATAAAAAATGAGCTATGTATATGTGCTGCCGAAGAGAGCACGCTATGATACACACAACACCATGGATGAACCATAAAAAAATTATGCACAAAGAAATCAAACAAAAAAGAATACATACTGTATGATTCCACTTAAACACAATTGTAGAAAAAGCAAACTCATCTATAATGACAAAAAGATCAGTGGTTACCTGGGGATGGTGGGGAGGTGAAAGGTATATTCATTATTTTAATCATGGAGACGATTTCATGGTGTACATAAGTATGTTAAAACTTATCAAATTGTACTCTTTTTAAATAAGTTCCATTCCCTGTATGTCAGGCACACCTCAATAAAGCTGTTAAAAATAAGTAAAATTAAAAGAAATGCCTTACTTTCTAAATGTAATACCAAAACTCTTTATATGAACTATGCCATTTAAACCTCACAATAACACTTTGAAATAGGAGATGTTGTTACACCCATTACCAGGAGAAAGAAACTGAGGCGCACAGAGAATGAATAACTTTGTTATTCAGTAACTCCCATAGCTAGAACTTTACAGAGCAAAGGCACAAGCATTTTGATTTCATGTTAAATAAATGTTTCCAAAGCACTTGACAAGTTTTTAAGGTAACTTAAATAGCTCCCAGGCAAAGATATATATACATATATCTTTATCCCAGGCAAATATATTTACACTATTTATTTGCTTAGCAAATCTCTTTTCATAGACAACACATGGGTAAATGTCAGCCCTATCATTTCAGGATCAGCACAAATTCTAAAATTAATAGGGTTCAAGTTAAGGTTTCAGTGACTTAAGAGAAATAATCCAGGTTCTGATGTGTCACACACCTAAGAGTTGCAAGTGAGGCTCACTGGAAAACCAATTTTTTTTTTTAAGATTTTATTTATTTATTCATGAGAGACAGAGAGAGAGAGAGGCAGAGGGAGAAGCAGGCTCCCAAGGAGCAGAGAGCCCGATGAGGGACTCGATCCCAGAACCCTGGGATCATGACCTGAGCCGAAGGCAGACGCTTAACCATCTGAGCCACCCAGGCGCCCTGGAAAACCAATTTAACATCAGCACAACACAGCGTAGAAAAGTCAGGTTAATAACCTTCTTGTTCCCACCTGGAGAGATCAAACACCTGAGTTTTTCTTCAGGGGACACACACACACACACACTGGCAACTAAATTGCTGATCTAGCCATTCTGTGGATGTTTCCAATTTCTAGGTGGTGCCCTAGAAGTACACTAACTAGAAAAATCATAAATGTTGATTGCTGCTCTCTCTCTTTACATATGGGCATTATTTCCTACAGGAGAGGATTGGCCAGCAACAGCTCAAGCAGGTATAATATACATCAGTTGGAATTCACTATCCTCTGCTGGTCCACACTTACTTGGAAGTCTCTAGGATTAGACCACAGGACATTTGATGAAGGGGCACTGAAAACAGAACCATGTTCATTTCCCTGGCTCAAATCCACCCAGGCTTTCAAAGCTCCTCTTGAAAGAAGTGCCTTCCACCATCCCTTGCAAATGCTCTCCAAACTACCAAGTCAGTGACTGTGTTTGATTTGGAGGAAGATGACACACACCTTAACTTTGTTCTCCTTCACCCACCACCAAGTTCAGGTTGTTCAAGTCTCCCACCCCCACATTTCAGGTATTTATTTCCAGTCCTTGAGCAGCTACCTATGCAAAATCAGTGATGAACCACAGAAAAGCTACCTGCTTCTGGCAACACTGTGGATATTCATTTTTTTCATTTCATGCTCATAGTATCTTTTTCCTGAAACAAAGTTCTCTGTTATTCTGCCTTCTGACTTTGGGACCCCATAACTCACACCAAACAGGGAAGAAACAGGACCACACAACCCAGCTGGAGATGCTGCTGCCTTCAGGCTCTCCTTGCTCTGTTTAAATTGATTACAGTTCTCAGGACACCTGGGTGGCTCAGTCGGTTTGGCTCAGGTCATAGTCTCAGGGTCCTGGGATCAAGTCCCACATCGGGCTCCTTGCTCAGGGGGGAGTCTGCTTCTCCCTCTGCTTGCTGCTTTCCCCTGCTTGTGTGCACGCACGCTCTCTCTTTGACAAATAAGTAAAATCTTTAAAAAAAATAAACTGTTTACAGTTTTCATCTGCTTTCAGACATACTCCAAAACATAAGCACTGCTAACACATGGCATTAGGAGTGAAATTATTTTAACTCTATAGACACACATAGTCTTCTCGTAATCAATTAATTGTTTCTAGTGGCTTTTGAACATCTCTTCAATAACATTATCTCCAGTGTGCTATTCTGAGACCACCATATCGGCCACAATATTTCAAGCATCCAAGCCACACCTAGAAAAACACAAAACCTTTCTCTTCCTGCCCCATCGCCAACCCTCCTGATTCTTTCTACCAGTGATTTCATTTTCTTTATCTGGGACAAAAGATTCTGATTTCCTTAGATACCACTGACATCCAGATGAGATACTGACCTGTAGCTTTTTAAACCCCAAATTGTAGGCTTTGTTTAGATGAGTTTAAGTGCAAGGCTTGAAAGAACAAAGAGGAACTTTCTTCTTAAGGGTTAGGAGAATCTTTTCCCAACTAACTCTTCAAAGGTGGATCTCTACCTACTCTGCCTCAAAGACTCAGAAAGGGGCAGCAGGAAAAGCATGTTCTGCCAAGTAGGATGGCTCACAAGCTCATTTAAGGAACAGAAATTCTTTACTCTCTGGTCAGCGAAACAACCCTTCCTTCCCTCGAAAAAGGATGTGAAGCCGGCTCATTTGTCAGATACTTTGCAAAGCTGACCTTGCCATTGGCATTGGGACTTGAACTTGGAGCCAAGGAGGTAAGAAGCCAAATATTAACACCTTGTGTAATCTGTTCCTTTCCCTTCTTTTTAAATGCCAAGATTATGAAAAGCCCATGAAGATGGCACCGGAGAAAAATAATGTAGGGTACAAGGGAGGTCAATGGAATCTCTCATGCTAGAGGCTTTTAGCATCCAGGAATGGCTATGCCAGAGTATTTTCAGTCCTTCCAAAAAGTAGAGATGGAGGGCACTTTTATAGGGGGAAAGCAGATCTCTCCCAGCCTAACTGTGGCCCACTAACACTAAAAGAGAGACTCAACAGCCCTGGATCAAACTATAGTTTGATAAGAGCTGGAGTCAAATTTCTCTTTTTTTTTCCTTCTGAATCAGTGGTTCTCATCTTTGGCTACAGGAAGCTATTAAATAATACAGTTGCCTGGGATCCACCTTGCAAGATTCAGATGTGACATAGCTGTGATGAAGGTGCTGTGTTTTATCATGTAAAAGCTCCCCAGGGAGAATTTTAAGTAGGCATCGTCATAGAGATGCCCTTTTCAATCACCACCAAAACAGTCTTTTTGACCATTCCACAATCTTATCTTGTTTATAAAATAGAGGATAATCCTATGGAGTCGCCTACATAGAGATGTATCTATACAGTTGACAAAGTAACCATTCACTGGGGGTGGAGAAGGAGGAGGACAGACAGGGACAATTATGGAAGGAACCATATTAAAACTGTATCACTGGATTGCACTCAGGTGGGTAAATGCCCATTATTGGTCAAAATAAGCTGTCCAGGGAGTAACTTCAAGACTTACTGGCTGGAGCCATCACTCACTCTCACTCACACTCACTCACACACACACACACACACACACACATTCTATTTCAAATTATTTTGACACTTCTCTCTTCCTTAAAGTACACTCTTACAAAGAATGATCACACAGGCAGTGATTAGGAAACGGAACAATCTTCCCCAGTCTTTATGACTTAAGGTTACAAACCCCACCTACCTGGCATTCTCCACAAATCTAGAAGTAGTCATTCGGGGGGGGGGAAAAAAGAACTAAATAAAACATAAAAATAGATTAACCGAAATAAAAGGAGATGAAACATTGTGCCCTATGATTGACCCATGAAAACACGAATAATTTCTACTTCTCATCTTTCAGAAAGTACTCTTAAGACCCAATTTGTGAGCATGCACTGTTTATTACAGTAGCCTCCAGCCACGTGTGGCCCTTGATCACTTGAAATGTGGCCAGGCTCATAGGTAGAAATAATATTTTGGATACAGGTTACATGAAATGTATTAATACAAAATTAATTGCACCAATTTTTTTATTTTTTATTTTTTTACTTTACGTGGTTATAGAACATTGAAAATTACCTGTGTGGCTCTCCTATCTCTACTGGACCACACTGCACTAGACCAGGCTTGCTTTTTGCTATTGCGGTCTTCTAAGCCTTGCCTGCCCCCTAGTGTCAGAATTCAGGCAGTACAGGCAAATCATTTTTCAAAACCATCTGTTCGAAGGTATTATTCATTTTAGCCTGCAAAGTAAGAAACAGTAGCTTACATGCACAGCTTTATTATTTGCAGTTTTCACCAATAATAAATTGCACTCGAGTCTTGCCAAAAAACTCCTGTAGTAGAAATTACCTTCCCCACTCAACTGGTACCTTGGAAAGGTTTCTCACAGAAAATTAGGGCTAAAATAGTCAATCCAATCAAAAGTATCCGCAGGGTTCCTATAAAATTTCAGCCATTATAGGGGCCAGAAACATGAGCCCAAACTTGGATGCAACAACTACTCTTCAGTTTATCCTAAGTTAAAAAGAACACAAGGCACCTGTGGGGGCCAAGACGGACCACTGTCCCATAAAGGTTATTTTGAGTTAAAAGCAATCAAGACTCAGCAGATTCAGGGAAGCTCTTTACCTTCCCTGACAACTGTCTAAAATGAGTTTTGATAGAAGACCTGCTTCAGGAAGACAGCTATCATCAGAGGTAACTACATTATGATATGAACTGGGTAAGGTGGACAGGGAGAAGAGCAAAGCCTGTTCCATGAAAGTCCTCCATGACCCAGTGCTCCCGAGGGGCCCAGGAAACATCTGTTTACTGAACATCTACTGTTTTGTTCTTCCTGAGGATTGCATTCCTTTTCTTTGAAGACCCAGACCGCTACCCCCTTCTCCTTTGTTCACAATCACATATATACCTCCTTTTGCCCTATTGTCTTTGGAATTTCCATGTCTGTATTGCTTCCCCATGCATAGCCTATTAAATTTGATTTTTTTTTTCCTGTTTATCTGTCTCATGTCAGTTTAATTCTTAGTCCAAGTAGAAAGACCTTGAGGGGACAGGATATCCTTGCTCCCTGACACACCAAAGCACACAATCACAATTCAAACGTTCATCATCGTTTATAATACAGAAAACAGGAAACCTAGGTTTCATAAATTTCAACAGTACAGATATCAACAGTACAGATATCTATAAAATAGAATATATTCCAAAGGAGAAGGCAAGTTTCAATAAAGACAGCTAACATGTTTTGAGCACTAACTACGCCAACACAATTCTTAGCACTTTCCAGACATGAATATAGGCGTTTCCAGAGCACGGCAATAAAGTCAACATCACAATCAAGACAAGTGGATTTTGTTTTCCAGTGCATGTAAAAATCATGTGTACAATATACTGTTGTCTATTAAGCGTGAACTAATGTTATGTTGGAAACAACAATTTACATACTTTTTTTTTTTTAAAGATTTTATTTATTTTATATGACAGAGAGAAACACAGCAAGAGAGGGAACACAAGCAGGGGGAGTGGGAGAGGGAGAAGCAGGCTTCCCGCCGAGCAGGGAGCCCGATGCGGGGCTCGATCCCAGGACCCTGGGATCATGACCTGAGCCGAAGGCAGATGCCCAACGACTGAGCCACCCAGGCGCCCCATACTTTAATTTGAAAATACTTTATTACAAAAAACGCTAACCATCAGCCAAGCTTTCAGTGAGTCCTCATCACTGATCAATCGCAGATCCCATAACAAATACAGCCATGGGAAAGTTTGAAGTATTTCGAGATTTACCAAAATGTGACACAGGGACACAAGGTGAGCCAATGCTATTGCAAAAAATGGCTCCCGTACACTCGCTCGACACAAGGTTGCCACGAGACTTCCGTTAAAAAAAAAAAAAATCCCAATCCTGAGAAGCGCAATAAAACAAAGTACAATCCAACAGGGTATGCCTGTGATGGACACCTACTTACAAACCTAACAGGACTCTTTCTATCTTTTATTGTCCCCACTTTACGGAACAAGAGACTGAGACCCTACCTGGCTTGATAGCCAGCCCAAGAACAAAAGGAGAACCAAGCACACGTGAAGCTCCTACAGCTCGTTGTGCCATAAATAAAATCCCCTGTATCTGACCCGGGTACATCAAGTCTCCCGCTAGCACCCTGCAAACTGTGACTGGCTAACTCATTAGCTGGCAAGTAGGGTGAAATCTCAGACCTGTCACAATTCTTATCATCCGCCCAGCTTCCAACACCTCCGGGTCACTCTGTCCCCAGCTTGCTGAAGCCTTATTTGTTAGACATTCCTTTTCTCCTTCTTTCTTGGGGTTTGAGCTGAAACTGATATCAGTCTTCATAAAGCAATGCTCTTCATTACAGTCCGCCTTTTAGAACAATGAAAAACAAGCCTTTTTCTCTTGTACACGATAAAGCTTCGACCTCTCCAGGCATTGATCTATCTCCCTGTACCTGCCCACAGCCCTCCACTGTTCTCAAAGATGAACGTTTCCAGACTCCCTCTCACTCTGGATGCCTCTAGACATATAAATAGCTACTATTTATGGAATGTTTACTATGCTAATCCATCTGCCTACTTTGTCTTATTCAGTCATTCCAATAATCTCATAAGGTAAACAGGGAGATCATTCCATTTTCACAGATGATGATGCAGGTTCAGAGAGGCTAAGTGGCCTGGACAACGTCACACAGCCAGATGTGCAGAATCAGGATCATATTTGACTCCAGAGTCCAAACACTTGGTCCCCTTTACTGCTTCATTCCCAGGTGTGTTCCATTTTTTTCAGGTCCTACATACACCTGGACAGAGTATATACTACATAGGAGGTTTTACACTGAAACAGATTAAATAGTAGCTAAACAGCACAGCATTTGCTGCAATTTACACACCCCCAACCAGGTCATACTTAAAGCTCCCTTGGGGAAATAGAACCACTGAAATTAATTTGCAAACCAGCAGCACCCAAGTTCCTACCTCTCTGTTACATCTGGAGAGGAGCTCTGGTTCTGTCTACAAAGGGGAAATTATTAATTTTTTGGAGTGTCCAATTATTCCTATGACTAAATCTCAAGGGCGTGGGGTGCTTACTGTCCCAAACTCATCATGTCTACATCAGATGAAACTTTTGCAAAGATCCCCACAGGATTAATTCCACAGGATTCTCAAGTTTCTGAAACTGCCAGCATCTTTCCACCGCATTACGTTTGCTGCCCTCTTGCGGGGAAACGGTGCTACTTACAGCAAAAAAGAACAAAAGGACAAATAGCTAGCTCTTGAAAAAAAGAACAGAGTTTACTCTGGCTTCCTTTTTAAAAGAAACTGACCTATCCACTGATCCTTTCTCCTTTTCTATAGCTTGAGGCTTCAAAAGTCCACGTGGTCTCACACTCACTTATTACCTCAAGTAGAGTTTTAAAAACAACACAGGTGGTCTTTTGTGTTTTCTAATTCCTTAAAAATACCACTTCTGGACTCTTGTGGAAGTTTACGAAAGCCATTTGCCTTAAAGAAAGACTCCCCCGACCTCTGCTATGAAAATTAGGTGGGGTTTTATTAGGTTTGGTTTTTCAATGCTTGAACTAAAAGGAAAACTTCAAGCCACACCTAGTACCTCATCTTTCAAAATTGGGGGTGAGTCCCACCTTCCTCCCCTTTATCTTAGAGAGCCCTTGTGAAATCTCTCCTTGTTGATACGCAACCATCAACAAGCCACTCTCCTAATCCGAGCCATTAAAAGCATCCAATAAACGTCTAACTAGGGTTTCCCGGGACCACAGTTCCGTTAATTGGCCAGCACAAACCGCAAAGCCCTTGGGAGAGTGACAAGAGCCCTTCTGGACACTGATGCACAGGCTTCTGCAGTTAACCCTCAGCAGCTTGCTCCTGCGCTGGAGCTGCCTTGGGTACCTCCACAGTGGAGTAAAACCTGACCAGTTTCTCAGCATCTAGGTACAGACAGACTTCCCCACCCCCCATTGATTCTGACCCTGAGTTTTCCATCAACCACATGGCCATGCAAAGACACAGACACACACACACACCCCACCCCACAATGGAATACAGAGCCTCGCTAGAATGGGAGGAACGTAGGAAAGGAGGGAAGGAAGGAGGAAAGGGATAGTCAAAGTGCTCCGGTGTCCTCAATCTACAAAAAGCTTTGCCAATCATCAAATAAACAAACATAAGAGCCAACAGAAAAGCGGATAAAGAATGCAATAGCTCAAATAAAAATAAATAGTCCAGCAGCACATTAAGAGACTCGTCAGTCAGAAGGAGATACAAGCCCATACAAATGACACATCTTCATTGCTAGATTGGCAAAAAATTAAAACTTGATAGCACCCAGAGTTAATAAGTGTAAAGGGAAATGGGTGTTACAGTTGGTGGAAGTATAAAGAAGTCCAAGAGTTCTGAAGAGCACTTTGGCATGATTAAAACGTGAATGCGTTGCATCTTAAGTTGCAAGATACTCACCAAGGTTCGGGCTCTCCCAGGCTCCTTGTGCCCCTTGCTAGAGCGTTTCCCAGTTGCCCGTCAGTAAGACGTGCTTATGGGCTGGGCTCTAGCCAATGGCAGGACAGTGCACGAGAGGCTGCCGGCGCTTCGGCCGGCTCATTAACACCTCCCAGCTGAAGCCTCAGCGCTCATTTCCCTTCCAGCTGGCTGGAATGGAGTCCGCTCTAGGACAGCCTTAGAAGCCACAGGTTGAAAATGATAGTACTTCCATCCACCACGGGTTCCAAAAAGACTGCAGTACCGGAGGGTCATCCAGCGGATATATTTACCCCCCACCTCCAGGACACATGAGCAAGAAGCAGACCTCCGGAGCGCCTGGGTGGCTCAGTCGGTTAAGCATCTGCCTTCGGCTCAGGTCATGATCCTGGAGTCCTGGGATCGAGCCCCACCTAGGGCTCCCTGCTCAGCGGGGAGTCTGCTTCTCCTCCTGCCCCTCACCCCGCTTGTGTTCTCTCTCTCTCTCTCACTCTCTCTGTCTCTCTCTCTCTCAAATAAATAAAATCTTAAAAAAAGAAAGAAAGAAACAGACCTCCATTTGTTGAGCCATTATGTCTATTTGGTCTATTGGTTACAGCAATTACCCTACGCTCACTGATACACGTGCGTGCACTTTAATTCACTGATACACGTGCGTGCACTTTAATTCAAGATCTCGCTACTAGGAATTCACCTGAAGTCAGAACATACATATTTGTAGAAATATGGTAACAAGACAAATGTCCACAAAAATTGGGAGTGATCAAATCATTTATGACACCTCCATACCATAGATGACTATGCAGTGTTACAGAGTGATAGATCTGTAAGCGCTCAAATGAAAAGATTTATAAACTCTATTGTTAAATGGGAAAAAAAATCAAAACAGAGGGCATAGTGATATGTAAGTGCATACACACATACTGGTATACACATTCTTTTTTTCTGGAAGGAGAGCTGTGATGATTAATTTTATATGTCAGCTTGACTGGGCCATGGGATGCCCAGGTATCTGATTAAACATTATTTCTGAGTGTGTCTATAAAGGTGTTTCTGGAAATGATTAGCATTTAAATTGGTGGACCAGTGGAATAGATGGCTCTCCCAATGTGGCTGAGCGTCATCCAATCCCCTGAGTATTTGAACGGCACAAAAAGGTGGGAGAAAGCTGACTTTGTTCTTTGCCTGACTGTTGGGCTGGGACATCCATCTTCTCGTGCCCTCACTGTTCTGGTGCTCAGCTCTTCAGACCTGGACTAGAGTACACGTGGGCTCTCTGGTTCCCAGACCCTTAAACCACACCACTGACTTTCCCGGGTCGCCAGCTTCATAATAAATCTTTTTATTATGTGAGCCAATACTTCATAATAAATCTCTTTCTGTATCACAAATATCATACACACGCTCTCGTGCACAAGCACGATAAGAAAATGAGAGAACAGAGCCCCCTGCAGGGAGGAACCAGTCCTGACTCCTTCCGTGGTTGTTCAGACAAGGGGTGAAAAGAATGCAAATCCCGAAGAGGAAAGAAGGAATCCCCCCAAAGCCAAAGGACATGTGCTGAGAATCCAAATAAAATCAGCTAGAATTCTAGGGCTGAAAATTTCATTCCTTGAGCAGGAGTTGCCAAGGCTTTGCTCTGACTTCTCGCTCTCCTGATTGCTGTTGAGTCTGCTTATGTAGAAGATATTGTCTGTATTTCTTGTGTATATAATTCTAATCTTAACTTAGATTTATTCCTATGCTTGTGCCTTTTCTAAATTCAAAGAAATGAGGATTGCCACATGGATAAAAATTGAAGGTTCAGTCATGTCCTCTCTTTCCTTCTACTTTTAATCACTTTTCAACACAATCTCTCAAGCCAAGTTCCTGGAAGTCTGGAAATCTGCTCTTGATAACCTGCCCCACTGAAATGCTCTGCCTACTTGCTACCCGGACTTTCAACCTCCACCCAAGAAAAGAGATATGAATTAAATAGATAAGACTAAAGACTTCAAACTCTCTATCCTTGAGAACAAGCTCATCAAAAGATACACAGTGCAATGACCAGCTAGCTGTAGGCACTTCACAGCAGCCAAATGGTATTGATTTTATGCTGATTCATTAAAATTTCAATTATTTTTCTCGTTTTCTCTGAACTCTCACTTGAGGCGGGAAAAATGAGTCGTGAGAGATTTTTTAAAGTCATTGTAAGCCTCATATTATGTCTTCACCTTAAAATATCAGAATAACTGAGTGGAAAGCACAGCCTGCTATATGTCTGAGGGTAAGGATATGTGATAAAGTCCATACATCAGTCCTGTGGGAGACAGAATTTACGACTGTGACCTACACCTGGTTGACGGTTCAAGATTCACTTTTTCACTAAGCAGTCGAAGCAAGCCTGGCATTGCCACACTTCAAATTACTGAAGCAATGACAGTAAATTAATTATTTGGCAATGAGTCCCCAAACAAATATGAATTTATCAGGAAAACACATTACACTGGGGATTTTCCAAGTCCGTGTATCACTTTAAATGTAGATGTAACAAGGAAAGGGGGTAGGGGTGGGCAGAAACACACATACACATGCACCTGCACACGTAGATACTTAAGGGATTATTTTCATCTTTTTTTTTTTTAGAAAGAAGCCAAATATAGACAAGGGTCTCATGAGAAATTATGAGAATGATTCTCTAAAACTTTAGACACATTTTATTTTAGGCCCCATCTTACAGCTACCACTGCTTTTTTCCTTTTCTTTCTTCTTTATGTTTTTAAATCATTCACCGTCTTTTCTCCATATGTGTTAAAATGTCTTAGATTATCTGAGAGCTTCACTCTAGCCCTGGAAGTGTTTAAGTTTACCAATAAAGATGTCCTGCCTTCAAAGGAAGTTACAGGAGTAATACATATGCAAAGAAAGTGCTGCTGGTTTTCCAGGATTCTTTGAGAAAAATCACTCTAAGATTGGAAATGCACTCAGGAAAGGAAAAGGAGAAAAAAACCCTGGAAAACATCTTTAAAAAAAAAATGTCTAGAAAACACTCTTAGCACCAAACCATTGAACTGCTTTGCTCTGATGTATCTCAGGCTTCCTCTGAATATTTACACACCATCAAACACTCTTGTCAATTACCTGTGTCTAAAATGTGGACTCTGACGTTTGAAAGGGTTTTATTAACTGATCTCCGTGGTGCATAATGAGCTTAAAGGGCTTACCTGCGTGTCCCCGGAGGTGCTGGCTCGAGGCGGACATCAGCTTACAGCACACCATTAACACATAGGCCAGAAAGACCCAATGTGACAGCAACACTGACTTAGCACAAACTCTCATCCTGGAGAGAAAGCAGGACACAAGTCAGTGAGGACTCAGTGAGGTGAGGCTCTGCGGCAGACACTCAAGCACGGACTGGGGGAAACTAGAAGAAAACAGCACGCAAGAGATGCTCAGTGCTGGACTTCTTTCCCCCCAAGGACACTGAAGGCAAATCAAACCTGATTCCCACTGTGCATTAACTCAATTTTCAATGAACGCTTTTTATAATTACGAGTTTTCCAAGTTAGCGACATGCTTCAATGAGAAGTCTATCTATGAAGCTCCATTGTGTCACGTGACTTATCCTCATAGAACATGGGGGTAACATACTTTTTTATATCATGAAATTAGAAAGCTACACACTTAGAGCTGGACTCAAATAAAATATACATGGTTTCTACACCTCAAAGAAAACACAGAAATTGTCACACTCAGCCTGAGAGTTTTCTCCTGTTTTCTCTGACTGTACATTAATAAATGATTATCAGTCTCAAAGTTTGGTAGGAATATGGGCAAGTATAGGTGAGTGTAAAGTAAACTTAACTTCATATGGATGTCAACAGATGAATACATACATAAATACATAAAGAAGATGTGGTATGTATATACGATGGAATATTATTCAACCATGAGAAAAAAGGAAATCCTGTCATTTGCAACAATTCGGGTGGACTCTGAGGGCATTATGCTTAGGGAAATAAGATGGAGAAAGACAAAGACTGTTTGATTCCACTTATATGTGGAATCTGGAAAAGACAAACTCAGAGAAACAGAATAGAGTGGTAGTTAGCAAAGGTTGGGAGGTGAGAAAAATGGGGAGATATTGATCAAAAGTGACAAGATTGGGGCACCTGTGTGGCTCAGTTGGTTGAGCGTCTGCCTTTGGCTCAGGTCATGATCCCAGGGTCCTGGGATTGAGCCCCATATCAGGCTCCCTGCTCAGCAGGGAGTCTGCTTCTCCCTCCCCCCTCCTCGTGATCTCTCTCTCTCTCAAGTAAATAAATAAAATCTTTAAAAAAAGGTGACAAGATTAACAAGTTTGGGAATCTAATGTATAGCATGGTGATTATAGCTAATAACACTTTATCATTTACTTGAATGTTGCGAAGAGTAGATCTCAAATGTTCTCACCACAAAAAAAATGGTAATTATGTGACAGGATGGAGATGGTAGCTAATACTATGGTAGTCATCATTTTGCAATTTATATATGTATCAAATCAGCACATTGAATACCTGAAACATATACAATGTATGTCAATTATATATCAATACAGCTAAGATAAATAAACTTAACTTCATACAGATGGACAGTATCAAAACAGTTGCTCAAAGACAATTCAGTTCACAAATGTGTATGTGTAGTCTACTATTCTCAAAAAAACCTGAAAGAAATTAAATAAAAAGAAAATACCAAAAAAGCATTTTCCGGGGGCGCCTGGGTGGCTCAGTCGTTAAGCGTCTGCCTTCGGCTCAGGTCGTGATCCCAGGGTCCTGGGATCGAGCCCCACATCGGGCTCCCTGCACCGCGGGGAAGCCTGCTTCTCCCTCTCCTACTCCCCCTGCTTGTGTTCCCTCTCTCGCTATGCCTCTCTCTGTCAAATAAATAAATAAAATCTTTAAAAAAAAAAAAAAAGCATTTTCGGGGTGCCTGGGTGGCCCAGTCAGTTAGGCATCCAACTCTTGATTTCAGCTCAGGTCATGAACTCAGGATCATGAGATTGAGCCCTGAGTCGGGCTCCATGCTCAGGGAAGAGTCTGTTTGAGATACTCTCTCTCTCCCTCTGCCTCTCTCTCTCTCTCTAATAAATAAATAAAATATTTTTTAAAAGTGCATTCTCCCCTCAATTTTTTTTTTAATTGAAGAATAGTTGACATCTCCACTAATTAGACATTATAGGGAAATTAGATAGAACTAGATTAACTTCTGTTTCCTATTTTTTTTAATTAACTTTTTCAAGCAAAGTGGGACAGAGAGCTTGGCATTTGAAACTCCAGTGGTATTAGTTTCTGCCTGGCACATGCATCGTGCTGTCTATGATATAATTCACCACAATGGGTCAAAGGAACCCCTGTCATATATATATGTGGATTCCTGTTTGCATCACTAGAGGCAAATCTCCTAAAGTTCTGGAAGGAAGGGTCTCAACCAGAGACGAGCAGCATCTCAACCAGAACCCTGAGTCTGTGCTTGAGGGAAAGCACAGCCTTGGGGACCTAGGACCCAAATCATACTCCAGAGAACAGGTTCTACCCCCACCCTTCTCTTTTGGCCTCTTACGATTTAGTCAAATAAATCTTGTTGAAAGGTATCATACAGTTCATTGATGTGAGACTCATTGTGCTGTTGAAGCAGCCAGGGCAAGACAAGGTTCTAAGATTGTCTTTGAACAACTAAACGTTAAAGGAGACACAAAGTCTTGGCTTCTCTTTGCCCTTGGCCTTGGAAATCCTGAGCATTCCAACTGACATGGGAACATCAGGTCTCTCTGCTTTAAAGGCCCTGCATGTGCTTTAATTTCTCAAAGCACCACCTTCCATCTCCCCCACTTCATCTTGTACACATGGGAGATAGACACCCTGGGAGCAGTTCAAAAAGTGGCAAAGAAAATACATGGGTCTATGTGAGCTTTGGTATGAGTACAGCTGCCCCTTGAATGACACGTGTTTGAACTGTGCGAGTTCACTGACACATGGAGTTTCTCCATACATTGCAGTATTATAAATGTATTTTCTTTCTTATGATTTTTTTAAAGATTTATTTATTTGAGGGGGTGGGGCAAAGGGAGAGAGAGTCCCAAGCAGACCCTGTGTTGAGCAGGGAGCTGGACACGGGGCTCGATCCCACAACCCTGCCATCATGACCTGAGCTGAAACCGAGAGTTGAACACTTAACCGACTGCACCACCCAGACATCTCTCTTATGATTTTTTTTAAATAGCATTTTCTTTTCTCTAGCTTACTTTATTGTAAGAATACAGTAGGTAATACATATAATATATAAAATATATGTTAACTGACTGTTTATGTTATTGGTAAGAGTTCCAGTCAACAGTAGGCTCTGAGTGGTTACGTTTATGGAGAGTCAAGTGCCCCAACCCTCGTGTTGTTCAAGGATCAACTGCCATTAATTATATTGTCATTTCAGGGAACTGATTATTTATTTACTACTAATTAGGGAAAGCATTAGGGGCGCCTGGGTGGCTCAGTCGTTAAGCGTCTGCCTTCGGCTCAGGTCATGATCCCAGAGTCCTGGGATCGAGCCCCACATCGGGCTCCCTGCTCCGCGGGAAGCCTGCTTCTCCCTCCCCCACTCCGCCTACTTGTGTTCCCTCTCTCGCTGTGTCTCTCTCTGTCAAATAAATAAAATCTTTAAAAAAAAAAAAAGATAATTAGGGATAGCATGTAGTTTCAAAATTCTGTATTCACTAAATTTGTGGATGAAGTGCTCTGTCCCACCCATAATGTTTTAAAATTCCAGTTGTTAACTCCAATATTAGTTATTGATCTCATTGTTATAAAGTTTCTTACCCAAATTTTTATGTTGGCAATTAATTCAGTTTGTTTTATTTTTATTTTTTTTTAAGATTTTATTTATTTATTTGAGAGAGAGAGTGAGAGAGAGAAAGAGCACAAGGGGGGAGCGGGAGAGGGAGAAGCAGACTCCCTGCTGAGCAGGTAGCCCGATGCGGGACTCGATCCCGGGACTCCAGGATCATGACCTGAGCCGAAGGCAGTTGCTTAACCAACTGAGCCACCCAGACGCCCTGTTTTATTTTTAAAACAGAGTGCAATACTCTGGTTTCTCTTCAGATCGCATAAATCTTTCGCCTTTTACTAAAACAGAGTGCAGGGGCGCCTGGGTGACTCAGTCGGTTAAGCGTCTGCCTTCGGCTCGGGTCATGATCCCAGAGTCCTGGGATCAAGCCCCACATCAGGCTCCCTGCTCAGTGGGGAGTCTGCTTCTCCCTTTCCCTCTGCCCCTGCCTCTGCTCTCTTTGTCTCTCTCTCTCAAATAAATAAAATCTTTAAAAAAAAAATTAAAAAAAAAAAAAACAGTGCAAAATAGACCAAGTAAAATACATCTGCAGGCTGGATAAGGCACCTTGGCTTCCAGTTTGCAGCAATTAGCGGCCCCAAAAGGGAGAATTTTAAGGAATCAGATAAATGGGGTACTAATTTCTATTCTGACATAACAAATAAACTGCCAAACTCAGAAGTTAAAACAATATGGACATGGTTTCCATAGTTTCTCATAGTTTCCTTAAGTCAGAGTCTGGCACATTCTAGCCAGGTCCTCTGCTCAGGGACTCATAGGACTGAAATAAAAATGTCATCTGGGTGTGTCCTCATCTGGAGGTTCAACTGGGGAAATAATGACTTCTAACCACCTACATGCTGTTGACAAAATCCATTTCCATAGGCCCATATAATTGAGGTCCCTGTGTTCTTGCTATCAGCCAGGACCTGCTCTCAGCTCTGAGATGTGGCATCCTGAACTTGGCCACATATGTGGACCCTCTTCAGGCTGCTTCAGTCCAAATCTCCTCTATCAGGAAAAGTGTAGTCCTTTGCTACGGCTCACCAAGTCAAGTCAGTCCTATCCAGGATAATCTACGTTCTGATTAATTCAACATCAATTTATTTGAGACCGTAATTACAATGAGAAAATCCCTTCATCTTTGTCATATAACCATAACTTAACCACAGGAGTGAACCCCATCATATTCACAAACCTGCCCACAGTCAAGGGAAGGAAATAACCCAGATCGTACACACAGAAGGGTACAAATCTTAGGAGCCATCTTAGAACTCTGTCTACCAAAAATGGGCAAACAATCCTAATCACAAAAATTTATCCATATATGTGGTTTACAAAGGTCCAACCAGGTATTCAATCTAACTGATTTAAGTGATTAATCACACATGTTAATCTCAAGATTTATATCACTGAAAATGGACTCTGATGAAAACATTACCCAAAGGGAATGTGCTCTCCCTCACTGTCCTTTCCTTCAGCTGTCACTCCCCAGTGCTGCCAAATTGACCTGCAGACCAGCATCTTCCCTGCCCAGTCCGGGTATACACCATCCATTCTCTGAGATGTGAGCAACGTTGCTGAGAACCTCGAGTACACGTTGCTCTCTCTCCTTGTTAATAAACCTATCAGACTCAATCTGGTTCTGAAACCCACCTTCTTGTTCTTAATCCAATTTCCAGATGCCCAGATCCCTATTGGCTTCTTAATTATTTACCCTCCACTGAGTATCATTAAATACTTTTCTTCTGCTTAGTGGGTTGGCTCCCCTGCCTCTAACCATAAAGTCCCACCCAATTTAGTCTCCAAATTCAGACTAGGTCTTTCAAGTGATCTATAATCTCTCCTACCTAAGGTACCACTGAAATTCAGTTTCCATCTGTTTATCAGTCCCTATATCACCTAAACTTGTCTGGAAGGGTTTTAACAAATTGGAGAGTATATTTGAGATGATCTGAGTCCCAAGGTTGGGAATTGGTGAGCAGGAGGTTAATCAAGGGGTAGTCCAGGGATATCACCTATGGAAGGGGAAGGCAAGGGAGGGAAGAAGGCAGGAGAGGAGGAGGAAAAGGCCTCAGATAACCCAGTGGAGAGTTCCAAAGCTGAAATACCCCTTCTCAGTGGTCCCAAGCTGGGGTGAGGGGCCAAGGCTTTATACTTCCATGTTGACCCATCACTGGATATGAGCTGCCCTTAAAAAGATGGGTAATTTTAGGCAAGGGACTCTTTGAATTGAGAATAATTCAAAGAAGTTGTAGGCTATCTTCTTCAGTTGGGTGTGTCCTCATTCCTAAAGGGGGGAATAAGCCTTCATTCCAAAAGGGGGCTCTGGACAGTGAGGGAATAAATCCTTCTGCATCATAGCATCTACTACTATCCATCTTCAAATAGAAGATGGCGTATACAATATGCACAATTTACTTTCTGAGGCCGTGGAGTCATCCTCAAGAGAAGACCCATCCTGAGGTATAAAAGGCCATGCCGTGCCCATTAAAATGTCATAGGAAGAGGTTTCATATAGGAAGCCCATCCCCTCCTGGGCCTGTTTTGCCCTCGGATCCATTCTTTTCCCTTCCCCTAGGTCACTCTCATTGGCTGCATTTTCCAGGCCCCTGAATCAGCTAGATTTAACCAATAGGAGACAGTAGCTAGAGCCTGGAGGGTGGAAGAAAAAGGATAGGGGTATTTCTTCCCACCTTCTCCGTCTTGGGCAGGATCTATGGAGTGGCCATCTCTCCTGCATGGTGCCAGTTCCTGCCAGAAGACCCACTCTGGTTCTAGCTCTCACTGAGGGTCCCTTCCCCTAGGTGCTGGCAAACACTACTTCCTTCATCTGTCCGACCAGCCCTGGGGATGGTAGTAGCTTCCTCTCGTTCCTTATCTCTGGGCTGCCTCCATGTCTTCTGCTTGACTTCTCTGACTCTCCCTTTACATACGTTCCCTGAATTCAATTCCTTATGTCCCACATTATCAGAATGGTCTGTTTTCCTGGTTGGATCCCAACAACAAACCCCAAATCTGAAGTCTCAAGGACAGCCATTCCAACCTGAGGAGTTGATCCCTGATCCATCTTCGTACATAGACAATTCTATGTACCAGGTTCCTGGGTGAAGCTTCCACTGCCTAGGGCAGGTATTTACTTTACAATAGCTATCACTGTCTGGAGAAATGCCAGGGGACGAGTGGACAGCTATTCAGCAATCATTCTTTATTGTGGCCAATAATCCAGACCCCCAAAGGACTTCTGACCTACCACATCTACCATAATACCTCAACTTCAATTGCTTCCCCCTTGAACATTTTGTTCAAACGTAAAACAAAATTGGTTTATCTTTAAATCTCACCTTTCACCCTACCAAATAGTCAAAATGCTGCTTTACAAATGGAAATGATTTCCAAAATGAGAACTAAAACTTGAAAAACTAACATTCCCAAAATACTCAAAATTTCAATAAAAAGACACCTTTTATAGAGGATCATCAACTCTAGGATTCTCCATTTTGCTAAATTCTCAATGCTTCATGAAGAAACCATCTCTAGGTGTCTCTTAAAATCATTTTACCTTGGTGACTTCATAAGATTTGGTTCCAGTCAAGCACAATTATTTCAGGTTGGATTTCAAAGCAACTCCAAATTCCCATTTGTAGCAAGGGCCAACAATTTCTGCAGTTCCAAAAAATTATCTTAGCTTGGAAAAACCTATTTAAGAAACAACAAGGACAGGAAGTCATTAGCATGTTAATGTTGAAATCAAACAGATTTCCAGTAGCAGAATAATGGGGTTTTTTTTACCATGAAACCTGCAGTTTCAGGACAGTGGTAGGCAACCAGATGCATCCACATTTGTAAGGAGTCCTAATATAGGAGGGAGAAAAGCCACAGAATCCAGTACTCATTAACTCATCACAGATTAGTTAACAGAATACAATTTTAAAGTAGAACTTATCTCAGCAGCAAAGGCATTCCAAACTTGATAGAGGATCCCCAACCTTCATGATGCAAAATTTCACTCTCCCCATGTCATTAACAATGGGATGAAAACGGAAATGGAGATGGTCCATTCCCAAGAATTCTGCAACTTGCCCAAGTTCACACAGCAGTGGAAAAGCCAGCATGAAGATCTGAATTCCTATATTTGTGAGACATAAACCTGCAAATGTTGCTAAACAATCTGTGAGGATCTTTTCTGAAAAATGTTTTTGGGAGGAAGAGAGAAAACGTCTATCCAATAGAAAACATCACACCAACATACAAAGAATGCTTGTTAATACCATAATTGACATTCAACACACTCCTTTAATGCACAGACCTAAAAGGACTTTTCTACTCAGCGAAAACATTTTTGCAAGAAGGATTCAGATGTTTCCAAACCAAAGACATCTCAAGAGAAAAAAAACAGACCATGAAACGACACCGTTTTTAACACTGCTATGTTAAAAACATCCCTCCCAGTGGTGGAGAGCGGGGAAAAATAATGATGCGCATCGGTAAATATTAAAGTTGCGAATATGAGATAAAAATGATCCTGTGACACAGTCTAGTTACTTTAGAATCCCGTTGAACCCATTACAAATCTGCCACAAAGCACAACTGAGATTTTTCTCTTCTTTAGATATCTTCCCCTGAAGATAACTACACAAGTTTGCCCAGAGAATACTGTAGGTGATGGACTTGCAGACCCACCCCTTTGGGGCCAAAGGAAAAAAAGTAAGCTTTGAGTGAGTAGCTCAAGAGGGAGTGGTTTGAATAACTGTACAAATACAAGGTACTCAGGGGAAAAAATAAAACACTGGAAAATGTTCATCTCCCACTTCCTCCAACTTTGTTAAGTATGTTTGTCCTGATGTCCACCCAAGGGCACAGTGTGACCTTCTGTTATCAGAAAGAAATACACAGTATAATTTATCAGAATCCATCATAATGAACTTCCCACATATTGGAAACCAAAATGACCTTTCCTAGCTAATATTTATCTTGTTTTCTTCACACAAAAGGAACCACTGGGGATTCTTTTTTCAATTCATTAAAAAATGGATCCATCAGTGAAAAGAAATGTGATCTAATAGTTTGTATGCCAGACAAGGAGCCAGGAGTTTAATTTTAGGCTGAGCAGTAACTCATTTGGTCAGATTTTCCCAGGGCATACCCTAAGCACTGGCTTAAAAGGATTAACTCTTTCTTGTCACTTCTGAACTTGAGTGCATTCAAGACCATCAGTAATTCTGTGCATGGCACCAAAAGCATTTGCTTCCAGTCATTTCATTTCTGTCTCTTTTGTTTCCCAGCCATAGCACAGTGATTTCTATCCATGTGCTTCCATACTCATTTGTTTTTAATTTTTCATGATGAAAGACACCATCCATATCTAGACTTAAGAAAAAATGTTTTCTGGGGTACCTGGGTGGTTCAGTCAGTTAAGCGTCTGACTCTTGATTTTGGCTCAAATCTCGATCCTGGGGTCGTGAGATCAAGCCCCACATGGGGCTCCACGCTGGGCATGGATCCTGCTTAAGATTCTCTCTCTCGGGGCGCCTGGGTGGCTCAGTTGCTTGAGCGACTGCCTTCGGCTCAGGTCATGATCCTGGGGTCCCGGGATCGAGTCCCGCATCGGGCTCCCTGCTCGGCGGGGAGTCTGCTTCTCCCTCTGCCCCTCCCCCCTCTCATGTGCTCTCTGTCTCTCTCATTCTCTCTCTCTCAAATAAATAAATAAAATCCTAGGAAAAAAAAATAAGATTCTCTCTCTTCCTCTCCTTCTGCCCCTCCCACCACCACCACCCCCACTCATGCTCTCTCTCTCAAAAAAATACAAATGTTTTCACATGTCCAGTCATTCTCAGAATGAACTTCAAAGACTCAGCATTTAGAGGCCAGGCTACATTTTTCATCTTTCCCCTGATATGTTGGCACTGTATAGGGACAGTCACTCTTTTCCAACAAAAGAGCAGAATGCCTGGTTATGTTTCCTGGTACCAAGAAACTTTGAGGTTCCCAGCCAGAGGAGACCATTCTTGTGATGTTTAATTTATTTCCATTGCACATAGGAAAGAATTCTGCCTACACTTGATTTTTTTATCAAGGAAATAGTGAGGTCTTACCTCTCTTTTCTCTTGATCTCTTTGTCCTCACCATTAGTAGGCTGAATTCCCTAAGGGGATTATTCTTTTGGAGTATAGTCATTTACTTGTTGTAGATAAGCACCCTCGGAATATCTTTGTTGGTTTTGCTACACCCACCTCACTGCACACATGTCAATCAGTAAAGCATCAAGCTCCTCGTCTTTCCAGTCTAAAAATTTACAGGGATGAAATATCACAGTTCCTTTTAGAATTAGAAGACACAACGACCTTAAAGCTAGATCTAATCAGGACGAAAAATCAGACTAACTCAAATTTGAGGGACATTCTAAAACGTAATTGCTTTTCAAAGTGTCAAGGTCATGAAAGACCAAAAAAAAAAAAAAAAAAAACCTCTAAGGAATGGTTTCAAATAAAGGAGAGACACATGGCAACGAAATGCAATTGTGATCATACACTGGATCTTGGGACCAGAAAAAAATACAACACACACGGTTTTCCTCAGAATAAACTGCATACACACATATATACACTCACACAAACATACACACATACACATACACACACACAGCTCTAAAGGACATTATTGAGACAACTAATAATTTCTAAATATAGTCTGCAGAATAAATTACAGTGTTGTATCAACATTAAGTTTCCTGACTTTGATCATACTGTAGATAAGAAAGAGAATGTCCTTATTACTAAAAAATACACCCTAAAATATATATTTTTAAAGATTTTATTTATTTATTTGACAGAGAGAGCCACAGTGAGAGAGGGAACACAAGCAGGGGAGTGGGAGAGGGAGAAGCAGGCTTCCCGCGGAGCAGGGAGCCCGATGTGGGGCTCGATCCCAGGACCCTGGGATCACGGCCCAAGCCGAAGGCAGACGCTTAACGACTGAGCCACCCAGGCGCCCCCACCCTAAAATATTTAAGAATAAAGAAACAAAGGCTTCCACCTTATTTTCAAATGATTCTGAGGAGGAAAAAATGGAGAGAAAGGAGGGAAGGGGAAAAGAAGGGAGGAAGAAAAGAGTGAATGACTGAATTAAAAACCAAATGAGCGTAATGTGAGTAACTGGTGCATCTGGGTAAAGGGCTTATGGGAGTTCTTTATACCATTCTTTCAACTTTTCATGAAGTCAGAAATTGTGTCAAATAAGACATTAAATAACTAATTAGCAGCCTTCAATTCAAAAGATATACACAAATTATTTAGAATGTGTTACCAGTCCTAAACAGTGAGGAGAGTTGATAGTTGGAATGTTCCGGTTAATTAAATTCTGTGAGCATTCACCCAAGCTTATTTGTTGTTTGTTTGTTTGTTGTGTTTGGGTTTTTTTTTTTTTTAAGATTTTATTTATTTATTGAGAGAGAGCATGAGCAGAGGGGAAGAATAAAGGGAGAGGGAGAAGCAGACTCCCCACTGAGCAGGGAGCCCAATGCAGGACTCGATCCCAGGACCCTAGGATCATGACCTGAGCCAAAGGCATACGCTTAACCAACTGAGCCACTCAGGTGTCCCCCAGGCTTATTTTGTATTAATTTAAAAACCACTCACGTAGCACCAGGCCCTCTCTTAAGCACTTTAAAATATTAGTTCACTGAACAGTAGGATTTACTTATATCCTGATATACAGATGAGGAGAGTAGGGCATAGAGAGAATAAGGGACTTGCCCAAGGTCACTCAGCTAGCAAGCAGCTACACCAGGATTCAAACTCAAGCCATCTGACACCAAGGCACCTACTGTTTCAGTTCCTGCACAATTATTCCCAAAAAGTATTAGTCCCTCTTCATGCTTTAGTAAATAGACTGAAAATAAATCTATCTTTGGGAATTCAAGACATTGATCAGCATCCTAAAGATGAGAATTCCGTTTGCGGAAAAATTCGTATAGGCACTTGGAGTGAATTTGCAAGCAGAGCAGAGCTTGGAGCCAAGGAGGTATTTTATTAACCCCTAAATAAGTTTTGCTTCATCTCTGCAAACCTGGTGAAAAACAGTGATTCAGAATTGCTGCAGGGTTCTGATTTGCTGCAGATTTATTAAAGACTTATGTCATTTTCCAAATTAAGACCAAACATGCAAGAATTCTACTAAAGTCCTTGAGTGCTTAAGCTGCCATTTTTCAAACAGATGGGAAACAACCACACTTCATATCAGAACTCCTCTAAAACATTTCAGAGAAAACCCACCAGAACCAGTACATCACACACAAAGGCTAAATTACTTTTGTTGATTTCGATGAAAGAATTCAGCATCGAAACACAACAAAAGTGGATCTTTGTCCATGCATCCACTCAGACTCATTTCCTGACAAACTCCAGGAGGAAAGCATTTCTACAAACATACAACACGGCCGATTCTCCCTTGATCACAAAGCAAAGGGTCCCTGCACTGCTTAACCCCACTGTCCTTTCCTGCCCGCCCACTAGCAGGGGAGAGTTCCAGGTTCTACCCTGCACCATCTCCAGAGTGGGTATTTGAATAATTAGTTATTTCCAGATTCACCATCAGTCCAACTGACCTCCCACAGTGGGATCTACTGGGATGGCCTAGTGACTCCAGTTCCCAGCCCCCCAAGTACCAGGGTGCAAGGTGGAAAAATTCTTCCAGCTACTGATAGAAGATGTGACACACTTAAAAGTTTGGACATTGTGGTAAATCACTTTACCACATTAATTTCTACTTAATCAAGACATAGGTGAGAAATGTATCCTGAATTAGCAAGCTGGGTTTGGGGGAGTTAAAAAAAAAAAGGGAGGGGGGTTATGAGTGGAAACCAGATTAAAAGATGATCCCCCTCGGTGATGTCTTGTCTGATAAACAATGGAAATCTGGAAATAGAAGCTGCCTACATAAAATAATTCACCATTTCTTCAGGCAGAAATGAGGAAAGATGTTTCCATTTCCAGGTGCTTAAATAAAAAAACCACATTGAATTGTCTCCTGGAAATCTTCAAACAGCTTTTCCACAAAAATATGTAAAACCACATGTAACCCCTCTCTTGACAAATTTATTCTGAAACCAGTATTAATGAGCTTCTTCCATTTAAGAGTGGGCTGATGCAGGTAAATGTATTTAATAGGTTATCGAGGCTTATGTGAATATATTTCAAACACTAATGCCTGGTTGATGTCTCACTGGGTTATCATTTATAATTATCACATGATGCATGGAATTACTTTGTAATTTAGAGTATGTTCACCATCATATGTGAAAGCGGGCACGTTTTGCTGCCAAAAATGTGGTATATGCATGTCATAAATTGCTTTTTTATTGCTTGCTTAAAAACATCTATGAAGAATTTACTACTGAGCCATTTTACAACATATGAAAGCAAGTTGTAAATGAGCCATTATAGACAATAACTGTGTCTATTAAATATTAAAGAATTTTATAAATGGCATTTTAATTTCAAGTGTTACCAGTACCATCTCATCTACATTAGGTGGTAGGGAGTTCCTTAAAAAGGCTCTTCCAGTTGGAGATGATTTAAATAAATTAAATAGACATGCTGTGTTTTTATAAGGTTCACACTGTCATTTTAAGAACTGAGAAATTCCTTAAAACCACACAGCATCTTTATTTAAGTGCTGTGACATAATCCTTTCTAGTGGAATTCTGGGCAAACAGTGCATTTTCTTAATGAAGAAAAACTCCAGCCTTCCAGTGACCATGAAAAGTACACAAGCAATCGTCACTAAGTGATAATGGTTCATTGAGAGCCTGTATACATAAAACAGACAAAACAAACTGGCAAGTTACATGAAATAAGATGCACTTACCAAATTCAGGGACACCCAGCATGACTCCACAGCTTGTTGTCCAAGTGAAATCGCCCAGGTCTGGGGCTGAACAAATGTGAACGGTAATGACAATTTAGCCATAAATCTCTCAAGGCCCAATTATCCTTCCTGCAGAGAGGGTTTATTTCTTTTAATTAGCCCAGTTTTTAATTGGAAATTTTCCTCTCATTTCTCATTTTTCAAATAATCAAAACAGAGTGTCCAAGGATTTTAACATAATAAATAACCAACATAAGAATATTTTGAAGGCTGCCCACAAGTTGCCACGCACTTGAATTTTTACCTAAAAAGTTTTTATGTGATGTGATCGAACTTCTACATAAAGAAGATTAATAAAGTAAGTTGTATGTAAATATCAGTAACATCGCTTCTACTACTTTAATCATTTCGATCTTAGCTGGGGGATGGGGGGGGGGCAGGGTCAGGATCTGTTCACTTACAACCAGAATCTAAACCTCTTGATGGAAAGAATGATATCTTATTTCTCCTCTACTGTCATCTCTAACATAATGCCCTGCACATCAGGGGTGTTAAATATGCTTGGTTAAATAAATGAATAAATGTAAGTCCTTTGTTTCAATCCCAAATGAATGGGCACTTCATTTCTATAGCCCTAAATTCCTCACCTGTAAACTAATATAGTTCAATTAGAAGACCAGCAAGGTACCTTAGCTGTAATGACTCACAGAGCATTTTAGGAAAAACAGTTTGATTCAGCTATCGGTAACATACAGCTCATGGACATATATACACAGCAAATTCAGCTGTGACAGGATTGCATAGCAAGGTAACACCCACTGCAGACAATATTGGCCATTTTAATCTATTTGGGGGTTAAATGCTTCTTAAGAGCTTAATCTAAACCTTTATTAAATTTCAATCTGAAAAATCATCTTTTGTTTGGCAACAGTGCCCTCCTGTGGCCAAAAAAGGAAGTCTTTTGACAGTGCTAACATTAACTGATCTAGGTTTTTGTTAGAGAAGTGTGTTTTAATTTTTTAATAAAGCCATATTTATAAACAGGATATAAGCTATCCTTAAATAAACATAAGATATCAAATAATTTAGATAACCACGTCACACTAAATGACATCACAAAAACAGTTAAAATATATCAACAACTTCTAAATGAAATGGTAATTATTTATATGGAATACTACAATAGAATAAACACCAGACCATATTGGGATTTAGTATTTGTTGCTTCTCCCTGTTACTTCTACAACACAAGTCAATGTTACAATCTATCAAAGGTCCCCAGGCTATTTAAAGATGCTCGGGGCTCCTGGGTGGCTCAGTCGTTGAGCATCTGTCTTTGGCTCAGGTCAAGATCCCAGGGTCCTGGAATCAAGCCCCACATCGGGCTCCCTGCTCTGCGGGAAGCCTGCTTCTCCCTCTCCCACTCCCCCTGCTTGTGTTCCCTCTGCTGTGTCTGTCTCTGTCAAATAAATAAATAAAATCTTTAAAAAACAAATAAATAAAGATGCTCAAAATACCCAGCCTGTATATACTAAAAGCCTAGTAGGTACTGCTTTACACCAGTATGTACTGGGGGGGAATAAAGAATAGGACTAATTCCTGTCCATCCAGAAGTGATCATCTAATTGGAAAAGACAAACATACATAGGGCAACCAAGAGCGTAGGTCATTGATATTTGGTATTGTCTTTCAGAATATAATAATAAATATAAAGACTAACAATGTCAAGAAAAGTAAAATCGGGGAGGAATTCTGTAATCCAGGAAGGCTTTCTACAAGAGGCAACAATACAGACAGCAAAAGGAATAAAGGAACATTTGGAGAACAGAGTAAAGAGGTGTTTGGGGGGTTTTAAATTTGGGGTTTTGTTTTTTGTTGTTGACGGAGGAAGGTCTGTATGCATGTGTGGTTTTGTTTGGCTTTGCTCTGATCTGAGATGGTGAAGGAGGGGAAAAGGCCACTAAAGGAAACCACAGAACTCAGGGAAAGGGGGAAAGGAGCGGAGGCAGGTAAAAGGACTGACCCTATGTGGAAGTCCTACAGAAGAGCTGGACACCATCTTCTCTGTTGTCTTCATGTTCGTGGGTCACCTCTGCGGGATTCCTTCAACAAGTATTTTTTTATCAACTCTCCTGCACCAGACCCTGTGTTGGGTGCTGTGCGCAGAGGATGGATAAGGTCCTGGGAGTCCTGGAGTTTGTGTTCCGGCACGGGGAGACAGGCAGACAGGTAAACGAGCGTGAATGAGAGAACTGTGGGTTGAGATAAGTGTAACCAAGAAAACGAAAGTGAAGAGTGTAACAGAGACTGGTTGGCCTTGGAGGATGAGAAGCTACCTGGACTGAGTGTTCAGGGAGGGCCTGTCTGAGAAGGTGATTCTGACATAATGGTGAATGACAAAATGGGGACTTCCGGGGGGAAAAGATCCCAGGGAGAGAAACAGCACAGGCCTGCAGGAACCACAGGCCAAACTAAGCCTGGTATAGTCAGGAGCAGAGAGGCAGTCAGAGTGGAGCTAGGGGAGTGAGGGGTATGAGATGATGTCAGAGAGATCCCAGGGGCAGAGGACGAGAGAGCTTGCAAATCATAGAGGGGAGGTGGGATTTGATTCCACATGTGCTGTGAGAGTTTTAAACAGGACAGAAGTTGAAGATGGGTTAGGTTTCAAAAGTGCCCTCCAGGGCACCTGGCTCAGTCGGTTAAGCATCTGCCTTCGGCTCAGGTCATGATCCCAGGGTCCTTGGATGGAGCCCCAACATCGGGCTCCCTGCTCTGCAGGAAGCCTGCCTCTCCTTCTCCCTCTGCCTGCCGCTGCCCCTGCTTGTGCTCTCTCTCTCTGTCAAATAAATAAATAACATCTTTAAAAAAAAAAGTGCCCTCCAGCTGCTAGATGGAGAATGCACTCTGAGGAGCAGATGCTGAGACTACTGCAGTAGTCCAAGCAAGACATGGTGATGGTTTAAAGCAGGATGGGGACAAAAGAGCCAAAGAAAAACTCATGTTCCAAAGCCTAAAACAATGCTTGCATACAACAGGTTCCTAATAAATGTTGGTGAATGAATGAGCGAGTGCCTAATCAAGAGAGTAGGTAAAACTCCCCTTTTCCCTTCATTAATCCTCTCTAAGGCTGGCGTCTATATTACCAGTGAGTTCAACAAAATTACTAACTGCCTTATCTATGCCCTCAAGAGAAGAAAAACTAGCAAAACATTTTATCAACTGCTTGTTTGGTGCACACTAAGGTCTCAACCTAGTAGTGCAAGAGGATGAATTTGGATTTGAAGCTAATGTAACATTGTGTGACAAGTACACTGCAATTAACAAAGAGAGAGAGAGACAGAATGAATTTAGCCAGCTATCACTAAAGTAGAGCACCAGTGAGGTCAGACTGCTTTAAGATCTCCTCTTACATACATTACTGGGTTATCTCTGACACTCAGTGTGGAGGCAAACTAATGAACCAACTTGCAAGGTCCAAGCCTCAGGTCTTGGCACCAACATTTTTTGTTACAGGCTTTGCACATCCTAACATCAATTATATTTCACTCTTCACTTTAGCTACTAGGAAGCTCAGAGCCAAATTTATCATCTTCCTTCAGCAAGTGAATAGAACTTTTCACCATGCATTTTATATAATAAATTTATACTTAGTTTGTTCTACGTTCCCTCTATCTTTCATTTCACTAAATACTTTTAAAGGCTTTCTCAAGTCTGTTTTGATGGGGACAGACACAAATACATGAATATATGAACAAGACAACATTATCTAATATTCTTTAACGGATTCAAAGTTCAGTTTTTCCTATCTCTTCATCCACTTCCCTTTTGTCTACCCATTCGACTTGCCCTACCAAAAGTCAAAATTCCCACCTTGACATGGCCACCTAAGGGTAAAAGCATTATCTCCAAATCATAAAATGAAAAATGTCACCGAGACTATACAACACAGGAATTAATAGGCAGTGAATCACATTGGGATTCACGGATGGGTTTCCTGGTAGGTAACAGGGTGGGAGGGAATGGGTCCAAGGACCGGGAGGGTTTGGTTTCTGTGAGGAACAAAGTCTGTTGCATACAACATAGGGAAGCAAGCGGTGAGGGGACCAGGGAGAAGACAAAGGACAAAGGGATTGGATGGGAAGGGAGTCCAAGGACACATGTTTTACAGCTTTAACAGAGCTCAGTCCTGGCTCACGGTGATTCAAACCAGACATGTCGTCTGAAATTAAGATCCTGATGATATGTGTGATCCCAGAATCCAGAAAAACGTTCATGGGCCCTAGGAAACAGTGGAAAGCCACACCTGATGGTTTTAGATTTTAAGTCAAAAGAAGAGAATCAAAGAATCTGATAGCGTGGTAATACTTTAACAGATGGGTACTCAGGGTCCAACACTGGACTCCTCAGTTCACTTCTCATCTCATTTAATCCTCGAAATAATCTGATAAGGCAATTCCATTTTATTTTGTTGTCAATCTTTATTTAACAAGGGAGAAAGTAAGTCATTCCGCTCACTCACCCAATAGCACAAAACAAGTAAGAGGTGGACTCAGGACTCCAAACTGGGCTGAGAGATTCCACCCGCTGGGAAGAAAGGGGAGTTTAAAATAGAAAAAAAAAAAAAAAAGCCTGGAAAACCCAGAGAGGGGGCTGGAGATAGTACGTGCTTAGTCAAGACTGAAGACCGGGGTTTGTGCAACACAGAAAATCCCACTCAGAACGTCTCACAGTCTGGAGATGGGGTTGTTGAGAAGGACAGAGTCTTCCTAACAACTGGCCACAGTTTAAGAAGGATGACATCGCATAAATTCCAGCCACATATCTACTTTTTCCTGTGTAAACATTATAAGATATATCAAATATTTCCAGTGAAAAACTGCCCTCTGAGTTGAGATAGGCTCTAAGTGTAAAAACCACATCGGATCTGAAAGACTTAGTACAAAAGAAAGAACCACCTCATTAATAATTGCAAATATTAATTGCACTTTGAAATGACAGAAGTTTAGATAGGGGGTTAAATAAAATTGTGAAAGTGAAAAACAAGATCCAGGCTTATCAGTGTAACCACAAGTGTTATCCACAGATACAGTACACTCCGGATTATTTTTTTCTTCATTTGGAAAGACCTTTTGGCATTCACAGCAATTGTCTTAAACTCCTCCTATGATTTGATATCTGACTCAGATAATGGCCTGTGAGGCCATTCCTCTTATTGAAGACCAAAAAACACAAAACAAAACAAAAAACCCAGCTTACATTTATAATGCATTACAACCAGAAACTGAGTTTTAAAACATTTCTAGCCCAGTACACATTTTCACACAAGTATTCACTAATCGTGTTTCATTTGGGCATCAGGGAAGCATTCTGACAGCAAGTATGCCCATATAAGGAAATATAAGGAAATCGTGGGGTCATGATCCCATAATTCCAACACACAAGAGATGCACCACACACTTGAAGAGACTTCTAAAGCAGAAAAACACAGGAAGCCAGGAAGAATAACCACTCTTTCTGGTCATAAATATATGCTCTCAAGGTAATAAATGCCCTATTCATCCTCAGAAGGAAGAAATGCATGTAAAAACTAAGATTATCGGGGCGCCTGGGTGGCTCAGTCGTTAAGCGTCTGCCTTCGGCTCAGGTCATGATTCCAGGTCCTGGGATCGAGCCCCGCATCAGGCTCCCTGCTCTGCGGGAAGCCTGCTTCTCCCTCTCGCACTCCCCCTGCTTGTGTTCCCTCTCTCGCTGTGTCTCTCTCTCTGTCAAATAAATAAATAAAATCTTTAAAAAAAAAAAAACTAAGATTATCATAATCTGCTGCATAACATAAAAATACACAAAATGCAGATTTATCTTTGTGACAGACAGGATGTTTAAAATTTAATTAAGATAACAGATACCTGAAACCCCATCAATTGTAATCAATTCCAAAGCACCTTTGTAAACACGAGGGCATGAGAGAGCAGAAACAATGAAGTTCCAATACAATCCAGTCTTTCATAGCCTTCCTGCCTCAGGGCTTTTGCCCATGTCATTTCTTTGGTTCAGAGCCAAACACACTGATCTGTCCTTCTCCACCTGGTTAATTCCTGCACAATCTTCATTTCTCAGGACAGCCATAACCTCCTCGGGGAGGCACTTACCTATATTACTAAGTAAAATCTCTGAATTTTAGCCTTTTCTTCTTGATGATTCAGAACTGCATTGTTATACTCATGTGGGTCTCCCCCGTAAGACCCGAAGCTCCATGAAGACAAGAATAGGTGTTCTCTCAGCATTGCATCTCATCTCCAGCCCTTGGTACTGGACCTGACATGTACCAAACATTCAACACATATTTGTTGAATCAATAAATAAATCTGAAAACCTAACCTGAGGTAGGATGTCCAGTCCCCTATCCCCAACAAATTCGGGTTTTCAATCACCGTATTCACCCTGTGGCAAAGTTTTTAACTATATACACTTTCTTAGGTGTGGACCCAACTCAGAACTCTGGCTTTCCCTGAGAACATCCCAGCCCCCCACCAAACATCTTAAGAACCTCAGGGCAGTACAGTTTGTTCCATGGTTCAGCCACCCGTGGCAAAAATTCAAGCCATGCCAAGTGAAGTTTCTTCCTCCTGGAACTGAGAATTGAGCCTGAGAGACAGCTAGTCTCTTAGTCATTTAGGAATAAACTCTTGAAGGAGAGAGACACAGATTTGGGAGTTGTGGGGTGCCCATCTCTCCCTCAGTACACATAGGGGCACAAGAAAAGCCGGTCTGCACAGAGACAAGATTGACACAGCCATTCAAAGAGCAGAAATGAGACAGAGGACATGATCCAGGTCCCAGAAGGTTGTTCTATTTTTAGCCTTCCCTTGGCCTGCCTTCAACCTTTCCCTTGTATTCCATAAGAACTCCTAAAAGATTTTTTAAAAGAATAATTTTCACCTTTGGCGTAGCTAGAGTGAGTTTTTAGTTGACTCCAAATAGAATTACCCCCATTTCCTAGACGGCTAAACTGAGACCCCAGAAACTACCTTCCCAAGGTTACAAAGCTAATTGGTGGTACCTCTGGGGTTCATACCCAAGCCTCCCCCAACAAGAATAACTCTGTCTGCCCTGTCCAGCTGGGAGCTCCTAGCCACGTGGGCCATTAAATGTGAGTTACCTTCCATGAAATAAAACTTTAAATTGGGTTCATCAGTGGCACTAGGCACATTTCCAGTGCTCAACAGCTGCACGTAGTGAATGGTATATTATAGAGCACATTTATAGAACATCTCCACCCCTGCAGAAAGTTCTATTGGACAGCACTGGATCCATGAAGGGTCCCCTTAATTTGAAAACTCTAAAATGAGATAAGAGCGGCGGAGCAAGATGGCGGAGGTAGGACGTGTGGAGAAGTGAATCCGAGGCGATATTCGGGAGGATAGACGGCGGGGGAGGGGCCTCCGTCGGCCGCTTCTGGCAAGTGATAGAGCCGCGGAGCACACAATCGGAACTTTTAAAAGTCTGCTTCGCTGAGGGACATCACTCTGGTGGCTAAGCGGGGGGTGGAACCCTCCGGGACAGTGTGGTCTCAGGACCCACGGGTCACAGAAAGACCGGGGGTGCCTGAGTGTGGCACAGCTCCCAGGTAACGGAGCAGGGAAGCCGGCTGCAGAGGCGGAGCCCAGGTGCGGGCTCTCAGCTCGGGGTTGCCATAAACTGTGATCCGCGGCACAGTCGGGCCCCTGCTCCTCCAGCAGGGACCCAACAAGCAGCAGATCCGGGGAGACTCACCTTCCTTCCCCGGGAGGAGCCGCGCGGGAGTGCACCGCAGGGATCTGCTGGGTTTGGAGACTCCACCCGGGGGTCGGGTGCCAGAGATAGAAACGCGCGGTCACAGGCCGGGTGAGCACGGAGTGCAGCCGGAGACGGGAGTGACTGACGGCTTTTCTCTGGGGGCTCACTGAGGAGCGGGGCCCCGAGTTCCCGGCTCCTCCAGGGCGGAGATTGGGAGGCCACCATTTTCACTCTCGGCCTCCAAAGCTGTACGGAAAGCTTGCAGGGAACAAAAGCTCCTGAGAGCAAACCTGAGCAGGTTACTTAGCCTTGACCGGCAAGGGCGAGGCAATTCCGCCTCCGGCAAAGACATTTGGGAACCACAGCAACAGGACCCTCCCCCAGAAGATCAGCAAGAAAAGCCAGCCAAGACCAAGTTTACCGATCAATGAGAACAGCAGAACTCCAGCGCTAGGGGAATACTAAACATAGAATTCATAAAAAATCATTTTTTACCATGATTCTTTAGTCTTTCAAAGTTAATTTTTTTAACTGTCTTTTTTTTTTGAATTTTTCTTTTTCCCTTTTTCAACCAACATCTTATCAATCCCTTTTTTAAAAAAAACATTTTTATTTTTCATTTTCAGACTCATATTCTATCCCTTCATAGTAGTTACCCGTATTTTTGGCATATATATATAAGTTGTTCTCCCTTTAAAATTTTGAGATAGTTTCTTCCAACAGATCAAAATATACCCTAAATCTCTAGTGTATGGTTTTTTTCTACTCCCCTGCCTGATCACATTCTCTCCCTTTTTTTTTCTTTTTTTTAAATCCTCTTCTTTCCTTTTTCAAACAACTTCTTCTCAATTCCATTTATAAAATTTTTTATAATTTCCATCTTTACAGTCATATTCCATCCCTTCATCATATCAACCCTTATTTTTGTACATATATAAGTTTTTCTTTCTTTAAAATTTTGGGAGGCACTTTCTTCTAACAGACCAAATACACCCAAAATCTAGTGTGTGGCACTGATCTATATACCAGCCTGATCATATTTGATCACATTCTGTTTTTTTTGTTGTTTTGTTCTGTTTTTGTTTGTTTTTATCTTTATCTTTTTCTTTTCCTTTTTTTTTTCTTTTTCTTTTTTCTCTCTTTCCCTTTCTTTTCCCACTGCTTCAGGTCTTTTCTGATTTGTTTAGAGTATATTTTCTGGGGATGTTGTTACCCTGTTAGCATTTTGTTCTCTCATTAATCTATTCTCCTCTGGACAAAGTGACAAGATGGAAAAAATCACCTCAACAAAAAGAACAAGAGGTAGTACCGACTGCCAGGGACTTACTCAATATGGATATTTGCACGATGTCGGATCTAGAGTTCAGAATCATCACCTTAAACATACTAGCTGGGCTTAAAAAAAGCATGGAAGTTATCAGAGAAACCCTTTCTGGAGAAGTAAAAGAACTAAAATCTAACCAAGTACAAATCAAAAAGGCTATCAATGAGGTGCAATCAAATATGGGGGCGCTAACTGCTAGGATAAATGAGGCAGAAGAGAGAAACAGTGATATAGAAGACCAAATGATGGAAAATAAAGACGCTGAGAAAAAGAGAGATAAACAACTACTGGATCACGAGGGCAGAATTCGAGAGATAAGCGATACCATAAGACGAAACAACATTAGAATAATTGGGATCCCAGAAGAAGAAGAAAGAGAGAGAGGGCAGAAGGTATATTGGACCAAATTATAGCAGAGAACTTCCCTAATTTGGGGAAGGAAACAGGCATCAAAATCCAGGAGGCACAGAGAACCCCTCTCAAGATCAATAAAAATAGGCCAACACCCCAACATCTAATAGTAAAACTTACAAGTCTCAGAGACAAAGAGAAAATCCTGAACACAGCTCAGGAGAAGAGATATGTAACCTACAATGGTAGAAACGTTAGATTGGCAACAGACCTATCCACAGAGACCTGGCAGGCCAGAAAGGACTGGCAGGATCTATTCAGAGCACTAAATGAGAAAAATATGCAGCCAAGAATACTATATCCAGCTAGGCTGTCATTGAAAATTGAAGGAGAGATAAAAAGCTTCCAGGACAAACAAAAACTAAAGGAATTTGCAAACACAAAACCAGCCCTACAAGAAATCTTGAAAGGGGTCCTCTAAGCAAAGAGAGAGCCTAAAAGCAACATAGACCAGAAAGGAACACAGACAATATACAGTAACAGTCACCTTACAGGCAATACAATGGCACTAAATTCCTATCTTTCAATAGTTACCCTGAATGTAAATGGGCTAAATGCCCCAATCAAAAGACACAGGCTA
>NC_058403.1:178651533-178892696 GCF_002201575.2 Neomonachus schauinslandi | reverse complement strand
AAAACACAACTATTCAAAATCTTTGGGATGCAGCAAAGGCAGTCCTAAGAGGAAAGTATATAGCAATACAAGCCTTTCTCAAGAAACAAGAAAGGTCTCAAGTACACAACCTAACCCTACACCTAAAGAAGCTGGAGAAAGAACAGCAAATAAAGCCTATACCCAGCAGGAGATGAGAAGTAATAAAGATCAGAGCAGAAATCAATGAAATAGAAACTAAAAGAACAGTAGAACAGATCAACGAAACTAGGAGCTGGTTCTTTGAAAGAATTAACAAGATGGATAAACCCCTGGCCAGACTTATCAAAAAGAAAAGAGAAAGGACCCAAATCAACAAAATCATGAATGAAAGAGGAGAGATCACAACCAATACCAAAGAAATACAAACACTTATAAGAACATATTATGAGCAACTCTATGCCAGCAAATTAGATAACATGGAAGAAATGGATGTATTCCTAGAGATATATCAACTACCAAAACTGAACCAGGAAGAAATGGAAAACCTGAACAGACCTATAACCACTAAGAAAATTGAAGCAGTCATCAAAAATCTCCCAACAAACAAAAGCCCAGGGCCAGATGGCTTCCCAGGGGAATTCTACCAAACATTTCAAGAAGAATTAATACCTATTCTTCTGAAACTGTTCCAAAAAATAGAAATGGAAGGAAAACTTCCAAACTCATTTTATGAGGCCACCATTACCTTGATCCCAAAACCAGACAAAGACCCCATCAAAAAGGAGAAGTACAGACCAATATCCCTGATGAACGTGGATGCAAAAATTCTCACCAAAATACTAGCCAATAGGATCCAACAGTACATTAAAAGGATTATTCACCATGACCAAGTGGGATTTATCCCTGGGCTGCAAGGTTGGTTCAACATCCGCAAATCAATCAACGTGATACAATACATTAATAAAAGAAAGAACAAGAATCATATGATCCTCTCAATAGATGCAGGAAAAGCATTGACAAAGTACAGCATCCTTTCTTGATCAAAACTCTTCAGAGTATAGGCATAGAGGGTACATACCTCAATATCATAAAAGCCATCTATGAAAAACCTACAGCGAATATCATTCTCAATGGGGAAGAACTGAGAGCTTTCCCCCTAAGATCAGGAACACGGCAGGGATGTCTACTCTCACCACTGCTATTCAACATAGTATTAGAAGTCCTAGCCACAGCAATCAGACAACAAAAACAAATCAAAGGCATCCAAATCGGCAAAGAAGAAGTCAAACTCTCACTCTTTGCAGATGATATGATACCTTATGTGGAAAACCCCAAAGACTCCACCCCAAAACTTCTAGAACTCATACAGGAATTCAGTCAAGTGGCAGGATATAAAATCAATGCACAGAAGTCAGTGGCGTTCCTATACACCAACAATAAGACAGAAGAAAAAGAAATTAAGGAGTCGATCCCATTTACAATTGCACCCAAAACCATAAGATACCTAGGAATAAATCTAACCAAAGAGGCAAAGGATCTGCACTCAGAAAACTATAAAATACTCATGAAAGAAATTGAGGAAGACACAAAGAAATGGAAAAATGTTCCATGCTCATGGATTGGAAGAACAAATATTGTGAAGATGTCAATGCTACCTAGAGCAATCTACACATTCAATGCAATCCCCATCAAAATACCAACCACTTTTTTCAAAGAAATGGAACAAATAATCCTAAAATTTGTATGGAACCAGAAAAGACCCCGAATAGCCAGAGGAATGTTGAAAAAGAAAAGCAAAGCTGGCGGCATCACAATTCCGGACTTCCAGCTCTATTACAAAGCTGTCATCATCAAGACAGTATGGTACTGGCACAAAAACAGACACATAGATCAATCGAACAGAATAGAGAGCCCAGAAATGGACCCTCAACTCCATGGTCAACTCATCTTTGACAAAGCAGGAAAGAATGTCCAATGGAACAAAGACAGTCTCTTCAACAAATGGTATTGGGAAAATTGGATAGCCACATGCAGAAGAATGAAACTGGACCATTTCCTTACAGCAATCACAAAAACAGACTCCAAATGGTTGAAAGACCTAAATGTGAGGCAGGAGTCCATCAAAATCCTAAAGGGGAACACAGGCAGCAACCTCTTCGACCTCAGCCGAAGCAACTTCTTCCAGAAACATCGCCAAAGGCAAGGGAAGCAAGGGCAAAAATGAACTATTGGGACTTCATCAAGATAAAAAGCTTTTGCAAAGCAAAGGAAACAGTCAACAAAACCAAAAGACAACCGACAGAATGGGAGAAGATATTTGCAAATGACATATCAGATAAAGGGCTAGTATCCAAAATGTATAAAGAACTTATCGAACTCAACACCCAAAGAACAAAGAATCCAATCAAGAAATGGGCAGAAGACATGAACAGACATTTTTCCAAAGAAGACATCCAAATGGCCAACAGACACATGAAAAAGTGCTCAATATCACTCGGCATCAGGGAAATACAAATCAAACCTCAATGAGATACCACCTCACACCAGTCAGAATGGCTAAAATTAACAAGTCAGGAAATGACAGATGTTGGCGGGGATGTGGAGAAAGGGGAACCCTCCTACACTGATGGTGGGAATGCAAGCTGGTGCAGCCACTCTGGAAAACAGTATGGAGGCTCCTCAAAAAGTTGAAAATAGAGCTACCATATGATCCAGCAATTGCACTACTGGGTATTTACCCCAAAGATACAAAAGTAGGGATCCAAAAGGGTACGTGCACCCCGATGTTTATAGCAGCAATGTCCACAATAGCCAAACTGTGGAAAGAGCCAAGATGTCCATCAACAGATGAATGGATAAAGAAGATGTGGTGTATATATACAATGGAATATTATGCAGCCATCAAAAGGAATGAGATCTTGCCATTTGCAATGACATGGATGGAACTGGAGGGTATTATGCTGAGCGAAATAAGTCAAACAGAGAAAGACATGTATCATATGACCTCACTGATATGAGGAATTCTTAATCGCAGGAAACAAACTGAGGGTTGCTGGAGCGGGGGGTGGGGTGGGAGGGATGGGGTGACTGGGTGATAGACACTGGGGAGGGTATGTGCTCTGGTAAGCGCTGTGAATTGTGCAAGACTGTTGAATCTCAGATCTGTACCTCTGAAACAAATAATGCAATACATGTTAAGGAAAAAAAAAAAAGAAGAAGATAGCAGGAGGGGAAGAATGAAGGGGGGGATATCGGAGGGGTAGACAAACATGAGAGACGATGGACTCTGAAAAACAAACTGAGGGTTCTAGAGGGGAGGGGGTGGGAGGATGGGTTAGCCTGGTGATGGGTATTGAGGAGGGCACGTTCTGCATGGAGCACTGGGTGTTGTGCACCAACAATGAATCATGGAACACTACATCTAAACCTAATGATGTAATGTATGGTGATTAACCTAACAATAAAAAAATAAACTCTATTAAAAAAAAAAAGAAAACTCTAAAATGAACTGAAATGGCAACTCGGAAGGAATAACCCACACAGGAAGAAGAAAACTGACAAAAATCTATCAATAATATCCCCACAAAGGGGTGCTTGGGGGTGCAGTTGGTTGGGTGTCTGGCTCTTGGTTTCAGCTCAGGTCATGATCTCAGAGCCCTAGATCGAGCCCCAAGTCAGGCTCTACCCTTGGCGTGGAGTCTGCCTGGGATTCTCTCTCCCTCTCCCTCTGCTCCTCCTCCTCATGCTCTCTCTCTCGCTCTCTCTCTCTCTCAAATAAATAATCTTTAAAAAAATAAAATAAGATAAGATAAAATATCCTCAGAGGGATAAGAGGGTCTGTAACCAAGAAACAAATTCAGGGTGTTATTTAAAGAAGAAAAGAGGGGACACCTGGCTGGCTCAGTTGGAAGAGGACGAGACTCTTGATCTCAGGGTTGTGAGTTCAAGTCCCAGTTTGGGTGTAAAGATTACTTAAATAAATAAATATTTTTTAAAAAGAGAGAGAGAGAAGAAATATTCAGGAGACAAACAAGAAAATCAGTAGAAGGAAGATAAGGAAATTTGCCAAAAAGTAAAACAAAAAGACAGACAGATGGGAGCTAGGAGAGAAACATAAGAAACTTAGAGTGTCAGGCAAGGAATTCCAGGACCCGGATATTAAGAGTTCTGCTAAGAGGAAACAAACTGAGGGTTGCTGGAGTGGGGGTTGGGATGGGAGGGATGGGGTGGCTGGGTGATAGACACTGGGGAGGGTATGTGCTCTGGTAAGCACTGTGAATTGTGCAAGACTGTTGAATCTCAGATCTGTACCTCTGAAACAAATAATGCAATATATGTTAAGAAAAAAAAAAAGAAGAAGGTAGCGGGAGGGAAAGAATGAAGCAGGGGAAATCGGAGGGGTAGACGAACCATGAGAGATGATGGACTCTGAAAAACAAACTGAGGGTTCTAGAGGGGAGGGGGGTGGGAGGATGGGTTAGCCTGGTGGTGGGTATTGAGGAGGGCACATTCTGCATGGAGCACTGGGTGTTATGCACAAACAATGAATCATGGAACACTTCATCTAACACTAATGATGTAATGTATGGGGATTAACATAAGAATAAAAAAAATAAATAAATAATAAATAAAAAGAGTTCTGCTAAGAAGAGAGACAGAGAAAAATGCAAGGAAGAGAATCATCAAAGAAAACATTTTTATTTCCAGAAATGAAGGACATAAGTTTCCAAATTGAAAGGGTTGAGTCGACAGCACAATGGTTGAAAATAGACACACACCAGAACACTGGAGACAAACAAGATCCTTAAAGTTTCCAGAAAGATAAAAAATAGGTCAAATGCAAAGGAATTCAGCTTCCAAAATATTTACTGCTCAAGCATACCTTCTAAGAAATGCAAGTGGAGGGGCTGCTCCACCAAAATCAAGAAATAAGCTGAGAAAATCTTCCTATGTGGGATGCAGTAAACATGATATCCAACACAGGTGTTCAGGAGAACACAAGCTGTTTTAACAAAAAGACCCAACAACTCATGGCTCAAACAAAAGTTCATTTCTCAAGAAAGAAAGAAAGATAGATTTATAGCAGCAATGTCCATAATAGCCAAACTATGGAAAGAGCCAAGATGTCCATCAACAGATGAATGGATAAAGAAGATGTGGTATATATATACAATGGAATATTATGCAGCCATCTGCCATTTGCGACGACGTGGATGGAACTGGAGGGTGTTATGCTGAGCGAAATAAGTCAATCAGAGAAAGACATGTATCACATGATCTCACTGATATGAGGAATTCTTAATCTCAGGAAACAAACTGAGGGTTGCTGGAGTGGGGGTTGGGGTGGGAGGGATGGGGTGACTGGGTGATAGACATTGGGGAGGGTATGTGCTATGGTAAGCACTGTGAATTGTGCAAGACTGTTGAATCACAGATCTGTACCTCTGAAACAAATAACACATTTTATGTTAAAAAAAGAAAAAGAAGAAGATAGTAGGAAGGGAAAAATGAAGGGGGGTGGAATCGGAGGGGGAGACGAACCATGAGAGACTATGGACTCTGAGAAACAAACTGGGGCTTCTAGAGGGGAGGGGGTGGGGGGATGGGTTAGCCTGGTGATGGGTATTAAAGAGGGCACATACAGCATGGAGCACTGGGTGTTATGCGCAAACAATGAATCATGGAACACTACATCAAAAACTAATGATGTAATGTATGGTGATTAACATAACATAATAAAATAAAATTTTTAAAAAAAGAAAAGAAAGAAAGAGAGAGAGAGAAAAAAACTGCAGAAGCTCACTTCAGCCGATACACTAAATACAGTGGAAGACACTGGAATCTGGGTTGATCTCGCCAACCCAAAATGTGGGTTCTTGTTCCCACTGTTCACATCTGTTCAACAGGCAAATCATGGGACCTCTCTGAACCTCAAGTTCTTCATCTTGAAAATGGATTATAAAATAGCTACCTGGGCTACAGTAAAGTTAAATGAGGCATGTACAGAGTAAGACACCCATTCTAATATGAGCCGTTGTAATGACTTCCAGAACCCCTGTAAATGCCCTGCTCTGCCCTGAGGCTTTTCTTTGCATGAACTCAATTAATCCTCCCCAGATGAGTTGAGGTAAGTGCTGTCGTTATCCCATTTACAGAGGAGGAATTTGGATGCAGGGAAGTAATGCGACTTGCCCAAGATCGGCTACCAAGCGGCAGAGCGGGGATAGGGACCCAGGTTCCAGAGTCTGCTCTCCCTACCATTGGGCAACACTGTCTTTCCAACATCTAGAAATGAGCACTCACCCCTCTCTTTCCCCACCCCTACCACCACTTTTTTCAGCCAATCCCAATATCGTTCACTTTGTGGATACGCACTCTAGTTATAATCTTGTCTTTGGGCTTTCTCTTCTAATATTTTCACCTTGTGTGCATATATATGTTTGTCTACAGGTCTGAAACCTTCCTGGACCTGAAAACACTTGATGTCAAAACACAAGTCAGCCTTGTTCACGCCACGGCGATATGCAAAGCAGTAATCAGCAAACAGATCCTGCCTGAGAAAACCTGACAAACCAAGTTAGTAAAATCACTTTCCAAAGTATTTTCAATCTAATAAGTAATTTCAGACATCATTGGTTCTCCCAATCAATGGCCATTTCCATAACAGATGAAAGGAACCAAAAGAAAGAAAGAAAAAAAAAAGGCAGACACAGGAATCCTGAGAGGTAACATCCCAGGGTCCTAACTCTCGTCATTAACATGGCTCTGACCTAGAATAACGGCAGGTACCTCGCTGGCAAAGCTTTCCTTCGACCAACATTTGCCAAGCATCTCCTGTGAGGCAGACACTGGAGCAAACAGAAGCTTTAGCCCAGGACTTAAAGCAACCGCCGATCCTGAGAATGGGGCTTCTGAATCTGGGGTCCTTGGGTAGAATTCAGGGGTCCGTGAACTGGGATGAAGAAAAAAAAAATGATATCTTTCTTTTCACTAAGCTCTATTTGAAGACCATCACATCCCTCAATGATAAAAGTCAGCAACAAATGACAGGGGTTATGTAGCAGTTCCCACGACGTGGTCACACATAGAAACCACAGGTATTTTCAAGTCACATTACAGTTTGTGGTGTATACCTCAAAATCTGTGTCCGTGGCCACTCCATAATTATATAGCTCACGGATCTGCCCATAGAGCATGCTGTTTAATGCACTAATACAAAAGTGCGTGTTCTACATCACAAACTGCCTTAATGTTGTGATCACTACATGACAACTCAGTTGGCTTCCTTTGTAATCCTATGGATTTTGTTTCATGCGCTTTAAAACATATTCTGAGACAAGACCCACTGGCCCCACCAAACCTCCAAAAGGACCTATGGCACCAAAGAGGTTAAAGGATCTAGATCCCAGGGGTTGGCAAAACCAATTGCAGTATCACAGCTACCTTCTCCCTCTTTCCCCCTCCCACCCTACGAAAGCCGGACCTTGCACCCATCAATTTTGTCAGTACTGACCCAGGAAGTTGGAAAGAAAACTCACAGGTGATGCACTGACATCGTGTAAGGCATAAACCAGTCACAGAAGCACCAGGAAAGAGCTGCAGAATGATTTTTGCAAGGTTAAAAAAAAAAAAAACACAATTTGCCCTGTATAGAAAGCACCATCGTTTCAAGTACTTCTTGCAACCACTATTTGTAATGTATTCCAACTTGCAAGTGTAGAAATGGCCTCATTATCCCCACAGAGGTCCTTCAGAAAGTCTATTTCAAAGCAAGCACATTTGAAAGTTAGCCCGCAATCTAAAAGCCAGAGCTATAAATACGCATGGCCTGGGAAAGCAAGAGCGAACTGGATTCCATGATTGCATCTTCAAGGAAGAAACTGGCAGAGCTGGAGGCCAGCAGATTGCTCAGTGAACAGCTGTAAAAGGGAGATGAAGTGTCAGAGATCTTTAGGGTAACAGGTGTCAGAAGTCCAAGGGCAAAGAGACCCCCGTCATCCTGAAAGAGATAAAATACACATGCAGGCAAGCATTAACAAAGAGGTTCATAAAAGCTTTCCCGATGTGATACTGCAAATGTCTGTGCAGGTGACAAAGGGCAGGCAACAACGAAGTGAAGGTACCAGTACGAATGGGGTCTCGGGATGGGTTCGCCACCAAGCAGAGCCCAAGACAACGACATACAGGTGCATAAATGAGGTCGCTGCCTCAAACAGTGGCAGCCGGATTCCTTAGGGCCTCTCAAGAAGCATTAGAATGGCTCCCAGAATCGTCCACCGAAAGACTGAAGGTAGAAGCATTTAACCACTAGATTTCCATCAGAGACATTACCTCCCAGGTTTGCTGGGTCGCCCTTGCTGTGACAGACAAGACCTGTGAGGAAGGCAGAAAGACACTCGGCAGAAGCTAGGGACAGAACATGAGCAGCTCGAGCGGCTCATATGCGCTCATACCTTGTGCTATAGCCCTCAGCTCCCCAGAGATTCACCGCTGAACTTGCAAGGAATAGTCCTTTGCAGCTGCCGAGGGCTGAGGGATATATGTCATGAGGTTGCAGAGGTACCTGCCACCAGGGGCAAAGAAGGAATGCAGCCTTTTCTCTCCTAGAGCAGCTTTCCTGCACTGAATTTTAAACTTCGTTCACTCACCAAATAGATCTGAGCCCCAACTACGCAACAGGCACTGCCTCCAGGTCCGGGGACAAGCAATGATGGGGACAGGCGGGGTCTCTTCCTTGTATTCTGGTTTCAGGCATCTGAAAAATGAGTATTTAACATTGATAAAAAGAGGTGACAACAGACAACAGAAAGTGATGAGGAAGGGGAAGAGGGCGGAGAGGAGAATTCAGAAAGGGCAGGAGGAAATTGTTGTTTTGAGTCGGAGCCTAAAAGATGAGAAGGAGCCAGCTGTGGGACACGTAGAGGAAGTGCTTTTAAACAGAGAGAACACCACATCCAAAGGCCCTGAGGTGCAAAGAAGCCAGCCAGGGCTCTAGTGAGAAGAGTCTCCCGTAAGGTGGGTGGAAGGGGGCATCTATTATAAGCAGGAGTTCTCACTGGTCAGAGAGTGAGCACACCGTGGAAATTTGTTTTCAGATGGTGATGAGTTCTGTACAATATACAGAGTCCTCTCTGCAGGGCAATTTCCAACCAAACCAAAGGATTTCTGTTCTTTTTCCTTTTTTTTTTTTTTCTCTCTCCACATTTTCATCCACAGATCACTGAATTTGAAGTTCACAGTGTTAACCAGGCTTGAACCCGAAGTAAAAATCCCCAACTGCCTGGAGGCCAAGGCATTTTGGAAAGGAGAAAACAAAAGCAAACTATAAAGTCATTTCCCACGTGAGGAAGAGAAGATAAGGAGCAGGTGGGAGTAGGTCCAGGTGAATAACATTCTGTGTACACAAGCAGGCCAGATAAGGAAGCGGGAGGCTGATCAAGGCTCGTCAAAGGGTGAAGCGTCCTTCCTCAAAATGGCAAAGCTAGCTCTGCATCCGCGTTACTTTCTCACGTCCTGGGTGATGATACATTGACTGGCACAACAGAAAATCAGGTATCGATTTCATATATCCCTCCCTGGACATTAGAATTGAAAATCTTGCCAGCTGACTGCCCTCTAATTTCAATTATTTGGGGCCTCTTAGCCTTGAGAGTCTCAGTGCACAAATAATAATCACTGCTATTAGAAAGCTTTTACTTAGCACTAACTTGTGGGCAAATATGATGCTGAAAACTTGTTACATACATTAACGCATCCAAGTCTGGCCACAGCCTTCTGAGACACGGACCGTCTTAGAGGAAATGCAAACACAGCAAGGTTAATAATTTGGCCAAGGTCATAAAGCTGATAAGTAGGGAAGCCGGGATTTGAACCAGCAAGGGTCTGACTCCAGAGCCCTTCTCTCAACACAAGCTCTAAGGGCTTTGTTAAATCCGTGTTAATTGCACAGCTGACTTTTGTGGTGACAGCGTTGTGAAGGTTGGAAGTCTTCCTGGAGAGAAGGCCCTGCATCTTGCACAGAACTCACTGCCATCTGAAAATCAGTGTCCACAGATGTCACATCCATCATGAAAGGGTCTCAATAAAGTGATTTTTGGCCAAGAGACAGGAAAAAAGGCAAGGGAAAGAAGGTTTAGAAAATTTGGTCCTCCAGTAACACCCAAAATAGTCAAAGAAATTAATGCTCATTGTCCAAACAGAAGATGGAGGCAAAGCTATGCACCAACTGGCATTCTCAAGATAGTAGCTTTCTATCTAGCTGGCTCCTATAAAGTCATCTGCTTTGGAGAATGCCTCGATCTTCAAATGAAAAATCTTCCAGCTTCTGATACGAGTGTCAAGAAGGCAAAAGGCCAGAATGAGCTGAGCCCTGCAGAAAATGCACAGAACTACAAGAGGGCTATTTTCATTATGCTCAGAGCAAGAACAACAAGACATAGGTCTCCTGCTTGGTGACGGTAGTGTGATGCTAACGGGTGACAGCAGGTGGAATTACTCAACCTCCAGTCTGTGTCTGTGTTCTGTCAAGAAGGATGAGATGCTTTCCATAAAGGGTAGAGGGAATTGAGGTCCACAATAGGTGTTGTGATTGTCAGAGTGTCTGCTCTCTCTAAATGAGCCCAAGGCTCCTGGCCCTGATGAATTAAACCCCATACTACCGATGGCATGAGGTATGAGGTGGCAAAACATTGCTGGCAAACTCTGAAAAATCTGGGAGAATAGGAGATGTACCAGCAAATGGAAAGGAATGAAAACAGAGGTTCTGCCAATCACAAATCAGTAAGCATGTGCCAACCTCACAAAAAATACTTAGAATGCCATTACTAACCTGGGTGGCAAGGAGCAGCAATGATTCCGTGAAATCCGTGTGGCTTCACTAAGAAAAATCTTACCAGACAATGCTCATTCCCTTTTTTCATACCCAATGAAGCTGATGATCAAGAAACTACTACGGTCATAAAATCCAGAGTTCACCAAGATATTCTGAGTTTTTCATAAAACTCCAATGCAAAAATATAAAGAAATAGAGGCCAGACATAATGAAAATAAGTGGGCTGAATAACCCATCAAAAATTTTCCTCTCTGCTGATTAATTACATCTATGTCGATTTAGAGTATATTCTCTAGTAGTATGCCACTGGCCTCTATCCAGAGCCCCCATGCTGTTCATCTTCCTATCAATAATTTGGATGCCGATATTACCAGCATTCCACTCAAATTTGGGGATGAACTGAACCTAGGAAGAAAAACAACAATTTTGATCTGTCAAAAGCAAAATTGAAAAAATTCCAGTAAGGTGACCAATCCATTGAAAATTAACACAATTACATTCTCTGGAGGTAAATGCAAATTATGAAGCGTGGGTCTAAGAACATAAGTAGACAGTGCAGGACGGAAGAAACACTGCTCTCACATAGCACATGGAGAAAAACTGCTCATACTTTGAATTTTAAATGAGGAATACAATATGGCTGCTAAAAATGTTATTTTGGATCTTAGGTTTCATTAGTAAGAGTTTATTACTTCAAACTAGAGAAGGGCTAAGTCGGTTATACTGTGAATTAGTTAGACCAGAATGAAAGGTTTTTGTGTTATTTGGTTCAGCTTCAGATTCAGCCCTGTCCCATGGCACTTCCGCCATGATGAAATAAATGTTCTCCATCTCCAACGCAATCGTCACCCCCACATAGGGCTACTGAGCTCTTGAGATGTGGCTAGTATGACTGAGGAGCTGAAATTTTAGTTTTATTTAATTCTAATCAATTTAAATTTATGTAGCCGCTTATGGCTCATGGCTACCGAATTGGGCAGCACGGCTCCAGACAAAGCCACACGCCACATGGTGGAAAAAGCTGGGAGGAGAGCAAGCCTGAAAAGAAGACTCAGGGGGACAAAATGACAACAGTGTTTAATATCTGAAGTGCTGTCTTGTGGAAAAGGGTTTAGAAATACTCTTCAGAGCCCAGTGAGCAGAACTAGGACTCAGAGAAATTATAGTAAATTTTTAAAAAACCATTACTGTGTAGAAATAAGGGTTTAATAATTATGACAAATGCAGTTCTTTTTTTTTGTTTTTAAGATTTTATTTATTTGAGAGAAAGAGAGACTGAGATAGAGCATGAGCAGGGCAGAGGAAGAGGGACAAGCAGACTCCGGACTGAGCAGGGAGCCCAACACAGGACCCGATCGCAAGACCCTGGGATCAGGACCTGAGCCGAAGGCAGACGCTTAATTGACTGAGCCACCCAGGTATCTGGACAATGTCAGTTCTATAAAGCAAGACCATAGCCCATCATCTAGCACAGGGCTGGGCACTGAGGAGACCCTCAGGAAATACCTCTATTTAATAAGTAAGTGAATCCATCAATCAATGAAATAGGAAGCTGTCTACATGGACTGCAAATGCCTCAAAAGACAATGAATTCCCCCAGTCCGTCGGAGTCCCGAAGGCGCTGGCTGACCACTTGCCAGGGAGACTGTGGAAGCTCCAGGCATCTACCAAAAAAGGCTGCTGGACTAGATGGCCTTCTAGGTCCTTCCAGATCAGCTCTGATCCTCATGTCTGCCATTAGATGGGGCTGGGTTCAAATCCTGACATTCATTATTTGTAGGACTCTATATCTATTGCTGCATAGCAGATTAATTTATACTTGATGACTTCACACGCACACATTTATGACCTCACAGTTTCTGCAGACCAGGAATCTGGGCACAACTTAGCTGTGTGCTATGCCTACGGTCTCATGAAGCTGCAGTCGAGGTGTCAGCCAGGGCTGGCGTCTCACCTGGAGGTTCGACTGAAGAAGACCCCACTTCCCCCCCCCTTGAATGGTTGGTGGCAACATTCCGTCCTTTCTCTTTGCATTTGCAGGCCCGAAAGCTTCAAGGCTTTTTGGCGCTCAGCTCCTAGAGGTCATCTGCATTTCCTTGCCACAAGCGCTTTCCCAACATGCCGCCTATAAGCAGAGTTTACATAATGCAACAATCATAGCTATGACATCCTCTCACCTTTACTGTATTCCATTGGTTAGAAGCAAGTCAGGTTCTGCCCACAAAAGTGTGAACACTAGGAGGCGGGGATCACACAGGGCCGCCCCAGTGTCTGACAGTGACCTTGGCAAGTCAGCACAGCCCAGGTTCTCCTCCATAGAAATGAGGCACTAATTGCACAACAGAGTCATTAAAGGACACATTTAATATACAAACTCACTTTAGCATGTAACGAGGGTCAGGTTAGTCTCCACAGCAGTGTTGAAACGTCACAACAACAAGTCTCGTTTTGGCGCTTCTCGTTTCATCTTAAGATGAAAAGAGAAGTAAGCTGACCCTTTAAGCCAGAGAAATACTTAAGAATTCCCAACCCAACACCCATCTTAAGAAGTTTGGTAGTGGGCGCCTGGGTGGCTCAGTTGGTTAAGCGACTGCCTTCGGCTCAGGTCATGATCCTGGAGTCCCGGGATCGAGTCCCGCATCGGGCTCCCTGCTCAGCGGGGAGTCTGCTTCTCCCTCTGACCCTCCTCCCTCTCATGTTCTCTGTCTCTCATTCTCTCTCTCGCAAATAAATAAAATCTTAAAAAAAAAAAAAAAAAAGAAGTTTGGTAGTTATAAGCAGAATTCATTCAACATTCATTTATTCAACACATTTGAATGCTCAGACTTCAGCATTCCCTTTGTTCCTTCCTATGGACTAGCTCAGCAATTCTCAAACTTTAGGGGTTAAGAACTCTTCAATAGGGTTGTATCCCAAAATATTATATGGGATTTTTCAGGGAAGAATTCTGACTATATATGATTTTTCTTTTACACACTTAATTCAGCACCAAATCCCACGTGCAGCCAGATTCCACTGTCCCAACCTCATAGGCTTGTCATAACAAAACATCATTAGAAGGGTGACTTAAGTGTCCGTACTTAAGTGTTTGATAAATATCAGCTCCTATCGCCTATTAAATTACTAAGCATGTAAAAAAAAAAGATCTGATGATAGATTTTGCCTGGAATAGTTGCTCATTTTAATGTCACTTCCCCAAAAGGAGGGTCACACTCTGTATCTTTCCCTTCTGTGGAATTTACATTTCAATAAGTGTAGCCCCAAAACATGTTAAGGCCCAGCCACATTCTGAGCAGCTTGCTTCTGAAAGCAAAGATACTGCTGATGTTCGAGAGGAGAGCAATTATGCCAAGCCGATCAATAAAACGAACTGTAAAGATTAATCCTTCATAATCCATTTTCTTCCTATAGAAGACAGCGCTTGGCGATTTCTCACTCCTCTCCCCCATGTCTCTATCATATCAGAAAACAAGGACAAAACATCAACAATTAAAAGGTGCTTTCCAATGAGAGCCAAATGTTCTTTTCTAAAAGATTTACACTCCCTGTGATGTGGTTTGAGAGGGTAAAGAGAAAAGGGACACTAAGAGAGACATTATGTGTTGGGCATTGTCCCCATACTCGCTCACTTGTATCATAGTCCCTCCTAGCTAGTGGGTATGATTGACTCTGTTTTACACATGGAGAAACAGAAGCTGTGAGAGGTGTTAAATTGTTAGCCTAAAGCCACACACACACACACACACACACACACACACACATGCACACACACACACCCCAAATGGAACTGGAAGCTAGACTCTCAGAAGAGGATCCCCTAATATAGAGCATCTCTCCAGCATAACAGAATCCCCACAGCTAATCAACAAATATTTTGAAAGTATATGTGCTAAACACCACCAGCCGCCGTGTGGCTTATAAATAAGCCAGAGAACCAATAAACAGGGAAGACCCCAAAACACAAGTTCACTTGCAGTCTTGGGGTAACAGGGAAGGGATACGGAAGAGAGATTGGTTAATTTATATCAGCATGTCAGAAAAGGTTAAACAGAAAAATAAAATGCCACAAAGCCTCCTGGAAAGGGTATGTGTACGTGGTGATGTATGTGTCAGCAGGCAGGCCGGTCTTGGCTCTAAACCCTTATTAGTAATATGTTTCTTACCCACGCAGAGGGCTCTAGTGCCCAGATCATCAGCCCAAGTGGTGTGAAATCATTTCAATTCTCGGCACCTCACCTCCAAGGCACCACCCCTCCCCTAAGCCCCCTTGGATCAATGTTTCATCCGCCACGTTCCAGCAAATCACTGATCCTTCTCCCTCATTCTTTGAGTCTAGGCTCACAGAATATTTCCCGCACCTTTATTCCATTATTTCCATTCTATTATTTTCCTCTTGTCTGTTTCCCACTTCTCAAGACATTAAAGGGAAGCCCGCCCCTAAAGGGTATATGAGCAATTTCCTTTCCTACACCTGCTAGCGCCCCTTTAATCATGAAACATCAGGAAAGACCTGCAAACCAAAATCTCCCTTACACCCCTACCAGTCCCATCGAAGCTGGGTCCTTTTATTTGCCTGCACATAGTACATCAAAAGGAGGGGGGGCAGGGGACTGCTTGATTAAAAGACTGCCGTAGCTCAAGGACACAACCAAAATGTTAGATACCTGACTTAACTACTGGCCACTAATTAAATGCAAAACAGTAGCATTAATGTAAAATGGGATGAGCAACACTATATTGGGCTTTTATTTTTTTCTATACAGTAAACACCCCTGGTTTCCCCCACCCCCATCCCGCTGCATTTTCCAAGTGTCGGGGACCAGATGAGCAAGCTAGCAGCATGCCCTTAATCACTCTTACTCATCTGCGTGTGCCACTGCATTCACAAAGAATTAATAATGGGTGTAGCTGGGAGCGCCTGGGTGGCTCAGTCAGTTAAGCATCCGGCTCGTGATCTCAGTTCAGGTCTTGATCTCAGGGTTGTGAGTTCAAGCCCTGCGTTGAAATAATAATAATGCATGTATCTGAAAACCAGGAGGACTAAGGTGCTGTTGGCTCTCACTCAGTTGCTCTCGCATTCATGGCTATTCTCTTAAACCCCAAGAGAACAAACTCAGTTTTTCTTCTGCTATAGCTGGAAAATTGGAAAGCCCTAAGAACGCTCTCCCTGGGCTTCAGAAAACCACTGGAGATTAACAAAATGGAAAGAAAAGATGCTGGGTTCTCTGATATTTTCCTCTGAGTGCATGTTAAACTACTTGTGGATCTCACTTTGGGGGTTCAAGGCATTTACCCAGGTTCCTAGTGCAGGGAAAAGCATACTTGAAACCACGGGGGAAGGAATCCTGCCCCAAAATATTTCCCCAGCCACGTTATCTTGTTAGAGATCAACGCTTGGGGTTACTAAGGAACTGTCTGTCCTAGAGGAATTAACGTGGGAGGATTTTGAGCTGCTCAGTCTTTCACTGAAATGGTCCTAAAGACACTCCTTTTGAAAAACACCAGCCAAAATAAATAATAACAAATACAGTGGCTGCTTATATCTAGTGAAAACTTTCTGCGTGTCAAACACCGTGCTGTGCACTGTGCGTGTATTTCCCATCCAATGCATACCTGGTATTTTCTCCTTTTTATATAGATGAGGACACCTGAAAGGGTTAACATTATCTGCTCAAGGTTGCACAGACAGTCAGAGTTGCAGCCAAGATTGAAATCCAGGTGAGTGACTCCAGAGCCCCATTTTCCTGAAGGCCACCCTGTTCTGCCTCATTTACACCTAGCAGCCCGGTAGTTTTTGCAACCCCAACCAGCGGGGTTGCAAAATAAAGCTAGCCATCAGGGGGCAGAACAGAAAGAGGGGGGAAGATGTGCCCGATGGGACAGGGAAAGGCTGCAGAAGACAATGCTTGTTTTATTTAGCAGAATGGTTATGAGCAGAGCCTTTGAAGCCAGACCAGCTGGGTTCAAATTCCAGCTCAAATCACTAGCTGCTACCATTCAATTTAGAGTGCTGGTCCTTGCTACCTCTCTCTTGGGCATGAGGTCCTGCAGAAGGGTAACCATTTGGAGAAATCAATGTTACTAATCTGATCAAGGTTGGAAAGACATTCTCAGAGATGAGAAAGGCAGAAAGACAGAGAGAGACGGAAAGAAATTCAAGCTCAAAGTTAGTAGTTGCGTGACCCTGGCAAGGGGCTTCATCACTGTCTTCTCCAGTTTCCCTGTCTATGGAATGAAGACGATAATCCTACTCATCCCAATTAAATGGATTTATACATTCAAAGGATTTGGAAGAGTGCTTGGCACAGGACAAGTGCTATTTAAGTGTTAATTATGATTTATTTTAATTATTTAACAATTCTGTCAAGAAACAGCCCTGGCTCAAATACACAGAGTCTGAAAAAAACAAAGGTATACAACAGAAACGAGCTATATGTCCACCGAAACCACGTATGAGAATGTTCATAGCAGGCAAAACCTAGAAAAACCCCAAATGTTTAACACTAGAATGGGGACGTAGAGTGGCCTGTTTGTACAACGAAATACTATGGAGCAATGAAGAAGGGTTACCTGTGAAGCAGACAGCATATTGCTTAACAAACTCAGGAAAGAATACACACTATGTGCTTCTACTTATATGAAGCCATAGAAGAGGGAAACCCAAAGCTCTACTAGCAGAAGGAGCCTCCTGGTCACCTAGGGGGGATGATTATGACAGAAGTGGGCATAAGGGACCCATGAGGTACTAGAAATTCTGCATTCTGAGTAGTGGTTTCGTGGGTGAGCTACATGTATGTGCATACTCACAAGGCTCTCATGGTTAAGATTTGGGTACTTTATTATAAGTTACACCTCAATGTTTAAGAATTAACAGAAGCCGCTGAGTCAGTACGGGAGGTATGACTGCATGTACAAAGTTAAATTTTTTCTGTTTTAGTAAATAATAGTTTCAAAGCTTATTTTAAGAAGTGATGCATTTAGCCTGTCTTTCATTAATCAGAACATCAAACTCATTATTTCACAGATATTACTGCTGAAGATGAGACTGAATATAAGTCTATTTCAATAAAAATATGGAAGAATTTGGGGAAGAAATCATGAAGGCAATGTGCGAATGACTGAAATTTAGAAATCACTAGATTCTAGAGCAGCTATGGAGGAGAGTCAAATGGGCCTTTGTTCTAGTCCAAGGGTGGACAAACTACACCCAAGGACTGAATCAGCCTGCTTCTATACAACCTATAAACTAAGCGTGGTTTTTTACATTTTTAAATAGTTGGGGGGAGAGGGGGTTAAAAGGACATTGCTTAACATGTGAAGATGATATAAAATTCAGATTTCCAAGTCCGTAAATGGAATGGTATGGGATCACAGCCATCCTCACTCATTTACATACTGTTTCTGGCCCTTTTCCCATGACAATGGCAGAGCTGAGTAGTTGTAACAAAGACCATGTGACCGCAAAGCCTAAAATATTTACTACGTAGCCTTTTGAGAAAAGGTTTGCTGATCTCAGCTCCAACGGATAACTTCCATCCTTGCCACTGACACTGCCCTATGAAGTCACATACTCTTCTAATCCCTTCTCATGAGGTGTTTTCCAATAACCACCATGATTAACTCCTTGGCTCCAAATTCTGACTTTATAAAGCCCACAGGACAGGGGCACTGGGGTGGCTCAGTCAATTAAGCATCTGACTCTTGATTTTGACTCAGGTCATGATCTCGGGGTCCTGGGGTTGAGCCCCATGCGTCGGGCTCTGAGCTCAGCGGGGGGTCTGCTCAAGGATTCTCTCTCCTCTCCCTCTGCCCCTCTCCCTGCTCTCTCTCTCTCAAATAAATAAATCTTTAAAAAAATAAAGCCCACAGCACGTGTGCAAGCTCTGATATCTGACCCAATGGCAACCAAAGCACGATCAGAAGATGCTTCCACAAAGGACAATGCAGTCACAAACCATCACAAGGGAACATGATGGCTTTCTCTGAAGACACTGTAAAATTGTCCGTTTCTTTCCTGGAATGTTTACTGAGCCCTCAGCTTAGTTCTTGCTTAAAAACCAACAACTTGAGAGTCCTATTCTGTTTTCAAGGCACTAATGTATTTTTAAAGTATCAACATTTAAGGCTGTTGTTGGAAATGTACCAATAGAAAATAATTAGGGTGCTAACTGGCTGATAAGAAACGTGATGGAAGATGAATTCTCCTATCGCTGAACTTTCAATAGACTATCTCCTTCACATGGAATATCCTTCCTCCTATCTTCTTTGTAGCTACCTCTCCTTACCAGACTGAAAGCTCCCTGAATATGAAAACTATATCAGAATCAAGAATTGTGCCGCGCCCACCATCTTATGCAAAATGGGCATTTGAGAAATATATGGAAGAAGAAAGAAACCGAGAGGGAGTTCTAATCCTCAGTCAATAAATATGGTATTGATCAAGATATGCTGACTTTATCTGCTCATTGCCTTAGATTTTAAATGACTATTTCTCTGTCTGCAAAAGTAGTAACTATTTTTGACAGACAAGTTCAAAACCCACCAGTATGAATGCGTACTTTCAGAAATAGGGTAAATACCTTATAGTTGTGAAAAATTGTTTCTTACAGAATGCTGTTCAAGAAAAGGTGTAAGATTCCTTCAGGCTCTAATGTTAATCATTTATGATATACTGTGGTTCAGAGCTCAGCAATTGGAGTCATTTCAGGCAGTAAATATACATTTCCTGTCAAAACACATCAAATGGGTAAGACTTCAATTTATTTGAGAATGAGTTGTAACTAACTTCAATATTGGGAATTTGGAGAGTCCTCTGATGGCTTTTAATAGCCTTGGCAGTTTTCTCTTCACGTCTTGCTCCCAAACCACAGAGTATCTCTGTTTGACCCTCCCCAGAAATGGCCCTCGGTATCTATCTGTGTCGTATGAGTCCCTACAGTTCCAAATCTATAGCGTCGCATCCCTTTTCCCATCACCCAGGCTCTCCAGAACTAAAGCTATGTCTACACATAACTTGAAAGAGCGTTCTGGATTTACGAACTATAAATCCTTCTACCATGTTATGAACTCAGAAAGGTTTGAGTGCTAACCTTCTGCCTGTATCATTTCACATCACTGCCTAGAACAATGATGTAGAAAATAAAGGCTTCAACACAAAATGACTTGCTCTTTTACGAAAGTTAAGTCCAGTGGTACACAGGCCAAGGGAGGTACTTGAGCACTACACAATCATCAAGACCTCCCACTGTTTCCTTCTATTCTGTCTTCTTCCCATCTGCCTATCATCCTCAAGGTCACCTTACAGACCAAGATGGCTGCTGGAGAACCAACTATCACATCACATTCCAGGACTTTAGGGATCCACAAAGGGCTCCACTCTCGATTTTAGGAAGACTCCACAGAAATACCACCTGACATTTCTACATGAATCTCACGCAGCCACCCTAGTGCCAAAGAGGCTGTGAAAGAGTCAGGATTCTGTCAGCATGTGCCTCACTAGAGCTCAGTGTTAGGAAGGAAGGGGGAAAATGGATATTACTAGGCAACGAGCATCTCTTCCACAACCTTGTATTGTATTGTAAAGAGAAACAATCAATGATTAAGTCAATGAAAGAAAGGTACCAATATGGTGCCTTTCATCACCTCAGGGAACCTTTCAGAAGACTCAGATTGGTCAGTGTTGCATACTTCCTCATCGTATTTTCAACTGCACTTATTATGAGACTAAGGTGTTGTATGGTTTGAATTTTCAGGTTTTGTCTTCTGTGAAATTTAATTATTAAACCATGTGTGTTTCTGTCCCATCCAAACCCAAGAGCAAGATCACAGTTTTCCTTCCCTGTGTGTCAGTGTGGAAGGACGGAAAGCTCAGGGAAGCGATGGCATTCACCAAGGATCAGATGGAAAGGTAGAAGCCCAAACTCTGAATTCAACACCTCTGCATTTTCACACCAATGCCCAGCCTTATGGAAGATCACTACGGCTTGGCAGAGGCAATGTGGCGTTTGGCAGAACTTCAGGAATAATGACAGTGTGCATTTATACAATAAGCTGCAGTTTTCAAAGTATTTCCACCTAGTCAGCTTTGGAAACACCCACCAATGCTTTATAAGAGGCCAGATAGCTGTTGCTCTGAGTAGGTAAGGGATTTATGTACTTGAGGTAACAGTGGAGATTTCAAGAATGAGAAGGAGCCAGCCAAAAAAGATAGGAAAACAAACAGGATGCACGTTCCAAGGAAAGGAACATCAAGTACAAAGTCACTGAGGAAGGAGCGAGTTTAGGCATTCTAGGAAATGAGAGATGGTCAAGGTGGTTATAGGGAGAATAAGCAAGGGGAAGAGATCTCAGATGACATCAGAAGATCAAGACACCAGTAACTGTCACCCTTTGGCCCTACTTCTACACAACTGCTACTTTTCCTACAACCAAATGCATTTTCTTTCTTTTTTATTTTTTTAAGTAGGCTCCACGCCCAATGGGGGGCTCAAACTCATGACTCTGAGATCAAGAGTTGCATGTCCTACCGACTGAGCTAGCCAGACATCCCAACCAAATGCATTTTCAACGTGGGAATCTTACCTATCTTCTGTCTGTCTCCACCGGCACTCAATCTCCTACAACTATCTTCCAAGAAAAGAAAGGGAAGGCATTTTTAATAGCAAGACATGCTATTAATTTTAAAATATATACAAAATTTCAAAATTATAAAACTCCATTTGCTTTCAGAGCAAATTTTCCACAAACTTCCTTTGACCCATGCTTTCAAATTATATCTCAGTGTGTGTGTTTTATTCAAAGAAGTGCCTACGAAAACACAGAGCCCTATTTCTTTTTTTTTTAATTTTTTATTGATATGTTAATCACCATACATTACATCATTAGTTTTTGATGTAGGTGTTCCATGATTCATTGTTTGTGCATAACACCCAGTGCTCCATGCTGTATGTGCCTTCTTTAATACCCATCACCAGGCTAACCCATCCTCCCACCCCCCTCCCCTCTAGAACCCTGAGTTTGTTTTTCAGAGTCCATCGTCTTTCATGGTTCATCTCCCCCTCCGATTTCCACCCCCTTCATTCTTCCCCTCCTTGCTATCTTCTTCTTTTTTTTTTTCTTAACATATATTGCATTATTTGTTTCAGAGGTAGAGATCTGAGATTCAACAGTCTTGCACAATTCACAGCACTCACCATAGCACATACCCTCCCCAATGTCTATCACCCAGCCACCCCACCCCTCCCACCCCACCCCCCACTCCAGCAACCCTCAGTTTGTTTCCTGAGATTAAGAATTCCTCATATCAGTGAGGTCATATGATACATGTCTTTCTCTGATTGACTTATTTCGCTCAGCATAACACCCTCCAGTTCCATCCACATCGTTGCAAATGGCAAGATCTCATTCCTTTTGATGGCAGAGCCCTATTTCTTATCTATCTAGAGTAAACCTATAAAATATCCCTCTGCAATAACAGAATTCCAAACCCCTGCCAGAGTATTTACACCTAGTAGGCCCTCAATTTCACTGGCTCCTTTGGCCAATCCTTAAAAGGTCCAGTGTTTCCAACAGTTAGAGAGAAAAAAAAAATTTTTTTAGTATCTTAGCATCCATCAACCAGCATTTTCAAGGGCAAGAGAACTACAGCGCCCAAGGAGCTGTCTGAGGTGCTTGAGGTTAATGGCTGTATTTACATAGCCATCAATTCCCTTTACAAAGAACTGCCCCAGTAGAATGACGTGGCTCCCATTAGGCAGCCCTGCCAGGGCAGAGCAGACAGGAGCCTGAACAAGGGAAGAAAAATGCCTGATAAATCTTAACGACTCCGTCCTGTTTTCAGTCTATTATTTATCTCTCTATTTTCAGTGAAAGAGGCTTGGGCCTCTTGTTGAACACAACGGACTACATTTCCATCTCTTGATGAGTCACTTATGAAAACATTTCAGGAGTAAAATAGTAAAATAGTAGCTGTACCCCCTCTGACAAAGTTTACCTTCCACCTGCACTGTCCAAAATGGCAGCCACTACACGCAAGTGGCTCTTTAAATGTAAAGCTAAATTAATTTAAAATAAATAAAATTTAAAATTCAGTTCCTTTGTCACAACGGCCACACTTCAAGTGCTCGACAGTCCCATGTGGCTCAGCGGCTTCTGTTAATGGACGACACAGACTTTAGAATTTTCTCCCCTCATGGCAGAAAGTTCTACTGGAACTTGTAAGATTGTTTACATATAATGTCCAAAGCCTGACGTGTTCTGGGGTTCATATATCTTAATTCCAAGAGAACATAATAATGAAAGAGACTTTCTGTTGTCCCCACATTTTCCAGATGCATTCTTAAGCAACCTAACACTATAACACTATAAAACACATCTCTAACGTGTCTCTTCTGGGTGTACTTCAAAAAAAAAAAAAAAAACAACTAGCATTTGGCTACAAAGCTACATGTAATTATGAGAGGGCTTTAAACAGTAAACATTGAATCTCAGTGTGAGGTATAAATTTGTTCAAAAATATTCTCATAGGAAAGGGAACCTCGGGGCCCCTGGGTGGCTCAGTCAGGCATCAGACTCTTGATTTCAGCTCAGGTCATGATCTCAGGGCCCCTAGACCAAGCCGAGTTGGGCTCCACACCCAGCATGAAGTCTGCTTCTCCCTCTCCCTCCTCCTTCCCCTGATCTCATACACATGCTCTGTGTGTATGTGTCTCTCTCTCCCTTTCTCTCTAAAATAAATAAATACATAAATAAAATCCTTAAAAAAAGAGGAGGAGAACCCCTCGTGGACTGCTGGCAGGAATGTAAATTGGTGCAGCTACTATGGAAAACAGTATGAGCACAATAGGTGAAGTAGATTAAGAGATACAAACTTCCAATTACAAAATAAATAAGCCCCAGGGATGAAGAGTTCAGTATAGGGAATACAGTCAGTAAGATTGTAATAACTTTGTACTGACAGATGCTAACTACATTTAACCATGGTGAGCATTTTGTAATGTATTTAACTGTTGGATCACTATGTTGTACACCTGAAACTAATATAACATTGTATGTCAACTATACTTCAAAAAAAAAAAAAAAAAGAATGTTCTCATAATACTCTCTGTAACAGAAAAAAATGGAAAAATCTGAATATCCACCTGTAGGGAACAACTAAATAAAATGTAGTACATTCCTAATGAAAGTTAGGCAGTTAAAGAAATGGACAAGCGCTACGTATGTACCAACATGATAGGACTCCAAGATAACGGTAAGCAAACAATGCAAATTATTAAACCTGATGTATAGTAAATTACTTAAGTGAGAAAATTCACACAATACTGCATATTTAGTAAACATACATAATTTAAATAACACAAACTGAAAAGTTGAACATGTTTTGATGTTTCCACGTCACACTTTGAAATAAACGTAAAATGCCAGATCTGCTTCTGACTTCTGTTGATCGGTGAGCCCTGACAAATGAACTTCAGATGGTTAGAGAGAGTCTACCAGCACATCATCAGTCCATTCTCCCTCCTCATGTTGGGATTTCTTTGAGACATAATGTATTTGCAATACATGCAGAATGATATCAGCCCAACTCTTAATAGTATTTGGGGAGAGAGGTTTAGAAATGGGTTGGAGGGGTCATTAAAGGGGAGCTTTGCTTTTAATCTTACTGCAGTTTTACCTTTATTTTTTTTTACCACTTGCATGTTACCAGTGGGTCCTCCACAGGGTCGCTGGTTGCTGTGATCCTGTATTATCACTGGGGGCATCACTGTCCAGAGTCGCTGTAATAACACTGACCTGCCATTCCCAGCCAGCAGAAAAATGCCACGCTTTTTATATATATATATATATATAAGTGGATATGTTCTGCTGTTTTGTCTTCCATGTAAACTAGCTTCTGTCGCGCCCTAGTCTGCCACTCAACCTTGAAGCCTCATCCCTGTCTGGAGTTGAGAACTGGAGAGCGACAAAGGGCACCCTGGCAGGCGGCCATGAGCTATAGCGTCTTGACAGTTGGGCAAAGATAACCAAAGTGAAACCTGCCGAAGGGACAACAGTGACTGATGGGTTCCAAGGAAATGTTAGTACAAACCTAGTCATACGCAACACGGCACAGCCTTCGGGAGAGCATCACGGTTTCGCAAACCAGCCATGTAATTAAAACACAGCTCTGGAGACAGAAGGTTAAGTGGCTCTGATCCAGCCCATCCACTCTTCTTGGTGGCTGCCAATGGTAACCTTCCCGCCAACACCTACACATTTCTGTAAGTCAGACTATCTCAAAAAATTCTCACAAAACCACCATTTTTTTAAAAAATTAATCAAGATTTAAAAAATCAAGTTCCTCAGCATTTGTTTTTCATTCAGAAGAGACTCTGGTTTGCAAACTTCAAGTTCTTGTTAATAGTGCAAGACGAAGTAAAATCCACGGAAAGCTTTTCATTTAAGCAAACACAGATGATAATTTATTCCTCCAAGTGGTAAGAGAACGCAACAAGCCAGGCATCTGGGCAAAAACTTCCCATACACCCTGAAGCCCTATAACTCTATCTGCAACTCCATCTTCTGGTCCTAACTAAATCTTCAATTATTCCCAGAACGGATGAAATCTTAAATCCACATCAGCTTTTAACATCTGCTGAGTCTTAACTATACAGGAACCAACACGAAATTCCTGTGTATCACCTGCCGATAAATCAGACTCAAAGTATATGAAAATAGAAGCCACATTTTTTTCCTGATCCATGTAGACATCAGCCAGATGACAGAAGCAGGTGATATGCTGGTTACGTGCTATGAACAGCCAAACTGCCTCAATATCCATTTAAATAACATACGATTCTTATTCTAAAAGTTCTCAACTACGGAAAATATACCTTACACTCTAAAAGAAACTTAACAGGTGTTATCAAAATCAGTTTCTCATATATAACACTGATCCAAACAACATCTAATTTGTATTTTGGGTTCAGTGATTTAAATTGATCTTCAGAATTGTACTGTTTCGACAAACTTAACCAGCGTATTACAAAATGAGAAACTCACAACCTCATCAAAACAAACTTGTTGTATGAAAATGTCCATATTGCAATTTTTTAACTCTGAAATATGAACTGTAAACAGAAGTGTAAAGCATAGGTTTGACCCCTCAGTGCTCTGGGGGAGCTCATCAAAACTGCAAATTCTCAGGTTCCATCCTAGACCAGTAACTCTGAGGGTGAGCCCTGGGAATCTGTGTCTTAACAATACCCTCCAGGTGGTTCTTATGCACTAGTCTCAGTGAAAATATGAAGAATTGTAGGAGGAAAAGGAACACCTGCACAATGTTGGTGGTAATGCAAACTGGTACAGCTATTATGGAAAACAGTTTAGAGGTTCCTCAAAAAATTAAAAATACAAATATCATACAATCCAGTAATTCCACAACAGAGTATTTACCCAAAGAAAACAAAAACACTAATCAAAAATATATATGCACCCCTATGTTTTATATTTATTGAAGCATTATTTTCAATAGCCAAGATATGGAAGCAATCCAAGTGTCCATCAATAGATGAATAAAGAAGATAAGATATATATATACACACACAATGGAATATATATGTATACACACACACATACACACACACACAATGGAATATTACTCAGCCATTAAAAAAAAAGAATGAGATCTTGCCATTTGTGACAACATGGATGGATCTAGAGGGCATTATGCTAAGTGGAATAAGTTAGACAAAGACAAATACCATATGATTTCACTTTTTTGTGGAATCTGAAAAACAAACAAACAAAGAAACAAACTAACATAAAGCAGAAACAGATCCATAAATACAGAGAACAAACTGATAGTTGCCAGAGGGAAGGGGGTTTAGGGGGATGGGCAAAATGGGTGAAGGAGAGTGGAAGATACAGGCTTCCAGTTATGGAATGAGTAAGTCAGGGGGAGACAGCATAGGGAATAGGGTCAATGCTATTGTAAGAGTGTTGTATGGTGACAGAGGGTGGCTACAGTTGTGGTGAGCACAGGATAATGTATAGACCTGTCGAATCACTATGTTGTACACCTGAAACTAATGTAACGTTGTCTGCCAACTACACTTCAATAAAAAGAACTGTAATAAAACTGGAATTGGGATACTGGCATACCAAATAAGACTTGATAACATGAAATTGATTTTTTAAATCCAGAATGTTCAGAGGACAAAAAAAATTACAATCAGCATAAACCCTACGTTCATCTCTCCTCATTACTGAATTCTGAGTCAATGAGGACTTTGAAACTTGTTTATGAATGTAGTCAACTGCTTGTAAGTTCATGTCTCTTTATGCTATGGTTCAGAAATATTTGCACATCAAACCAGAAACTGAGTTTACACTTGGGATCATGAGTCTTTTATAAATGTGAAGAGAGTAAATTTGGAATCAAATGTCTTGAAGAAACAGAGTTTTCTAGGAATTCTGCCAGTCCTTTTTCTCAGGGTGACCTTAACTTTCAGACTTGAGGAGCATTTTCCTTCTCTGATTAATACTTCCGTAGGATGATGAGTGTACTTTGTTCGAGTATATATCAGGACAAGCTGACTTTCCCCCCCCCACTATCAGGAACACTAGAGCTTGCTGCTCTATCCTAAAGGGTAACCCAATATGCTAGGCTAGTATCAGCAGCCAAGCTTACTGGTACTCTGCTCCCCCTACTCACCCACGAAGGACGTGGGGCTGATGTGTTCCAAACATCGCCGTTTTCCTTTTAAATAACACAGAAACCTTGCAAATGAGCTACACACATCTGATTTAGGATTCCCAGGAGGACACCCTTAGCTACAGGCTTATTTCTAGGCCTTTAGAATCAAATTAGAATACTGCATCAGACACCTATTTGTGCAAACGTTAATTTCAAGTGTATTTAAATGCCTTAGTGGCTTGCTTTTGCTCATCACATCAAGCACAGCAGCTTCCACCGCGTAATCACAATAATGAATAAACATGGGGTGCTTATAAAGGACTCGGGAACCACAAAACTGATCAATTGTTAATTCCATAAAGTGACTAAACGTGTCTTCTTTTGCAGTAATTCCATTAAGCTGGGCTTTTGGTGGGAAAGATGCCCATGTCCTCTGCTTACTGTCTCTGTAAAATAAAAACACAATCATCACTCAGATCCTACCTAAGGCTTATCTTGATCTCAATTATTTCCTTGTACTGTCTACACCCACCACTACCCCCCACCTCCAACGAGAAGCAAGCATTGGCATGGCATTCTAAACACCATGAGCTGCACGGTTATTAATCGCCAGAGGATTTGAGGCAGCGCTAATATTAGCAGCCAAAATAACCGCAGTGTATATTTACCGGCCTCTTATTATTTTGATCAAATACCGATCTCACAATGAGTATGGCCCACGGGAGCTCCACGTCTCAATCAAATTCCTTCGTGTGGCAGGGTGAGGACTTTCAGAGCTTTTCCTCACAATAAACATATTTGTTACTTATCTCTTCTCCCCCACCACACCTGGGCCGTGCACATGAGACGTTCGGTCAATCTTCCTTGAGCTGGAAGAATGAAGGATCAGGTAAGAGTCTGGTTCTCCCACACTGCCTGGGTTCAAACTGTGGCTCCTGCACAAGCTACCTGTGTGGTTCCAGCCAATGTCCTTCACCTTCCTGGTGTACAGAAAGGAGTGGCTCCTTTCTGATGAGGGCTCTCTCCACCTTACAGGGCTTGGGGGAGGATTAAATGAGATAGTGCAGTAAAATGATACAGCCTCTATGCAAAACTGTATGATGGTTCCTCAAAAAATTAAGAATGGAATTACCACATGATCCAGCGATTCAATTTCTGAGCACATGCCCAAAAGAATTGCAAGCAGAGACTCAAGAAGATATCTGTACCCCTACGTGCCTGGGAGCATTATTCGCAGTAGCCAAAAGGTAACAGCAACCCACCTCCATAGATGAATGGATAAACAAAATGGGATTTACAAGTGCAACGGACTATTTCCCAGCCTTAAAAGGGAATGAAATTCTGACACACACGGCAACATGGATGAACCTTGAAGATACTATGCGAAGTGAAATAAGCCAGTCCACAAAAGGACAAATACTGTATGACTCCCCTTCAGTGAGGTATGTGGAACAGTTAAATTCTTAGAGATAGAAAAAGAATTAACTGTTAGGAGCTGAGGTGGGGGGGGGTAGGGGAGCTCTGTTTAATGGGCACAGAGTTTGGGTTTTACAGGACGAACAGAGTTCTGGGGATAGACGGTGGTGAGGGCTACACAACAATGTGAACAATTAATGCCTCTGGATGACACACTTAAAAATGGTTAAGTAGCGGGGTGCCCAGCTGGCTCAGTCGGTAGAGTACGTGACCCTTGATCCTGAGTTTGTAAGTTCAAGCCCCACACTGGGCATAGAGATGACTTAAAAATAAAATCTTAATAAAAACTTAAAAAAATAAAAAGTGTTAAGTAGGTAAACTTATGTTATTTCTATTTTAGTGCAATTAAAAAAAAAAACACTTAGCATAGGGGCGCCTGGGTGGCTCAGTCGTTAAGCGTCTGCCTTCGGCTCAGGTCATGAGCCCAGAGTCCTGGGATCAAGCCCCACATCGGGCTCCCTCCTCAGCGGGAAGCCTGCTTCTCCCTCTCCCACTCCCCCTGCTTGTGTTCCCTCTCTCGCTGTCTCTCTCTCTGTCAAATAAATAAAATCTTAAAAAAAAAAAAAAAAACACTTAGCATAGGGATGTCTGGTTTTGGCTCAGGTCCTGATCTCAGGGTCAAGGGATAGGACCCCAAGTCAGGCTCAGAGCTCAGCAGTGCTCAGGCTCAATGCTCAGAGTCTGCTTGAGGATTCTCTCTCTCTCTCTCTCTCCCCCCTCGGCCCCTCCCCACCACGCACTCTCTCTTTCTCAATTAAATAAATAACTCTTTAAAAAATAAAACACTTAGCACCGTACCCAGCAACATCCTTATTCAACAAATGATAGCTATTGTAGCTACTATGATTTTTTGAAAGGCTAACAAAGCAAATATTTAACAAGCATTCCCTAATGTGAAAATGGTAAATACCTGCAGAAAACTTTAGTGAAAGAGACATTTGCTATCTAACGTCCAATTCCATTTAAATGCCTCCTTGCCCACTCCCGCCTACCCCAACCCCCACTGGTACTACGTGGCCTTATTGGGGGACAGTTCAATGTTAACCAGTTCATTCCCCAAATCCCCCCAGCTGAGGTGAGTGGAAATTCAGCACACAAGGAGAAGCAGACAGGTGCCAGGGGACAGACTCCTAGCCATCCCCCAGCTTGCTTAATGGAGCTCCATGCTCCTGAGCAGATCCAACGGTCTGCAAAGAGCAGGACAGAGTGCGGAGAAGATGCGAGTTTTATACTGGGAGGACTGGACCCATGGTAACCAATTTTACGGCTCTTTCGATTTGTGTCCGTGGATGTGTGTGTGCGTGTGCGTGTGTGTGTGTGTGTGTGTTGAGAACGAATTAATCCAAAAATATAGATGAAGAAAGCTGTGTCTCGGATGTGAAGCCGGGTTGCATAATCAGTTCTGAAAGCAGAGAAAAGGTAACAGATGTTTACATTACAATCTGGCTGCTTCTGGTAGAGCTGCCAAATGATTTAAATAGTAACGGAGATTGGGGGCCCCAGTGAATTGTTGCCCTCACCGATATATGCAGAGAATTCACCCCAGTAATATATTTTGGGATGGCCTTAATTAAATGCCCGACTGTATAAAATATTTCTGGCTCTCAAACTACTTAAAATCTTAAACTGGACACCAATAATAAAAAATCGAACTGAAGGACGTATTCCAGCACTGACATTATGAAACTTGCTGTCTTTGGCAAAGAGGAATGCATTATAAAGAAACTCAAAATTGCTTTTTAACTTCGGGTGTTTTTATGACAAGTAGGAAGATGCATTTTTAAATAGAAAAACATACAGCCACAAAAACGAATGACCTAGAGCTCTCTTCACCGAATTGTCATCCTTCCTGGAATGGCTCCAGAGTGTATCTGAGTCTCCTATGAACACAGGTAAATGGCTACCACTCCATAGAAAGTCTTTATCATCAAGGGGATTTCACCTGACCACACGGATGTCAGCTGACCACAGGGATGTCAGACTCCTTCCCAGCCATGGGTGCACCGAAGGCCTTCCCATGGCCCTTTGCCCAGTAAACAAAGCAGTACGGATTATACGATATATGACCCCATTTATCTAAAATGATTTGGTCTCAACGTCTCTCTGTGGATAAAGGCAAAAGGAGGGAATTGGAAATATATGTATTAAAATATGAAAAGGTATTATCTCGATGGCAGAACTGGGTTCGTTTTTCACTTTCTTTTTTATACTCTTTTACTGTGTTTGAATCTTCTACCCCACACATGTATTATCTTTATAAATTAAAGAAATCAAAAACAAAAGACATCTTCAAAACAGAAGCCTAGAGTGAGGAAAAGAATCCTACTTATGCATTAGAGACCTCAGTTCCCTGCCAGAAATAGGGAGCTGGGGACGCTGGACAAGCCATTTCACTGGTCTGGGCCCCAAAAAGTCACCCTGGACCAGCGTTTCTCCACCTGAGCACCACTGACATTTTGGGCCGCAGAGTTCTTTGTGTGGGGGCTGCCTTACGCCTGATTGGAAGTTTAGCAGCACCTCTCGCCTCGGCACACCACAATCTAATTCCATCCCACGCTGTGGCAACCAAAAATGTCTCCAGATGTTGGCAAAGGTCCCCTACAGAGCAAAACTGCCCCCAGTTGAGAACCACTGCACTAGATGGTCCGTAAGTTTCTTCCTTGCTGGAAACCTTCTTTGATTATTTTAAACCCTGTGCCTAAAGATTGAGTTTTAGCCCCAGTGATGCACAGGGAAGTGCTTATGGCAGACCAAAGTCTCATTAATATTTTCAGGATTCATTAAGCAGAAGATCAAATAAAATTGCATAAAATAAATAAAACTGTGAATTTTCAGAGAAAACTTTGGGACATGTGGCATAGATAGGAAACAGAGAATTCAAGCAGATGCAATCATCCTTTAAAAACGAATAATAACACCGGGCTTTAGACAGTTCCACCTTTAGTTAAGACAAGCGAAATGCTGCGGAAATGTTCAATTGCTTTCTAGTTTGAAATAAACTTACAGCAAAAAACAAAAAACCCACATAGGTTATTTTTTCTGTAATGCCATATTTTTACTTAAAAAAAAAAAAGCCTAGTGTTTTCTCTTTATAAGAAATACAAGGGCATTTTTCTAGAAGAGGTATTTTATTCTTCTGCAATAATAGAAACAATCTTACGAAAGGAGACAAATTAGCAATATCTTTACTATCTACCTTTCTAAATATAGTGTCTTATTTTTATCTGCCATTTTATTAACAAGAACTCCCTAATATCTGACACTACCATGCTTTTGAGTTAAAATTATCTATGCTCATGCTAATGACTTGCTTACTGTAAGATCCTGACATCTTTTGAATTAAAAAGAGTGACAAAAGAGATTCAACAAGGTTTTAGATTCATGACTCTTTGGACATCAGTAGTTCATTCATAGAGAGAAAGCCACTTATTAACCAGGATGTTTCATTAACATCAACATTCTACACCTGACACACACTGAAGTGTTCAACAAATGCAGGGCACCATTACCATTACTCACAACCATGCCAGAAAATAGAGTTTTATTCCAAATTACCAGTTTGGTTTTACAGCAGCTGAAAAGCACAAAGTATGACAGAGGAGACAGATAACACAATAAATTAATATTCTGAGCTCTCAAACCTTACATCATGCCTTATCTTAATTTTCACATTTGTGTCTTTCCACGTGCTCAAATAGGGCCAAACTGAGTCACCCGACCCCATTCTTTTCCACTGCCACCGCCCCTTTAAGTGTCTCTTTTGTAAATGCAGATATTAGGACGTCTACTAGGAAGTGGCCCAGGCTAGCTGGTGCATACAGTTGTCAAATCCCTGAGTTGGGTTCAATCAGCCTAACATTCTAACAAACTGATCCCTGATACCGAGAGAGGTGGACATGGTTCTGCTCTGCAGAGACGGATGAAATGAGGGGTCCTTCCACCATCCTGCAGGCCTTTATCGGAAAAGTCAGTAAAGGGCACTGGGCTAGAAGTTAGGATCCCAGTTCTTTTTACCCCGTAATGGACTTAAGTCATAACACCTTCTACCCTTGATCTTTTAGAATACTGAACTCCTGAGGTACTCTCCAGATTTAAAATTCTGTGAGCCTTTGAGTCTTTCTTTAAACCAGGTTATGCAATTAAACTTACGTTTGAAAAACACACACAAGAGCCCTTTTCACTGACTTTATGGAAGAAAATGGACTTAGCTTGACTAGCAACTGTAAACCACAAAGAGTTAACTTTTATTGTTCCAGCAGATATCAAAGAGATGGGGAGCCAAAGTTAATTTTTTCTTGTGAGGGGGGGTTGCCGGAGATCACGAACTGAGTGCGCTATTTTTCCAAAGTGTAACTCAAGCCTATGTCTATAAGTAAGGACTGCTAGGAAGGCCAGGAGCTTTTTCTAATAATGTTTTCAAGACAAATAGCTATGAAGTGATTAATGTGGCCAAGATCCCTTCGCCAATCCTTTTGTGGACATGTTTTTCCTCTTGCCTGTCCCTCACCCTCAATCCTGTGTCTCTCTAACAAATCAGGAGAAAGTCCACTGTATGATCTCCAAGTCATCTATGACTGGCTCTACGACTTGAAGTCATTTTGCCAATCCGAGCAGATTTATTTATCCAACACCTGATGAAATGCACACGTGTATACAAATGAATCCATCATCCCGATGTTCCATCTATCTTGAGAAAAAAAAAAACGCAAAGACTAGTCCATTTACTATGATGTCTCTCCATATTAGTAAAGAAATAGAGCCAAAAGGTAGCATAAAAAACTTCCAAAGAAGGGGAGGCATAAGGGGGAAACACACTTCTGCAAATTCTAAGGAGATCTATAAACGGCAATCTGAGAATTTTATTAAGCTAAGCTTCTTAGTATAGAAATCCCCAAAACTCTCCAACTGGGCAGCTAATTGAGAGTTCGAAAGAGCCAAAATGACTTTCCTCTTTCTCCTATTCATCACAGGCAATATAGAAACCCTTGCTCAATAAGATAATGTGACTTTTGTCAATGCATGTTCAAATCAGATAGAAAGAGGATTGGCTGGCAATGATGTCATCCCCAGGGGTTAATCCCCAGGGAATGCAGTTTTAATATCATATGCATCAACACGTCATTTACATAACAAAGTATTATATTAAGTGTAACAATAAATAAGCTGTGCAGTTAAAAACAGCTATTAGAGAAAGGCTATGTGCCACCGAAAAGGAGTTAGGGGGACAAAGACTTTTTTTTTAGACTAAATGGAACTAGGTCATCAAACAATACACATCTCTAAAAAAAGCAAAAAATGAATATTGAAATTCAAGTGACCTAGAACATTCTAGTACTAGAAATACAGAAATGTTGCCTCCAATGAAAAATATTCAGTAATTAAGTAGAGATATTTGTAAGGTTTTTGTGTGTTTGGGAGACAAGTTAAAAAAAACTAAAGTCATTGAAAAATAAGTGAACTAGCAGCTATTGCTTTTCTGGGAACAGCAACTTCCTTATCTTTAACAGGGAAAATTGGCCAAGTCAAATCGTGACTTAAAACCTTGTAATAAATTTTAAAGTGTCAAAGGTAGTTAAAATGGCACAGAGGGAAGACAGAAAAGTCACGCAAAGCGAACAATGAGCAGAACTGAGAGAGGAAACCTTGAAATACAGCTTTATGAGATTATTGATCAAGAAATGTCCACACATATGAAGAAAGCTGTTTGCACAAATGAGCAATGCCAACTCACGCGGTCAGTTTGAGAGGACATAAGTCATCATTAGTCATGATGATTCTGAAAACTGTTCTCCTGCTGCCTTATTAAGATCTGTATTTCCAATCCAAAGGAAGTGTTAGGCTTGTGTACTGATTTATGACTACAAACTTAGCAGGAATGCTTGTCACTGTAAACCCACAGCGAGCTGTTGAAGAATTTTTTTAAGTCATACATCTGTTCAAGAATGACCAAGTGGAAAACACTGATTATATTGTGATTGGGCAGGTGTGGGTGTCTGGGTGTGCAGGTGGAATTTTCGGGCTGGTGTGGATGATCTCTATACCAAGGACGTTAGAGAAAGAAGCCAACCAAGGCTTTGAACACGCCCATCCCCACACACAGGGATCGCCTGTCACATCACATCAACCTTGCTAGCTTTGGAGGGACGGCCATAGAAAAGTTAAAGGAGAAAAGAGTACAGGGATGCAGATGCTTCATCAAGGGGGGTCCTTAAACCCTGGTTGGGTGGAGGGATGTGGGCATATGGGGAGTTCTCAGCGAGTCCATGAACCTGTGCATGTACATCTTCCTGGGAGTTGAATCATAGCTTGGCTAAGGCGTCCGTGGAACCCCCAGACGTTAAACGCTACTGATTCAGGAGAAAAGCGCACCAGGGGCACCGCGCTGGCGTCGGCTGCCTCCCTAGGTGCGGGATACCAGGCTTTCCACCTCCCATCCTTCCCAAGCCATGAGTTTAGGATTAAAAGATGCCTTTCCTTCCAGGAGCGGATTGACATGGCAAATGAGGCAAGAGAAGGTCTGAAAAAGAGGGGAAGCAACGTAGCCACTCCGGCCTGGTGGAAAAATCCGAGGTGCCTAAAGGCGGGAGAGACAGAACTTCCAGACCCGCTCTAGTTTTCTACTCGGGCGGCAAGCTTAGCGCTTCAGCTGAAAGATGCGCCCCGGGTGCACGCAGCGTCCTTCCAGCAAGAGCCCCGCAACCGGGGCTGCAGGTGTAGGCTAAGCTGGCTCCTATAAGGATCCAGGCTCAGACCCAAGGGATGAAGCCCCAAGGCCGGCTTCTCCAAAACTATCGCTCACCCCGAGCTCGCGCGACCCCTCCTCATACCTAAATCCATCAAGTGGCCTCTCTCGCCCCCAAGGAGCACCCCGGGGATTTGTGAGAAGCAGACATGAACCCCGAAGTTGGCAGCGGCCGCTGCCCGGCCCCAGCCACGCAACCCCACTTAGGAGCGCCGCTTCCAACTTCGGGGTGCCAACCAACTACCGCACAGGAGGTCACCCCCGCAACTCATGAACGTCGGGATGAGGGGGGGCTGCCCCGAGCCGAGTCAAGTCGGTATCAGCCTGAGAGGCAGGTGCCGCCCACGAGACAGAGACTGAGCACTGGGTCCAGCGCCACCCCAACCGGGTCTTTCCAACCCCTCTTTTGCCCTTCCAACCCTTCTTACTTGACTAGAGCCGCATCCAAGTCGGGCTGGCGCGTCCAGGACGAGGCACGGATCTCGGCACCGCAGCCGGAGGATGCTCACCGTGCCACCTCCCCGCGGGCGCCCCGGCTGTGGCCCATCACCTCCGCAGGCTCACTGTGAAAGTTCCCAGGTCTCTCCGAAGACAAGTCCGAAACTGCCGCAGAAAAGCAGCGGCTGCAGAAGCGCGGGTGCGACTTCACTCCTGGGGTCTGGCTGCTGCCGCACGCGGGGTCGCTGCGCCCCGTCCGGGCCGCGCGCAGCTAGCAGTGCGGAGCCGAGCCGGCAGGCGCGCGGGCCGGGAGGGGCCGGGCCCACCGCGGGCCGCGCTGATTGGCCCTGCCGCCGGCCGCCCCTGCCCTACCGCCCCGCCCGGTGGTCCACGTGGGCCGGCCCTCTTCGCTCCCCGCACCCGGGTTCGTTCGCCCTCCCCGCCTCGCCCCCGCTCGGCTCCCAGCGCCTCTCCCGAGCGCCTCGCTGTGGCCGCTACTCCGCAGGCAGGTGCTAGGGAAAGGTATTCTTTCTGAATACCTGAGAGCCGCGTGAGCCCTGCAGAAGGGAGTGGAATTTAGGGTTCGGCTCCCAATCAAAAACCATCCCCAAGCAGGGTGTCTCCATCCGAGGACCCAAAACAGTTTGCAAACAGGCTTCCTCAGACGCCCTGAGCGTAACACAGGCATAACTAATCCGGCTTCTTATGTAACTTGCTTGCATGGGAGAGGAGGGAAATCCGCACACACGTCAATACTGGAATACTTTCTTATTTTAAAAATTATGAAAGTACGGCTAAGACTTCTTTGACTGGCACTCCGTGCTAAGCCCTCTTTCCCTCTCCAAGTGAAGTGACACTAATAATCCGTGACTTTTAAATAGTATTTATTTTACAGAGAATACCTCATTTGATCTCCATTTTATAGATAAGAAAACTGAGGCACGAAGAGACTAGTTTACTGAAGATCGCAGCTAATCAGGGGTAACTGTGTGTAATTTGAAGCCAGCAAGTCTGGTTGCAGAATCCACTTTCTTTAATATTCACAGTGTAATCTAGAAGAGGCACCCTCGGAGACATTTTTAGCAATGCAGACTTCGAGACCCGACCCTGGAATCAGAAACTTCATTTTAACAAGATCCCCAGGTGGTTAGTATATGCATAAAGTTTGAGAAGCATTACCCTATACCACTATGCTGTTCACTGTTCAGGGTTTGTCTTACAATCTTCTGATCCTTTAACTCTGCATTGATATAAAATAATGCGTCATCCTGCCCCAGCTGCGCTCCAGAGTATATTTGCCCTTTTCTGAGCCTACTGCTTGAGCTAATATATGGAAGCCTTCCTGTCTCTCTTCCCCATTCCTTTATTCTATGCACACACTTAACCGCATACCGTATTATTTTGTGTATCATTTAACACTTTCAATTCTTTGCTCTTTTATCATCAAAACTGGGGCTCTGAGCCAAAGACAGTTGTGTTACCAAGTAGTCCCCAGTCTTGGAGGGAATTCAAGCATCAGAGACAGGGGCTTGAACTTTGAGATGTCTCTTTGTGCTGAGATTCTAGGGAGAATGAGGACAGATGCAAGGAAAACATGCCAAGAGATTCCAGACCTCTCTCCAGAGACCATCATTCACTCAGTGAAATAGAGGGCCTACTCTGTGTCCGGCACTCTAAACAGGTGCTGATACCTACAAAAGTAAAAAAACAAATTAAAAAAAAACAGGAAAAACTCCTGCTCCTATGGAGCTTACGGTCTAGTGAAGGAAAACAGGCAATAATGTGATAAGTAAAATACAGTTGAATAAAAGGTGTATTACAGAGAGAAATTAAGTGTGGAAAAGGAGATTAGTGCTGGGGTGGGGTGATTTTAAAGGTAGTGGTCAAGCTAGTTGTCACCCGACCTTTGGAACAAAGACTTAGGGAGCAAGTCATTTAGAAGTACTCCACATTCATTCATTCACCAAATATTTATTGACTGGGGACTTTGTGTTAAGCATGGTCCTGCCATGGGTCTGAGTGTTCACTTAAGCACGGCTGTTTTTCTAAGTCTAAGTTTCCCTGGACTGAAGTTTACCTATCCTGATGGGGAAAAAACAAATTTAACAATTTTGTGGCTCTACCTAATACCGTATTCTACCATCCTGGGTGTTCAATATTGTTAGGGGTTTGTGTCCTCCAAATTCATATGCTGATGTCTTAATCCCTAGTACCTTGGAATGTGGCCTTATTTGGAGTGCCAAAGATTGCTGACAAACCACCAGAAGAGGAGAGAGGCATAGAATAGACTCTCTTTCTCTCAGCCCTCAGAAGGAACCAAACTCACCAACTTCTTGATCTCAGACGTCTAGCCTCCAGAGCTGATTGATGATAAATTTCTGTTGTTTAGGCCCCCTAATTTGTGATACTTTGCTAAAGCAGCCCTAACAAACTAATAAAAGTATGATTCTGGGGTGCCTGGGTGGCTCAGTTGGTTAAGCGACTGCCTTCGGCTCAGGTCATGATCCTGGAGTCCCAGGATCGAGTCCCGCATCAGGCTCCCTGCTCGGCAGGGAGTCTGCTTCTCCCTCTGACCCTCCTCCCTCTCATGCTCTCTGTCTCTCATTCTCTCTCTCTCAAATAAGTAAATAAAATCTTTAAAAAAAAAAAAGTATGATTCTGAGATAAGATGGCACAGTTAAGTACCATCTACGATTTTCCAGTGTCTTTTGTGCAATGGCAAGAAGCCAAAATGATCTGACGAATTGAGATTTACTAACCAAATCACCAAAAGAAAGGGCAAATTATGTTTTTTAAAAAGAAAAGCCAAATGAAGGGCACCTGGGTGGCTCAGTCTCTTAGGCAACCGACTCTTGATTTTGGCTCAGATCATGATCTCAGGGTCATGATCTCAGGGTCGTGAGATCAAGCCCCTCATCAGCTCTGCGCTGAGTGCAGCGCTGGCTTGGAATTCTCCATCTTCCTCTCCCTCTGCCCCTCCCCCCATCTCACTGGCTCGCTTGCTCTCTAAATAAATTAAATAAAATAAAGCCACATAAGCCCCAATTATTCAATTATTTCTTCATCACATATTTATTGAATGCCTGCTACACACCAGGCTCTGGGGTACCATGACAAACAAGGCAGATGTGGTCTCTGCTTTCCTATGACTTGTGTGTCTTGTTACAGGAAGCGTTGGACAGTGAGCAAATCAACAAATATATGAACAAGGTAATTTCAGAACAGAGTAAGGGCTTAAAAGAAAGGAAAGAAGGCTAGAGGATTAAAAGAATGGGGGATGGGTTTAATTTAGATTGGCTGACCAGGGTAAGTCCCCATGAGGTAGGGACGTATGAGCTAAGACCCCAGTGACAGAAAGCCATCCAAGCAAAGAGCTGGTAAAAACTGTTCTAGGCAAAGATAACAATCCCTCTGTTAAAAAAAAAAAAAAAATCCCTGCCATTCATTCTATAACACCCTTCCTTTCTCTCTTTATCACCTATTTTGCATCCTCTGAGGTAGTGCAAAAATCAATAAATATCTGCTTCATAAAAATGGGGTCCAATTATTTATCTTCTTACAAAAGACCCTGTGAAGGTTGTCCCAACAGGGTTTTGCATGCAAGCGCACACTCACAATACACCCTCTGACGTGCCTCTGTATTTGTAGACGGTGATACCACGGGACTTAGACATTGTGTTTATTTTCCGTATTTGTAGCATCTGTTGGGCACATCCTGGGGATTAATTCAATCTACTGATAACCAACTGTGCCTGAGAAGGAAAATTCTAACTCTATGAGGCCCGTTCATAAAATCTTATTATCAAGTGAAGCTTCAGTTTTAAAATTGTGCAGTGCTCATGAACTTCGAATGTAATTTTTACTTAGGAGACTCATAAGAATACTAATTACCATTAAACAGGGGATTGTGTGTGGTTCGCTATGCTAAGTGCTTCACATGGATTGTTATCCTCACAACCCTAGGACGTAAGTTCTCTTATACAGAACATCCATTCCACAGATGGGAAAACCGAGGCTCCAAAAAGGTTAAGTAATAGGCCCACAGTTGAAACGGCTATGTGATAGCAGACTTAGGCCTTGAGCCAGTCTCTTTTAACTGCAAGGCTTTTGCGGGGGCAGGCGAGCAGAAAGCAAAAAGCATTTGTGCATTCCTTTGCATTTGTCTTTGAAATTTTCAAAGCACTGTTTTCTGACTTTTTTTTTTCTATTTACCCCAGCCCTCTAGCTTTCAAATTCACTTTTCTAGGCAGATATTTGCTTTGCTTTCCCTTACTTCAAACTGGGAACTGCAAGAACTTTGAAAAATGAAATGACTGATAGATTTTTTTTGTTTTCAGCCTGTTTTTCAAGCACCCTCTGGGGAAATGTGAGTCAAGCTTCTTGAGCTCAGCCTGCCTTTTCAGACATCCCTACCTCACACACTGACACTCCCCAACACAAAGGGGGTCCCTCCCCTCACTCAAATACGCCCCCCTGCCAAACCAAATGCTGGGCACGATGTGGAACGCCAGCTTTAGCCTCTTCACACAGATACTAATAGGCTCTCCTCCCTGAGAGTGAACATCTAAAAATGGCTTCAGCCGGTCTTTGTGAATCACTTTCTATTCTAGCAGCTTCCCTACAGTCTTGGTCAGGGAAAAAGCCCGGGAAACTTGCAATGGTGAAAAGATGTGAGGTATCTCTCATTGCATCCCAGACTCACCCCCTCCCCCAGGCCTCACTTAGGAAGTGGGCAGCCGTTTTAGCTGTGAAATGACTTCCTGCCTGGGATGGTTTGGTCAGGCTTGCTTTAAACTTCTGGAACCCAGACAAGGTGTCTGGCTGTTTGCTTTGGAAGGCTCAGGTGGGTTTCACTATCCTTCCCTTCACTGACCACAACTGCCTCAATAATTTATGCCCTGGAAAAGAACAGCACTTCGGGGCAAATTAGCATAAGAAGGATTTATGAAACCACAGTGGGAGGGCATTTTTAGAGATCCCACAAGAGCTGTTGCATGGAGTACTATGAGCTAGCTCCAAGCAGGACCAGCCTCGAGTAGAACCATCATAGAAATAATACTCGTTTGGTACTATTTTTTTTCCCCATCCCTTCCACCCACCATCTCCCAATGTGGTCATATCGCCCCCAGCTACCCAGAAGACCCCATTGTCACTCATTAATTTATTTTTTTCACTGATTCTTTTATGAATTCATTTAAAATTTTTGTTTGTCAAATTTGTACATCCATGTTCATTGCAGTAGTATACACATAGCCAAAAGCTAGAAGCAACTCAAGTGTCCTTGAATGGATAAACAAAATGTGGTATGCACATACAATACAATATTATCTAGCCTTTAAAAGGAAGGATATTCTGCTACATGCTCCTAGAAGGATGAACATGGAGGACATTATGCTAAGTGGAATAAGCCAGTCAAAAAAGACATCTACTGTATAATTCCACTTATATGTGGTACCTAGAGTAGTCAATTTGTCCAGACAGAAAGTAGAATGGTAGTTGCAGACGATAGGGAGAGGGGAGAATGGGCAGTTAGTGTTTAGGGTACAGAGTTAGGGTACAGAGTTTCAGCTAGATGAAAAGAGTTCTGGAGATGGATAGTGGTGATGATTGCAACACAACATGAATATACTTAACACCACTCAACACTACCCTTAAGAATGCTTAAGGTAGGGGCGCCTGGGTGGCTCAGTTGGTTAAGCGACTGCCTTCAGCTCAGGTAATGATCCCAGGGTCCTGGGATCGAGTCCCGCATCAGGCTCCCTGCTCGGCGGGGAGCCTGCTTCTCCCTCTCCCACTCCCCCTGCTTGTGTTCCCTCTCTCGCTGTGTCTCTCTCTGTCAAATAAATAAATCTTAAAAAAAAAAAAAAAAGAATGCTTAAGGTGGTAAACTTTGTGTTATGTGTATTTTGCCACAATCTAAAAATGTTTTAAACTAACAGAAATTCTCCTAAATTAATCAAAACTGGCAAAATTTTAAAGCTTAAAATGTGAGGTGTAATTCAATTTGTATCAAAGCTTACCAGGCTTAGACTAAACAAATGTTCATGTAAACAAAAAAAAAATGTTTTCATTTTGTTTGTGTGTGCTAGACGTGGTAGGCACTTGAGATTCAGTTATAAAAGACATTCATAATCCCTGACCCCAAAGAACTTAACAAAAGCATGCCATAATGACCTAGATGGAATCCTTATTAGGTCTATACTTTTCCCCTCCAACACATACTGAGTCCCCACTCTATGCCAGGCTCTCTGTTACTTACTAGGATACACTGATGAACAAGACAGCCACCGAGTTCCTCCTCCCAGAGCTGTCAGTCTTGCAGGGGAAAAAAAAAGCAAGCAAGAAATTATTGGTTCTCTAACCCCTCTGCGCCATCAAAATTTACTGGTTCTCACCTTTTAGACTCTAACACGACCTTCTGCAGTCTAGTAATGATGTCCAGAAAGAAAGCTTCTAACTGTGATCTCTCGCATATGTGTAACATATATGTGCAGTAACTCAAGAAACAGAATATTAACTTAGGGTTGTTTTTTTTTTTTTGCAAAATGTGGTTTGCATCTCACAGTTTTCTTACAAAATTATTTTGGGTGATACACAGAAGGATTATTTTAATAGTTTTAATTTATTGTAATGGATACTGGAGGGGGAGAAGCTAAATGAAAACACCAAACTTGAGATTTCATGGATATTGTTATTTAGAATGAGATTAAAATAAAAGGTGACACCAATTAAGAAAAATACAATGATAATAGTAATAATAATTCAGGCATATAGCAAAATTGAGGCGAGGTCCGGCAAAATCAGGAGAGAGGCTGAAATTTTTAAACATAGGAGAGACTGTATGGGCAGAAATGCAGAAATGCTTGACCAGTGATAGGCTGATGAGAATACTATTCTGAGGAAAAACAGGGTTTGGAGTTACATTTGTATCCCACCATGTGTCTAGCCTGGCTCCATTATTAATGTTCTTTCCTTTCTTTTTTCTTTTCTTTTTCTTTCTTTTTTTTTTAAAGATTTCATCTATCCATTTGACAGAGAGAGAAATAAAAAACACAATCTGGGGAGCCAGAGAGGGAGAAGCAGGCTCCCCGCTGAGCAGGGAGCCCAACAATGCAGGTCCGATCCCAGGATCCTGGGATCATGACCAGAGCTGAAGGCAGATGCCCAACCAACTGAGCCACCCAGGCGCCCCAACATTCTTCCCTTTCTAACTCTGCACTCTTAGGAGCAACCACCCCACATCACACTGATTGACAACATGTACTGAGAATCTCTTCCTCCCCTGTTCACCAACTCAGCTTCCTCTGAAAAGACTCAATCTGGATGAGGATGATGGCAAAGAGAGGAAGGTCATCAAGTATCTTTGGAACTAGGATTCCAAGGATGCTGTGCTTATATCATGCAGGTTGAGATTATGGCAAACTTATGGTGGAAATATAAACATTTCCAGTCCTTACTTGTCCTATTGACTCTCCTAGACTTCTAGAGGAAAGTTTTGGAGAAAACAGAAAAATAAGCACTGGGTTTTATTCCAACTTTCTTTCCATCTGCTCTATTTTAGTACAGGCAGCAAAACTCACATGCCATTCGACTTTTATTTTTGGACTTGAATATTTTGCCTCTACCTTGAAACAACATTATTTAGTCAAAGGTCATAAATGTTAAAGTAGGATTTAAGAGGCTTCAGTTGGACATCTGACATTCGGAAAACTCTCGATCAGGGACTTACCCATCAGGGAAGCCAAATCTATCAGTGGGCCTCAAATCCCATGGATTTCAAGCAAGTTGCAGTACTAGACATTTGCCTGCCTGCCAAACAACCCCTTCTGAGAAAGTGTCCTAGCCAGAATCCTTGATTGTAAGTGACAGAAACTCAACACAGACGGACAGAGGCAAAAAGAGGCAGCTGTTTCCATAACTGAGATGCTCTAGATACTGGTATTCAAGAAAGAGCATGAATGTGTATTTCTTCCCCATCTCTTTTTTTTTGAAAGATTTTATTTATTTATTTGAGACAGAGAGAATGAGATACAGAGAGCATGAGAGGGAGGAGGGTCAGAGGGAGAAGCAGACTCCCTGCCGAGCAGGGAGCCCGATGCGGGACTCGATCCAGGGACTCCAGGATCATGACCTGAGCCGAAGGCAGTCGCTTAACCAACTGAGCCACCCAGGCGCCCCTCTTCCCCATCTCTTGACTTTGTTCTTTTGTATGGATTGGCCTCATTCTCTCTTACTAAGAGAAGGTTTCTTCCAAAAGGCAAGAAAGATACCCTTCAACAGCTCCGAGCCATATCCAGCAATATGACCCAAAATTCAACAAGAATTCTCCTCTGGCTTCAAATTAAAGAAATCCAGGCCAGCTTGTTTTAAAAGCCCATCCCCATACCCAGGCAGGATATAGGACATGAATAGCAGTCCCACTATACTCACACAGTTATAAATTCCTCCAAAAGAAGGAGACAATAACTAATGTCCATTCCAGGAGTCTGCCCAAAGCAATGCCCTGATTGACCAACCCATATGACAACAGCTAACTAGATTAGTTTGGGCTTCTAAGCCTAGAACTATCATCCAATATTTCTGACTCACGTGGTCTAGCTAGAAAAGTGGCATGAACCAATCACAATTTTCTTCCCTGGAATTGGAAAATGGAATCCCCCACAAAAAAAAGCAGGGAGCCCAAGAGACTGAGCCATTTATTTGTAGCAGATGAACTAAATTATATGACAGATCCTTATAGGCAATATGCAACTGAAGTTATGAAGAAGCCAATCTACAGAACTAGAGATCAGAGCAGAGAGAAACATTGACTCTGAGACCATATTACCTCTGAAAGAAAAGGTTCAGGGAGTCCCTGACCCAGTTTACTGGGAGTTCCAGTGTCTGGAAATTTTGTGATCTCATTGGGGCTTCCAGGTAAGAAATGACTAACACATTTGGTGCTTTTACCCACATTATCTCATTTCCTTATTGTAATAACTCCTTTAGAGAATCTTTAGTTCTCTCCACTTTACAGATGATAAACTGAGGTTCAGAGAACCTATCTGATTTTTCTTAATGTGATTTCTCAAGATAGAAAGTCTCTAAGTCAAAAATGTGCATTCCTTCTACTACAAGATTCCTCAGAACCTTGAGTAGCATAGAAAAATCTCGGATGAAGGCACAGATTTGGAAATCATCTATCTACTTAGACTCCTAGAGATATTCACTAAAGCCTTGGGAGGGAGCAGGATCACAGGGAAGGATCACAGGTAGGAAATAGCTGTGATAGCCCTTGCCTATTAGTGCTCACTCTCAGCAAGGTTCCACACATTATGTACTCTCTCAGCAAAAGGGAGGTTGAGGTAGAATTTGTGGAGATAACAGTGATCATGCTTCTAGGTGCCACAAGATGAAAGAAACCTCAAATAGTTTGTTTTGTAGGACTTGGTAATTTTCCTGCCACGCTTATGCTGCATATCTTCACATTGCACCCAGCCTGAAAATTTCAAGAGAATCTCCCTTTTACACATGAATTTCTAAATAAATCTTGCAAATTGGCACAGGCATATAGGGCCAGACTGAAGAGAATGAGAGAGAATATCAAGGAATGGGTGTCAGGTTGAATAGGGTGATCCTCAAAGCAACACTTCCACCCAGTTGTGATAAACAAGGTTCCACACTGAGTTGATTTTGCCCCTGGTGAATTCAGAACATTCTAACATTTTAATAAGATTTTTAAGAGCCACAAATAAAAAGTAAAGTATGATTCATCATGTCAGCACTTTATTTTGTAAGGTTATTAGCACACACTGACATAAATTTTAAGGAGTAAATACATGTGCTGAGATGATTTTTAAAATATTCCCTTGTACTTCTTTTTAGTCCATGACCCTACTTCCTATTCTCACCCACAACAAATTCAAGCAGCTAGACAGTATGCTTACAACCCTAGGGGAAAATGTACCAAAGCAAAACTCTGAGAACAAAGACACAAAGCCACGGCTTATGAGTTTCAAAATAGGCCGCTGAAACCCATGCTGGAGATAATAGTTTTGAAAGGGTTTCTGAGACCCAGAAGCCAAGTTTTTGAATATCAAAAAGCCACAGCATATCCTGAACAATAGGTTGGGAAAAAATAGCTTCCCTTCTAGCTTTCAGCCAAGGCGAGATTCCATAGGCTGGACGGAAGAGAAGATCCAATGGAAAGAAGAAAGTGAGAGGAGAGTGAGCCTTACCTACAGAGACCACCATGGACAGCTCTCCTGAGTTGTGTGAGACCAACAACAGAAATCTGACCTAGGATGGATAGGCACAGGGCTCCTCAACCTTGGTGCTATTGACATTTTGGCCAGATAATTCTTTGTTGTGGGGGCTGCACTGGGCATTGCACGATGTTTAGCAGGATCCCTGGCATCTACCTACCTGATGCCAGTAATACCTCCAAGTTGTGACAGCCAAAAATAACTTCAGACATTGCCAGATGTTCACTGGGGTGGAGGATGGAGAGGGGAGGGTGGAGAGAAAATGCCCAGATGGAGAATCAATAATATGGGAAGAGAGAAAGAGATAGAGATTATACATACATATCTTTCTAATAAAAAAGTTGTATGTTGTTTATACAGAAAACTTTAAGAACACACAAAACCACCCCCCCAAAATCATCCATATTATACCCTGTCAGAAATAATCATTAATGTTTTATCTACACACGATTTTTCCTATATACATAATTTATTTCCACAAAACCAAAGAATGAGGCCATGTAACCATAGGTTATACTGTTTTATAACCTGCAATTTTTTTACTTCACAACATGTTGTGGATTTTCATAGAGGTATGGAATTCCTTGAAACAGCCATAACATCATTTAATTAGCCAGTCCCCTATTGTTAGATGTTTAGCTTACTCCCAATATTTCATCATTATTGGTAATGCTCTGATGAACATTTTCATATATTCCTTTCATTGTTTTCTTAGCATGAATTCTTAGCATGAACGAAAGTTCATAGAAAAAAACTGGTATTTGGGAGTTGTCCCTATAACATTTGCTATTTCATTGTTTTAAGTCACAGTTTGCTGATTTAAATTATTACTTCTATTTCTCTAGTGTTTTTTACTTTCCCACAGTGCTTCCCACTTTGTCAAATATGCAGGGAAGCTAGTAATTGTCCCTTTTTACTGATAAGAAAACTGGTGTTCCCAGAAGTTAAATAGCTTGCCCTGGCAACACAATTATTTAGCAACAGAGGACTAAAACCCATCTCACCTGAGTCACCTGGGCTTTTGGCTAATAGTGCTCACATTGGTAGCATATATGCTGCCAAAATGGAAATAATTCACAGAGGACAAGTATGTCCCACACTCATGGTTGATGTGCAAATAGTGATGGGCTCTAGGATGTTAGGATAATTCTTGGTTATGAGTTCTGTCTCTAAGTGCTATTTTGTGTATATTCCAGAGGTCCCAAAACATAGTCCAAGGCTATGAGACCTTGGATGAGTGAACCTATCACTTCCCATGCAAAATTCCACAACCAATCTCCTCTCCAAATGCTGACTTAGAGGAATAATATTTTAAAATGTTAATTCCAACATCTGCTTCCATCTTATCCCTGAAGCCAAATTAAGTTGGTACAGTCTGTTTTTACCTCCAGTTACGCTCTAACACAGATTTATTACCAATTAATTTCTTATCAAGGAAAAACAACCCTGTCATAAGTATTTTAGATAATGACATCTAAGTTTTTTATATTGCTTTAAGTCTGAAAAGTTAGAACAGAGAGTGCATCCAATGTTCATTACCTCTTAATGTTTGCATTCTTTTTCATGTTTTGATTCACCAAGAAAAAAATGAAAATGCTACCCACTGCTTAGCCATTTTTTAGGTTTAATGAGATTAAATAAATTCTGAGGGGGAAAAGAATACAGCTTAATAATGTTTTAAGTGGTTTGTAGAAACATTCCCTCTACCATGGGCACAATTTTAAACCAAAGCCAACTTCTGCAGTGCTACTGAAAGCTAATGAATGCCTTAATAATATGCAGAGGAAAAAGGCGATGAGTTGATTAGATACAGAAATATCCTAGACCTCTGAAATACAGGTAGGAAAACAACTCAATTGTACTCAGAGACAGAACCATAACAAAGAATTACCCTAACATCCCAGTGATCCATTTCACGATCCATTAATGATAAGTGATCTTCTTGGCAGCATACGTTGAGGAAATTGACCCTCACTGATTTGAGGGCTAGACTTCAAAGCTCCAGATAAACCTTGGACCGATTTCTCTTGGTTCTAACAATACCAAAAAAATGAGCACAATTTAGAACATCATATAAATTTTCTATTTCCTAGAACCCAGTTTATGCCAATCCATCCTCCAGTTATTAAAATTCTTTTTCAGGTTGGTACTTTTTTTTTTTTAAGATTTTATTTATTTATTTGATAGAGAGAGAAAGGAAACACAAGCAGGGGGAGTGGGAAAGGGAGAAGCAGGCTTCCCACTGAGCAGGGAGCCTGATGTGGGGCTCGATTCCAGGACCCTGGGATCATGACCTGAGCCGAAGGCAGATGCTTAATGACTGAGCCACCCAGGCACCCCAGGTTGGTACTTTTTCTTAATAAAGTATTTGACAGATTCATCTAGAAATTTTATGTTACTTTTCCTGATTGTCTAGCCTTTGGAACTGTTCTGTACATGCATGTCTTTCTCTTTGTAGGAGATTATTGCCTTCAAACATACTTGCTTTCTAAGAGTTGGACATCCCATTGGGTAAATACAGGGTTTCTTAGAGTCTGACAAGTTCTAACATGGTTGTTACTTGATCCTTGGGGCTCTGAGTGAAGGGATATGTTAGATGTAACACTGCTTGGGTAAAGGAGGCAAATGTCAAAGAGCAAGAGCCATCTAAATAAATATACCATTAACAGCTCTCGAAGAATGTGAAGAAGCAATAGACAGCAAAACACAGGCAGAGCAATGAAAAGGAATGAAGTTTGGATACTTGCTATAACATGGAGGAAACTTGAGAACATCATGTTTCATTTCATTATTAAATGAAATAATCCAGTCTCAGAAGACTTCATACTGCATGATTACATTTATCTGAAATAGCCAGAAGAGGCAAATCCATAGAGAGAGAAAGTAGACTAATAGCCAGGGGCTGAGGAAGGAGAAGCAGGGATTGACTGCTAAATGGGTATAGGGTTTCTTTTGGGAGGATGAAAGTGTTCTAATATAAGGTAATGGTGCTGATTTCCCAGCTCTGTCAATAGACTAAAACCACTGAACTGTGCACTTTAAATAGGTTAATTTTATGGGATGTGAGTTATATCTCAAAAAAGGTCTTAAAAAAAAAAACAAACAAAAAAAACCAGGCAGAGACAGGTAAGAGTCAGAAGAAAGGAACCAGGAGTCTGAGGCCCAGGAGGTTTAGCTACTAAGAGAAGTATCTTTCCTCCTTGGTCTAAGTTGACTGATGAAGTTTCTAGGCTACTTTGATATAAGTAATTAAAAAAAAAAAACTTTTTTTAAGCAAGAGAAAATCAACACTGGTTTTGTGCTCACTTCAACCAAGTGGATTCAGCAAACATTTCCCAAAAGCCCCTATGTGCTAGCCACCTAAAATATAAAGAGATTGCTGCCCTTTTGGTGTCACATGCTTTTAACTAGCAAATAAAATAGAAAATAAAATATCTTTTAAAGTAAAGGAAGAGAGGCGCCAGGCTGGCTCATTTGGTAGAGCATGCAACTCTTGATCTCAGAGTTGTAACTTCGAGCCCCATATAGAGATTACTTAAAATCTTAAAAAATAACAAAATAAAATAAAATAAGAAAGAGAGTACAAATGTTTAGAATGTTCTTTTCAGGTATGGAATTATGAGTATTTTCTTTTTTCCAGTGCCCTAGAATATAATGACTTTACATTACAGAGAGGGAAATGAATTTAAAAAAGAAAAAAAAAAGGAAAAGGTATTGGAGAAAAATACAGTGAGTGCTGTATTCAAGCTCTGGAAGCAAGAGGAAGGAGAAAGGAGTTGTGCATCAGAAAGGACAGAGAAAATTTGACAATCATTTGATATTAGTTCCAAGAGATGGGAACCTTGGGCTTGGAAAGATCTAAGGATGTTCCTCCATTCTTCATTCCTGTTTTGTTTTTTTCTTTAAGATTTTATTTATTTATTCATGAGAGACAGAGAGAGAGAGAGAGTGAGGCAGAGGGAGAAGCAGGCTCCCAAGGAGCAGGGAGCCCGATGCGGGACTCGATCCCAGGACGCTGGGATCATGACCTGAGCTGAAGGCAGACGCTTAACCATCTGAGCCACCCAGGCGCCCCACTTCATTCCTGTTTTGAAGGACATGATAAAGGCTGAGTCCTGCGGCCTGCTAGAGTGAGCCTCCAGGCTCACCAGCTCACCACCCCTACCCCAGGCACCCTCTTGGAGAAGTGAGGGGCTGAAGCTCTGAGCCCAGGAAATACTCCCCGACCCTCTGCCCACCTCCACTTACCAGTAGGACCTGCCTTTGGTTGCACTAAGGGCAGAAAGATTGTTAACAGATAGGAATCATTAGGAAGAAATTTGCTCTGGATGTGGGCCAGTGGGTGCCACTTTAGACTCTTCTGTTGTTGCCAAAGCACATAACACAATAAGACAGTTGCTGCAGAAGTAAACACGGAGAGCTTTGCCATTAATGCACACACAGTGTGTGGAAACAGCTAGAGGAAAGCCTCTGTCCATTCAGTTCCTCTGCGGGAGAGATGGTTGCCTTTTCAAAGCTGTTGCAGAGTGTTCATTTATTATTATCAACTGTGTTCATCGCCACAATTCTGACCCCATCATCCTTTACCCTATTCTTGTGGTTATGCAGGCTTCTTTGATGCAACAAAAGAAGCTGGCAAAAGACTCACCAGCTCAAATCCATGGCCCCTTCATCCCTGCACTTTGAGGGGGAAGAGGCCTATTATAGGAAAAAGAGCATGGGCTTTGGGTTTGAATTCTAGCTCAACAAACTCATCAGTTAATTGACTTTAGGAAAGTTAATCTAGCTTTCTAGGGCTTCATATCCCCCTCGATAAAGTGGGCTAATGCCAGTACTGATTGCCCTCACATGGTGGTTGTGAGGATAGTTTTAAATCAGATACACACCATCACCTGGCACTATAACTACTGATCAAATTCAAGGTCATTTTCATCAGTTCTCTTAATGGAAGGCTCTCTAGAGTAGCATTCCTCAGAGTTTAGAGACATTATCTATACCTTCTACCATCCTCCCCTTGATTTGTTTAGCTAATAAGGATATATTTATGTGTATATCAATATATACAATAGACACAGGTGTGTATATACATATATATATATAGAGAGAGAGAGAGAGAGAGAGCATCCACTTTATTGGAACTGTCCTGGTTGCAAGTGACAGAAATTCAATTTGACTGGCTTAGAAACCCTCCAAAAAATTAGGAAATATTGATTGATTCACATATATGAAAACTTGAGTGGCAGTTTACTTTCGAGCACAGCTGCATGCAGATACCCAAATAATGCCATCACAAACTTATCTCTCTTCATGTTGTAATCTTTGCTTTTCTGTGTGTGGGAAATTAATATACATAAAGCACTGAGAATAGTGCTCATCTCACAATAAGCACTATACACATATTTGCTACTGTTATTTCATTTAATCCTCCCCCCATCCTATGAAACACGTACTATATTATCCTACTTTTACAGATAAAGAAACTGAGGCACAGGGAGGTCATATAGCTTATTCGATATATATCCCAGCTGGCCAGACAGTCTGATTCAAAAGGCTTTCCTTGACCACTTCTCTCACCTGGCTCCTTGTTGGGCTAGAACGAGAGGTTGAGCCCTTGATTGTGAAGGGATTTAGAAAACCTAAAACCTAAGACAGATGCTTCCAAACTGAAGCAAAGGAGCATGAAAGGTTGGGTCACTTGCCACACAGTGGGGTACTGTCCTTTCGAATCTGTGTGTTTTCTTTTGAAGCAGAAAATAAGTTCCTGAGGCGCCTGGGTGGCTCAGTCAGCTAAGCCTCCAACTCTTGTTTTTGGCTCAGGTCATGATCTCAGGGTCTTGAGATCAAGCAGAGTTTGCTTAATTTCTCTCTCCTTCTGCCCCTCCTACACTTCCCCTCCCCTGTTCCCCACTCGCACTCTCTTTCTTTCAAATAAATAAATAAATCTTTGAAAAAATAAGAAAGAAAATAAGTTCCTCCTTCTATAATCCATGCATAGATCCTATTAAACCTACACAAAGGCAGGGGTTACACTCACCTAAAAAGTCTAGAAGCATGCAATGGTTGGAATATGAGTCCTAGTACTGGTTATCCTTTGTTGACAACCCCATGTCCCGTCCCCAGTGCATTTTCTGCTCCTGTGTGCCTTGTTCCTTGCTCCTCGGCCTACAAGGCTGACCCACATGGATTGAACCTCTGAACTCCTTTCCCTCTGGCTTCTAGTTGGGTTTGGCCATTGGTCTCCTGCCCTTGTGAATTCAAGCCCAAAAGTGGTGGTAATTCCCACCGTTGCTCGTCCTTGAGTGTGTCACCACCCCTTGTTGGTTTATCGAACCCAAACAACACCTTTGCAAAGAGCCCCTTTGCTTCATTCTCCTCAGTGAAGCCCTTTGAAGTTGTCATCAGTCTATAGGTCCACATGATGCCTTCGGTGGGCCCTTGGCATTTCTATTTTCATGAATGCCTTCCTCCATAAAAAACTACTAAAAATTATATTTTGTGACTGTATTGGTAAAAAGATGAATGTAAGCCAGGTTGGATGATATCTACTTTTTCTCTTCTGAATTTAAAAGAAAGTAGACCACTTTCATGGGCTCCTAGAAACGTCATGGGCCCTAGGCACTGTGCCTGTTATGCATAATGGGGAAGTCAGCCCTGCTCGTTTGCTGCCAGGACTCTGACAGATGCCGTCTCTTCTACCTGGCATACCTCACAGACAAAAAATAGAAGCTCCCAGGAAGGTGGCTACTATCAAGTTAAGATCATGATCCTCGGGTCAGATTTCCCAAACAGCCTGTTTCCGTTACAGCAGACCCGGCATCCTTGTCCTTAAATAGATCCTGTTTCCAAGTCACAGCTACGATGACAAGATAATAAAGAAAGAAAAATGGAGTATCTTGTGTTGAATTAATGCCCAATTCATTTACGACTCACCACATTCCAGGGGTTGATGGCACAACAATCACATCCTTCATTAATAATCCTCACTTTCCCCTCCATGAATACATCACTCCATAGCTGGAAAGGAGAGAACATTTCTATGTGTTCTCAGGTCACAGTTTTGCTCCCAGTACTGGAAAAGCAAGTTGGTGGTTTTTGTCTTGTTTTCAAACGAGAACCAAGAATGTTTTGATAATGAATACTGCCTTTAATTGGCAATCTGTTAAGTATTGATGATCTTGAAGTTTATATTCGGGATCCTACTTGCTCAGCCAGCTCTCAGTCTGTGAGCGTCTCAGAGACCAGGCGGAAGGAAGTGGACAGTGGGAAACTGTGCTGGGAAAAAGACAGGCTAGGCAGCAGAAGTATTTTGAAATCGAAAACAGTTACTGATTTTCTTTTGGAGTTTCATGCCTCACGCCCTACACAATGTGGGACGGAGGGCACTTCAGATTCTTTCTTTGCCTTTTTTTAATCTTCAGTTGTAATTTCAAGGTAATGCCAAATTTAAATCTCTAAGCCCCTAGATCCCTCTGATACCCCCTTGCCAGTCAATTCTTTGACAGACTGGGGCAGGGGGGAGGTCCCTAAAAGGACAGGGGAAGCTGAGAATCTGCCCCTCAGCATCCTTGAATATCAACCATAAAACTAATGAACTGTGGCAACTGAATTGTCTAAGTTCAATCCAAATTATGTCTTGTAAAGTTCATCTTTGTTTCCAATTATCATCCCGGAATCATAAATGTCGAATCTGAGCAACGGCTTCTCAGCTCTGTGAGTCTTGTTTGGATCCTTCTTACTGTTAAGCCCATGATAGGGGATGGCCTGCTTTACTGGAAACCTAGGGCAACAGGTCCTCTCTTAAAAACAACAACGAAAACAAACCCTTTCATTTTTTTGTGAAATTAAATCTGAAAAGGTCTCTGAAAAAGACTGCTCTGATTCAGTGAATCTGAATTTTGACATGTTGATGAGGACAGTGTTTTTAAGTATATCCCCCTTAACTATTCATAACCCAGTTATAAATCATGTTTATTTTACATCTTTTTTTTCCTTCATCCTCTTATGACCATAAAGCATTTACCCTGACAAGTTTATAAAGAATATTGAGGTTGATACTTGCTGGTCTTAGTAGAAATTAATCAAAATCCATCTGTTCCCTCCTCAGCCTGGACAATTTCATTACCACTAAGCCAGGGATTATAGGATTCTTACATCTTCTTTTTTTCCAACACAGTTCAGTTGATTTAGAAACAATGATTAAAGCTGCTTACTTTAAGGAAGATTGTTTCCAATCTTCCCTTCTTGCAAGGCAGAGAAAGATGAAAGCATCTTGATCCTGAAATATTTATATCTAAGACTGGAAATCTGTATCAGAGTCATGATGAATGATTGCAACCAAAGATTTTTTATTTTAAAGTCATATTTCTTATCTCCACACTTCACTTACCTCACAAGCTGTAGGAAATAAGCACTACATACATTCACTGCCCCCTATCCCAGGTAGATTTTCTACCTTTATTTAATTGTAAATCCAATGTGGCATAATAAAGAGACTCAAAGATAAAGATTACCTTTCTGACACTGACTATTTATAGGGATAAATATCAGTTATCCTTATGTGGCCTCAGAATGACTGCTTTCAAAGGAATGCAGAACACAAATTAGAGAGAATGAATTTAAGCCTCCCGCAAGGAGATACCTTGATCTGGGATTCAAGAAATCTAAAGAATTAGAAGTGATTACTAGAGAGTAATTCTGGTTTTAACCAGCCTTAGAAAGGTGCTATAATTAACTGTTCTTACTCTTTAAAAAAAAAAAATCTGGTTTCCATACTTTTCCCCCTCTAATGTCCTTTAAATTGAGGTAAAAATGCTCAGATCTCAAGCATACCATTTGGATAAGCTTTGACAAATGCATCTACTCATAGAACCATCACTCCAGTCAAGATCTAGAACATTCCATGCTCTTAATTTTTTTGGTGTGGCTGTTTTTAATAAAATGAAAATTATTATAGCCCTCTGCTACTAGGAATGAACACCCCTCTAAATTCTAAAAGGAATAAAATAAAACGAAAGACCTGTTAGCTGGGTTCCCTATAGAGCCAAATGCTGTTTGAAACCAGCCCATGGCCAGGGCCTTTTAACAACATCACAAAAAAGGGAACTGATCTTGACCGGCAGGCAGAGGGGATGGCGCCATGGCCCAAACATCAGATTAGAAACACAATGATTCCCTGGAACTGGACGCTAAATCCTGGCAGACGACCCAGCCTTTCATCTTCTGAAATGGATAAATTGAATGAAGCACGGCCAATTCTGGGCCGGACTGTTGGATGAGATTCTGGGTTTTTTGTTTTGTTTTGTTTTGTTTTAAGTTCCTAACTCTTCTACATAGACATTAAAACTTCAATTACAGCAGACCCAGAAACCATCCTTCCGTCCTTGACATTTCCTTCTTCCTCACTTGTCCCCGTGTAGTGGGAAAACAGTCATTTTCCAGTATTCCCAGCCTTCGGGACCCTGCACCTCAGGGATGTTTCCTTGGATGGCAAGAATCCTGCTGAATAAAGGGAGAATTACCAATGTTCATCCTTGGCAATCTTGAAGGGAATATATACATAGCCTAAGGAGTGCAAAATGCTCTTCATTTCATTCAGTAATTGCTGCTCAGGGACCTATGTACAAAAATAAAGGATGAATGGGCTGTATAGTATAATAAAAAGAGCTCAATTGTGGGGAGCTGCTTCTGTTGATCTGTTTTTTAAACTAGGAGTTCTGTTCTGGCGAGTTCTATTGTCACGGTACTGTGGTACCACAGAGGAGTCAAGAAACTCTAGAGTCAGACTGTGTGAGCTCAAATCCTGACTCTGCCACATATTCGATATGTGACTGAACAAACCACTTACTTCTCTGTACTTCTGTCTCACCTCTGTAAAATGGGGACAGTAATAATAGCTAGCTCAGGGTCAGCTAACTTTTTCTAAAAGCCAGATATTAAATACTTCAGGCTTTGCAGTCCACACATTCTGTTAGAGCTGCTCCACTCTCTGTGCGGTGGGTCTCACTGTTGTCTTAATTTGCATTTCTCTGATGGCCTCTGATGTGGAGCATCTTTTCATAGCTTTGTTTACCATCTGTATATCTTCAGTGAGCTTTCTGTTAAGGTCTTTGGCCCCTTTTTTAATCAGGTTGTTTTCTTATCATTAAGTTTTAAGAATTCTTTCTATATGTTGGATAATAGTCCTTTATCAGATGTGTCTTTTGCTGAATCTCATATAATTTTCAGTTGTCAAGAAATCTTCTTCTCCTGATTTGGTTTTTCAACTCTTTTTTTTTTTTAAGATTTTATTTTTATTTATTTGACAGAGAGAGAGAGAGACAGCTAGAGAGGGAACACAAGCAGGGGGAGTGGGAGAGGGAGAAGCAGGCTCCTGGCCGAGCAGGGAGCCCGATGCGGGGCTCGAACCCAGGACCCTGGGATCATGACCCGAGCCGAAGGCAGACGCTTAACGACTGAGCCACCCAGGTGCCCCGGTTTTTCAACTCTTAAAAACTGTAAATAAGGGGCACCTGGGTGGTTCAGTCAGTTAAGCATCTATCTTTGGCTCAGGTCATGTACCTGGAGTCCCAGGATGGAGCCCTGCATCAGGCTTCCTGCTCAGCAGGAGTCTGCTTCTCTCTCTGCCCCTCAACCCGCTCTTGCTCTCTCTCTCTCTCTCTCAAATGAATAAATCAAATCTTTTTTTAAAAAACTGTAAAAAACATGCATAGCTCACAGGCGGTACAAAACAGGCAGCAGCCAGATTTGGCCCACAAGCCATAGTTTATCAAATCATGAATTAACACATGTAAAACTCTTAGACCAGTGCTTGACACATCATAAGCACCACATCCATGTTACAAGGTATTCGTATTATCTAGTGGAAGGTGATGAATGCTATTCTCTCCCAGGGTCTGGTATTAGTACTATTTCCCAGAAAGTTCACTTTATGGGCTTCCAGTTTTGAGAAAAAAGAGGTAGAGGTCCTAAGAGAGAAAATGATCTTAGGGTCTTCCTCCAATACCTAAAAAAGGTATAGTGAACACTGCCTCCAGATACGGATCCAACATACAGAGTGCACCATTGTATAGATCCCATCATTTGGGGAATGCTTTTTTAAAGCCATTCCTGTCCATTTTTGCACATTAAATCCCACAAAGAGATTTATTTACAACATTAAATCATTTCCTTGCTGCCTGGCTACATTTTTAACTATTAAAATATTCATCACACACTCTAAGAACCTAATGCCAAGTGTTTTATGACCTTTTAAAGGATGACTTCTTTAAAAAAAAAATCCCCTCCAAATGTGGATGTCAGCTTCCGAATGAGTCTAATGAAGAGCAGCCCGTTGTCAAATATCAAAGGGGATAAACACGAGCTCACTGCCCTAGAAAACACTACCAGGGATGGGCTGATTAAACAGAAATGTGTGTGATGCATTAAGCTGTTGGTTGGGGAGGTGGGAATGAAAAGTGGGGAGGAATCTGGGGCAAAATTTGCTTGCTCCCTAGTATGAGAAACACACTCAACTGTCTAAAATAATTATGCCCAGCAGGGGTCGATTTGGGCCCCTGAAAACACGTTTGGTAATGGCCATAGGCATTTTTGGTTGTCATAGCTGAGTTGAGGGCTGAGAGTTGCTACTGGCGTCTAGTGGGTAGAGGCCAGAGATGCTGCTAAGTTATCCTACAATGTACAGCACAGCCCTGCACAACAAAGAATTATCTGGCCTCAAATGGTCAATAGGGCCAAGAATGAGAAAGCCTAGTCTACAGGACCCATCCTAACTGACCCCCACCTCACACCTGACTTTATCTTGCTTTTTCTTTGCATTGAACACTATAGGTGTGTGTCCAACAAATAAATGTAAACACTGGAAAGCATCTCTCCCTATGTTTCTATTAAGGACCACAATTCGATTTGAACTCTATATCCATCCACTTTTTCAAAAGCATCGTGATGGAAAAATTGCAAGATTGGTGTTCATTTAAATTATACAAATTAATTCAATTACCCTGAAGAAAACTGGTATCAGATCACCAGATTGCTGAGCAACTGATGCTAATTTGGTAATTCAATTTACTAAAGAGGTAATGTGACAAATGTTTAAAAGCTAGTCATCTGTAGCTAGCACCAAGCTATCCAAGGAAGTCAGTACCTGTTGTGTATCAATTTTGATCCAATTCTACTCCTTCTCAACCAAAATGAATCTGTTCAATTTCTTTAAGTAAATAAGGCCCTTTTTAGAGCAACACATGGTGAAAGAAGAGGTAAAAATGAACTTCCATCTTTTTACAAAGAATCAAAATACTAAACAAGCAGGGAGGACTGATAAAAAGCTTCCAAATCAATTTATGAAGAGTCAAAGTAATTCTGATTAATCTAATGTAACTTAAAATTGTAAGTACATTAATTAACATTTTATATTTAACACTGTTCTAAAACTTTGTAATATCAGCTTAAAACTCTTTTAATGTTTTCTTTTATTTATTTATTTATTTATTTATTTATTTATTTATTTATTTATTTATTTAAGTAATCTCTACACCCAACGTGGAGCTCGAACTCATAACCCCAAGATCAAAGAGTCATATGCTCCTCTGACTGAGCCAGCCAGGCACCCCTAAACCATTTTTTTTACAATAAAATTATATTTAAACTGTATCTGTAGAGTACTTTACGATTCTATTTAAATTCATCTGTATTTGTTGAGTGCTTTATAATTTGTGAAATGCATATATATATTACCTCTCTGGAGCCCTGAAATAACTCTAAGAAGAAGGAATAGCAGATTTTATCATCCTTGGTTTACAGATGAAAATACAGGTTTTGGTCCAACGTATAGGTCTCTGGGTTAACAGAACACTCAACTGATGACACCATGTTTTACAAAGTTCTAGAGACAATTGTGTCTTTAGTGCTGAATAGATAACCCCCCAAAACTCAGTGAAATGAACATTTCATTGTATCTCACAATTTAGTGGGACAGGAATTCAGGCAAAACCTAACAGAGCACGTCTGCTCCACATGGCACTGACTGGGATCACAGGGTTCACTCTGTGGTACTCAGCTGGTAGCTGGTTCCGAGCATCCAGAACAGCTTCACCCATGTGCGCCTTGGTGGGGGCCAGCTGGAAGGCTGGGCTCGGCCAGGTTCCTCTGCTCCACGAAGTCTCAGAGCCTCTGTCAGTGGTCTCTCCAGCAAGAGAGTGAGACTTCTTACATGGTGGCCAAAAGCAAGTATTCAGAAAGATAGGAACTAGAAGCTGCCGATCTTGCAGTGTGTGCAGGTCCAGACACGGCACAGGGTTACTTCCATCATAGTCAACTGTTCAAAGTGGTCACAGAGACCACCCAGACTTAAAACATGACGGGAGTCAAGGGGAGGAATAGATTCCATCTCTAAAAGGGAGGAGTGTCCAAAAATCTGTGGCCATCTTTAATCTGCATAAGATCTTGAGAATCTCTTCCAACTTAAACGTTTAAAGATGGCCCAATGACTCTGACACCTTCGCTAATAGCAGGAGCTATTCTCCTCAAAGAAACTAATTCTAGGGGCACGTGGATAATGCAGTTGGTTAAGCGACCAACTCTTGGTTTTGGCTCATGTTGTGATTCTCAGGATCGTGAGATCCAGCCCTACATCAGCCCCGTGTGGGGCTTCATGCTAAGTACTGAGTCTGCTTAAGACTCTCTCTCCCTCTTCTTCTGCCCCTCCTCCTTTCTCTCTCTCTCTCTCTCTCAAATAAATAAATAAAATCTTTAGGAAAAATAAAAAGAAACAATGTCCATCAGGTGAAACCGCAAACCCAAGAGGGCTGAAGTAAGCAGGGCTCAGCACCCGTGTCTTCACCTGCAGTCTCTGTTGACTGACTACTGTCAGAGCTTATCCATTCCCATGGCTTCTGCCGTCATTTCTATAACAGTGGCAACTATTTTCCTAGGTTCCCAGACTCCTGCATCCACCAGGTACGTCCATGTGAATACCTCCCCATCACCTCGAACCCAGCACAAAATGAAACTCACCACCTTTCCTCTCAAGCCTGCCTCTCTCGCTGTCTTCTCCATTGCTGTGATATAGCCATCTACCTTTTCTTCCATATCTGCATCCTGAGCAACATCCTTGACTTCTTCCCCCTCACACTCTGCATTAAATTGATAATCAGGACCTATAGGTTCTAACTCCTAATATCCCCCCATATCGCTCCATCCTCACCGCCAGCTCTCCTCACTCATGGACTTCCACACTCTTCTCCAACTTCCCCAGCCTCCTGTCCTGCTTCCACACAAACCTTTCTAAAGTCCAGATATGATTATGTCACTTCCCATTATAGCTGGGAGGCACGCTGTTGAGAATAAAACCCAAAATCTTTAATGTGATTTACAAATTTTGTTCTTATATGATTGGATTTGAAGGCACAAATGCCCTTCTGCCTCCATAGATTTCTCTCTCTGGTGTTGCCAGTAAAACATTCATATTATCCACTCCTTTCAGTCATGGCATCTGAAGTCTCTGTTAATTGCAAATAGATACTGAGAGGAATAGCCACAATTAACACCTTATCAGCCAGGAACTCCTTTACTGGGGTTCATTCATCAAAGTGTCACTGTGGCTACTTGATCTTCTGGGGATAGGTCAGAGGATAGGTAAGTCTTGGGGAAAATAAAAAGCAATGGTTGTCTAAGTAGGTGCCTGGAGCCATTTCTGATGCATAACAATTAAAATATTTTACTGATTTCATAAAATACTCAAGTATCTGGAGACATTCTGTACTGTGAAATTATCCTGTATGCCATTTTTAGTTAAAAAATCAGACAGATATTGATATTACTAAGAAGAAGAAGAAGAAGAAGGAGAAGAGAAAGAAGAAGAAGAAGAAGAGAAAGAAGAAGAAGAAGAGGAGGAGGAGGAACAGGAGGAGAAGAAGAAGAAGATGAAGAAGAAGAAGAGAAGAAGAAGAAGAAGAAGAAGAAGAAGAAGAAGAAGAAGACAAGAAAGTGAAATGGAATGGTGGAGACAGCCACTTTATATCCAAAACTTCAAAATCATCTGGTGAATCAGCTAATTGTCCTCATTGGATAAGATTACCATAGCTGGAAACCAATCAAATCCCCAAAAAAATAAATTCCAAGGGATGACTTACATGCACTGGTCACATATGAATTTGCAGTACCGATCATTTCTAGAAATTAGGGACCCATCAAGCAACACTCAAAAATCGTTTCCATATTTAGCTCAATTTCTGCATTGTAATAGTATTACTACTATGATAGGATTTGACCCTTAATAGACTTTAACATTTTTGAAACTCAAGTTCTCTGTCTCCTCTTGGTCAATCTCGCACTGATATTCTGCTTCTCCAAGTTCCTCTCCTGTTGCCGAGAAATGGAACACCACCACCACCGAAACACTCACAGCCTCACCCACCCACATGCCTGGGCTCCTGGCTATTTCTGCTGATGCTCCTTCTTCAAATATCTCCTGCTCTACTCACTTTTTTCTGACACACCTGCCACATCCCATCTTCTTCTTCTCCAGCAGCCTCTTAAGCCCCTGTATCTAATCACTTGGCTTTTCAATGCTCCCATATATCATTTTCCTGTAAAATCTGAGTTTCAGTGATGATAATGGCAATGATGATTAGTTAATATTTTGTGCATTACCTTGATGTTATCTCGAACTATCTCCTGTGCTCGCTTTGGCAGCACATGTACTAAAATTGAATTATTTCCTCTCATCCTCACAATACCACTGCATTACCTAAGTACTGTTAGTATCTCTTTTACAGATCAGGAAACTGAGGCTCAGAGAAGTCAAGCAATTTTGCTAAGGTCATACAATTAATTGATATTTTACAAAGATATTCAAATAATGCTGAATCAAAAATTTAAATTGATTAGGACCAATCACTCAAAATCATTTTTTTCATACACTCAAATATTCCTGAGTCAAATGATATGATGTCAGAGATTTGCTTCAAAATAATCTAAAGCAGGAGGTGGTGGGGTGTGGATGATACAGAGGTCTCCAGGAATTGATGATTTTTATAAGCGGATGATGAGTACATAGATGTTCATTATACTATTCATTCTACTTTTGTGTATGTTTGAAACTTATCAAATAAAAAAGTGGGGTTTTTTTAACGTCATCTTTTTCAGACAATTATAAATAGCCCAAGCCTCCCGATCATCACAGTCTATCAGTGTTTACGGATAATTATAAAATGTTCCATTATGCATCCAGGCTTATAAATTACCTAATGTGGGGATCTGGGGCAAGCACTCCAGCTTTAGAAACAAATGTCTCATCTTTGTCACACAAGTTTATTTTTTTCCTAGACCACTGTGGTATGCATTGCATACTTGTCTTAATGGAAGAAACAATTACCTGGGCACTTTTCCAACTGCATAGTGTTATCTTTTAATTAACCTGTGTAGCCTTTTTTACTTAACCTAGTTGGAAAAGTGACAGCCACTTGGGCTGTCTAAATAATGTTCACTGCTACTCCTTTATTGGGTCTTTTCAATCAAAACAGCTCCCTGTGTATGGTCCAGCTCTGCAGACCTGGTGATCTTTTGTATTCTGTCACGATCCTTGCCAGACTGCAGTCCTGCAAACTGTCTCGCTAACCAGACTGCTTAGAATTGTTTCAATATACGAAACACAGCTTGATCCAATATGTCCTCTTCTCTCAGTGTTTCCGTGTACAAGGTATCCTGAACTCTACCTTAAAACTCTCCTGCCAACTTACAATGTCCAGGGCTGTGAGTACGTGGGACAACTGGATTCTCGCATATCTGCCCCAGGGTTGCATGAAACATGCCACATTTCTGGATACAAATTTATCAGTATGGAATCAAATCTCTGCAAATGTGCATACCCTGGGATCCAGCAATGCCATAGTTAGGAATCTGACCTGAGGAATTAATTGGACAGATGCACAAAGATGGATGTGTAAGGATCTTCAAGGCATGGCATGTTTTCTTTAACAGTAATAAGTAGGTACAAAAAGTTTAACTATCCAACAGTGTGAGGTTGGCTTATGGAATTACCTGCAAACATTGCAAATGTGGATAATGTTGGTAATGAGGAGGTACCGTTAAGTCCTCTTAGCAAAGAGCAGGTTACCCAGGAATATGCATAGTGTGAATATATATAAAGCCTAGCAGGAAAAAAGTTTTATCTATGTACATATGCGTGTGTGTGTAAAATCTGTGTGTCTGTGTTGGGGGTATGTGCACAACCCACGCCTGGCTTGATAAATACTATGGTTTCCTTCGAATGCTTTCTTTTCTCCTCTCTGTATTTTCATGTATTTCTCCAGGGAATGCCATACCTACATAAGAGATTTTAGAAGAAACAGAAGTAACAGACAAAACCTATCCTGTCTAAATGTGTTTCAAGTGTTGAGATAAAAGAAAAATGGAAAAACCTGGGGAAGATGTAAAAAAATCCTTTTGGGAGCATTGTTTCAATAAAGAAAAGCCTTTCAGTATTAATTATTGAGTAGAAATGATGGAGAAGGTAACGAGCAAAGGAGCAGAGAGAAGGTCAGAGTCCGTCTGCAATTGGTAGCAATGTCCCGACTTGAGGCTGGGAGCTCTGAGCTGCAGACCCCAAACCAGTAAGATACTATAGCACCTTTTCTCTCCCTTTTCTGGAGTGCCAGAGGTTTCTGGAATTCCGATAGTGTCCCAGGCATCATCCTCTGACCCTTACAGCAATCCCTCAAGGTAGGTCTTCTAAAGGGTGGACCAGGGGGCTCAGTGCCTTACCCAAGGTCAGAGCTGGAGCCTTGAGCTGAGGTTAGGAGCCCAAGGAGCCCTTGAGCTGAGGTTAGGAGACTCCCTGAAGCTTAGTCCACCACTAAGCTTCAGGGAGTCTCCATTACCAAGAGAAGAGGGGCCCTTGAAAACGAAGAGAGAGGATTGTCACCGTGGTGTTAGCGACCAGGCTAGGATCTCAGTAATGTCTGGGTAGAATTCTCTGAAGAGGAATGGGGTCAAGCTGACTTGTGCAGGCAGCAACAGAGGACTCTTTTAGGAACCAGAAGTGAGCCTTTGTGACTGTAAATTATTCAGGCTAGATGTTTACAATGAGCAGCTTAGCTTCAGGCCCATATTAACTTCCGTTCCTATTACTATCAGATTAATGGCATTTTGTTGCTTTTTCTAAATATGCAACAAATCAGGAAACCTATAATTCATGCAGTTAGTCATTACAGTAGCAGTGAATCTGCAACTGTTATCTGAAGCTCATCTATAAAATAACATGAAAATCCAAGATTCGGTTTTTCGTTTGTTTTTTGTGGGGTTTTTTTTTGGTATGATAAACAGAGCATTAATAATAAGTAACCAGGATATTGTTTCTAACTTGGAAAATGTCTAAATTGAAAAATTTGTGGGGCGCCTGGGTGGCTCAGTCGGTTAAGAGTCTGCCTTCAGCTCAGGTCATGGTCCCAGGGTCCTGGGATCCAGCCCCACATCGGGCTCCCTGCTCCACGGGAGTCCTGCTTCTCCCTCTCCCACTCCCCCTGCCTGTGTTCCTGCTCTCGCTATCTCTCTCTGTCAAATAAATAAATAAAATCTTTAAAAAAAAAAAAGAAAAGAAAAATTCGTCAGACAACAAAAGAAATCAGGGCAAAGAGACAACAGAGGACTGAACAAACAGGAAGATTTGCATTTTAGATAATGGATCCACAGAATACATAGAAAATACAGTTGCGGAGACTTCCATTTCAAGGTTAAAAGAACTATAAGATATATAAAGTATTGTGTATGTTAGTATGTTCATGGACAAGATGAGATAAAGTTAAAGGGAATTTAGTATTATCTCACAAGTTTCAAATAGTAAAGTACTAAAAAGTCATATTTCCTGTGGACTTCAGAGACTATATATAAATACGCACATATATTTAATAAGTCTTCATTTTTCATTGTTCTCCATGATCTCATGCCTTTACATTCAGCTAATATCAAGTACTGTTTTACAGCTGATCAATAAAATACAGTTTACATCAAATGACCAGAGAGTTGTCAATTTTTAAAAATCCCAGCCTCTCTTGCGAATTGCTAACTTCAAAGACATGCATTAAGATTATTAAGCAAGTAATGATTGATTTATCACATAACATTAAGAAATGTTTTCTTTGAAGCACAAATTAAAAGGTCACGGATGCCCAGATTTTTCTTCAGGTTGATAGTTAAAATGCAGACTAGATCATATTGCTGGCCGTGAAGGACACAGGAAGGGGATTTGAAGTAGCTCTCCTTTCCGGGCAAATATTTTAATGAAATGCGTAATATTCTGCAGTGGATTAATGAGGCTGTTCTCGATTTTCAAACAATGGGTAGACAATTAAGACCCAATCCTGGGAACAAATTGGTGTTGCTGTTATTTTGTGACGGTATTTAAAATGACCATTGCTGGAGCAACAGGGCATTATTTAACAGACGGAAAATAAGCATTTACATCAAGTGATTCAGTGGAGATATTCAAGAGGAAAAAAAAAAAAAGTATGTGGCAGCTGCTGTTCCTAGAAATAAAGCTGACATTTTAGGATGAAAGCAATTTGACCAGCTGAAACCTAAACATGCTTTGTGCCATGTTCAGAAGTCACCCCAAATGCATGCCAACATGCTAAACACTCTCCATAAAGTCAGCGAGCTGTGCGATTTCTCACCCTGCTTTCAAACACTCAGAGAAGAGATGGGTACAGATCTTTGAAGAGGACGGACTTCAGAACGAACAGAATTAATTAGCCACATGAGTATAAGAAAAACCATACCTCAAGAGTGTGGGAAAAGTAATCTACATATGGAGGTTAACTGGGAAAAATTGATCTTCCAATTAGGCTCAAAGGCCAATCCAAGACTGCTCTCAACACCTGTGGTCCTAACTAATCAGGAAGTATAGTGCTCAGCAAGCTTGCACCACAATACAAACAGGATAGTATAGTATCTCCTATTTTCCCGGTGCATTGTTACGGAAAATGAGGGTGAAACTGCAGTGTCATTCCACAGGTGGCCAATGAGAATCAAGTGTTTTTCCTGACCGAGAGTCACATAAGATCAGGGGGCTTTTCTTACATTTTTGTGAATTGTAATCGTACGCTTACTGCAGTATCTTCCCTGAGGAACATTCTTTTTAATTCTACTCCTCAAAGCTCCGGGCTTTGCTTCCCAGATTGCAAAGTTATTTTGCTTGCTATTTTAGATAACTTCTATAATTTAGTCCTGCCCCTCCCCCGCCCCCCAAGAAGTCTACATGGCCAAATTGATGAGATGAAATGATAGGTTTAAAGAATAATTCATTATACTATCAAGATCTTGGCATGCCAATTGCTGAAAAGACTATTTTGAGCTGTCAGTTCTAAAACACATATTTTTTCATTGACTGACATGCCAAGCCCTTGATGGAATAATGAATTGTTCCCATTGACATCACCATCTCACACAACCCTTGGTCTCCGTGCAGCATTTTTCAGGGTGATGAATAACACTGCTGCTCTTTCCCTGGTGTGTAAAACTAGAAGGGTGAGGTCAGGTACAGGCACTTGCTGAAAAAGGGGGGTGGGGGTAGAAATGGGGTGAAGGTCAGGGATCCCATAAAGGTCAGCCAAGACTGTGGTACATGTCATACTCTTCACAACTAAAAATACACACGAGTCCACATTTTGACATGATTGGAACAAAACACCACCTTCCAAGTATTCTGCTTTCTTGCTTGGGAAGGGTGGTTTTTTTTTTCCCTGTGACTCGGAAGCTATTTGTGGCTACTGCCTTCAACTCAGAAACTCAACTCCTCCGACTCAGAGACAAGGAAGGCAAAAAGAATATGATTTCACTCAGATGTGGAATCTGGAAGACAGAACAAATGAATAAACAAACAAAAAGCAGAAACAGATCCATAAATACAGAGAACTCAGGGTTGCCAGGGGGGAAGAGAGGCGGGGATGGGCAAAATGGATGAAGCGGAGAGGCAGGTCCGGGCTTCCAGTTATGGAATGAATAAGTCACGAGGATAAAGAGCACAGCACAGGGAATAGAGTCGGTGATGTTGTAGCAAGCCAGCAAGCCCAGTGGAACGTAGAGAGAAGTGGCATCACTCTGTTGTACCCCTGAAATTAATATAGTATAGTATCTCCTATTTTCCCGGTGCATTGTTACGGAAAATGAGGGTGAAACTGGTGAAACTACACTCCAATAAAAAACTTAAAAAAAAAAGGTGGCTCCCAGATAAAAGGCACCGAGGCATTGTCCTTAGCATGGGTCGTATCCGTATTCCCAAGTTCACTCTGCTCCTAGGCTACCCTCGTCCACTCTTGCACCTCTAGGGTAGCCCAAATCTACCCAGCAAACCTGCCAGGGGCTGTTCAACAAAATGCTGTGTGCCGACAAAAAGTCACCATGCACAGCAGCACTGATGCGTCAGGCGCCTTCCCACTCACTTCCCTGTAGTTAAAAGGCAGGCTTGGACCTTCATTGAGACACATCTCTAGCTTCCGGTCCGTGGGTTCCTCTACCACGTGCCCAGAGCAATGAGCGTCAATAATAACACCTGCTTCAAGCACGTCCCTCCTCCTCCACTGAAAAGCAATCCATTTTATTTATTTTATCCAAACTGCAGCCCCCCTGGAAAAAAAAAAAAAAAAGCAAAAAACAAACAAAAACCCCCAGCTTTGGTATCCCCCGCTCCTGGTAGTCATTTGCCTACTAATAATGGAAAACTCTGACTATACCAGGATTTCTTTAAGGCTCAGCCCATCCCTAAATACATTCATTAGCAAGTGAATGAACCCCCTGCCCGCGTTAGGACTAAGGACACTCGCAGTCCGTAAAAAGACTTTAGGATGAGGCCCTCCCATCACAGCCACCGCGGGGCTGCCTTACGTAACTGAACTGTGGGTTTACATATGTGCATATATTTGCAAAGTTCCACATACCGTTTGCCATTTAATCGCAGACTTCACGGAGGAAACACAGTTACGGAGTCCAAACTCCTCACTTCCCAGCTGGGCGCGCTGAGGCCAGGAGGGAGCAGGTGAGCACACGCGCCCTTCTGAGTTGGGAGGCTGTCAGGTGACGCCCACAAACCCACTCAGCGGGAAGCCAAGTTCTAGTCCCGAAGCCCTGGCATGTCTGCGACGCCGGGGACGTCTTTTGCCATCTGGTCTCCCCGCTGGCCTTCTCCCTGAGATCACCTCCCTGGATGGAGAATTCCAGGGTTGCAGACCTCAGGGCCCGGCTGTCCTGGGGCATTTCAGATGTGAGTGGCACAACCCAAGAGTTGCTCTGGGGCTCACGGTGCAAGACCTTGGCTTCCCATGCGTCTGTGTCTTCTTCCTCCTCTTCACCTGCCTCCTCTTCCTTCTCCTCATCTCCCTCTCTTCTCCCTATTTGTGGAGGCCACACCATGTGCCAGACACTGTGCTATCCTACATCTCCCTGGGGGTCACCTTCCCCCTTCATCTGGAGCATTTCGCTTGGTTATGGCACGTTCTTGCCCTTCAGGACACTAACCTCAGCGTAACTTAAACACCCTCACCTGTGTCGCTCTCTGATTAAGATCAGTCTCCCCTATTCCCTCACCCTTGCTTGCCCAGCACGGTACCTTTCATGTAGAATGACATCACAGTAACCTTGAGGTTGGTTCCCTTAGTAGCCCCCATTGACAGATGACAAAACGGAGGCTCCATGAGTGCAGGTGGCTTGCCTAGGTAGGTCACCCAGGCGGTCAGTGGCACACGGGGCATGCCCGTAACTTCCACTGTTCAACCACACTGCCTCTCGTCACGGCTCTGCAAAGCCCCTCCAATTTCTCGGGCGACTTCATGTACCTGCACTTGCCAAATGTCCTTACCCTACAGAAGACCTTCCACAGATCTCAGGAAGTCTCAGTGGGTGAAGTAGATGTTATCCACAGGCTGCTATGGGTTCTCTTCCAAGACAAGGCCATGGCCACAGCCCAACCCTGAGTAAGTCCAAAACCTGCTAGAATGTCTTACCCCCACGGGCGAGCCCTTGGAACAGGATGCTGTTCGCTAGTAACCAACTAGTCAAGACCTTTGTGCAGGATTCCTGGCTGGCCATGGGTGCTATGTACTTCCACCTAGAAAGGGACTTTTAAATGCTAATAGTGAAAGGAGGAGGAGGAGGAAGAGGGGGAGGAGAACAGGAAGGAGAAGAAGAAAAAGGGCAAAAGTAGAACACATCATTTCCAGCTGTTGGTCTTTTTCACTAGTTTAAAAGCAAAGCTAGGGAAGAATGGGCACCTTTTTCTGAGTATTACTTTTACTCCCTTGTCCTCCGGATTTATCGCTTGCATCCAGTAGCCGCCACCATAAAACTCTTCTTTTCAATAGACTGCTATTTGAATTGCAAAAGCAAAACTATCCAAGAACATATGATCTAGTAAAAAGTAAAACGATAGTATTACAAAGCGATTTCCAAAGGGCGATTTATTTGCATAGTGATACCCGACAGGCGGAACCAAGGGTCCATCTCCGCTCCGGGCTTTGGTTTGGTGACGGTGCTCTGAGACACTCCATCACCACATCGTGCTTTTAATTTTCCAGAAAAGCAGATGGGGTGACATCCTCGTAGACCAGAGGAGGAAAAACTCCTGGTCCCATTTTCACAGGGTGAACCATAAACACTTCTAAAAGCAACTTGTGTAAATTCTCTCCCTGAAGTGGCTGAGTATCCCCTGCACTTTTGAAAAATGATACGTAGACAAAGACATCTCTCTAAAGGATTGACATTTTCCATCAGCATAGAATGGCTCCTCCCGTGAGGCAGTGCTTTCTTGCTGTTCTCCCCATTTTCTACCTGCCCCAAGTTGGAAGGGTTGTGTGTGTGATGTGTGCTTGTTACCTTAGTTTTTCCTCTTTGTGCCTCCTCCTGCCTCCTTTCGAGCCGGCTTTCGGATGTTCATCCTGGCCTCTCCCTGTCTCTCCTCCATCTGTTCACTATGTGTCTGGTACTTCCCTCGTCTGACTCTGGTCCTTGCTTTATTTCCAGGCCCGTATCACATTAACTGCTGGTTTGCCTCTGGCACCTGCAAGCCCCTTTTAGCTTCGTATCCTACTTGCTGATTCCTCACCCCATTGCCTCCTCTCACACTGGCCTGATTCCTCCGGAACATTGACTGAACACTCGGCCCAGCTTAGATTTCCACCCAAAGCAGTAGGCACTTCAACAGAATTGTGTCCTCACAATTTACTTTCCAGATTATTTCTGGATTGTTCCTTACCAATATTAGTCATGCAGATTGAATGACCTCAAGGTGAGAGGCAACACTATGTCAGGGTAGCTGGACTGCGTTAAACTTGGAGTAGGAAGACCTGGGTCCAAGTCCTTCAACTTCTGTTAGCTTCCATCTCCGGGGTGTAGTGTGGGGAGAACCATACCTGGAGGGCGGCAGTGGCTGCATCCGATAGGTTCTTTCAGACCTTCAGGAATTGACCATCCAATTCATGACCTGAATGGACAAGCGGCCTCGTGGGTGACTGGAAAGTGGCTCATAATTGAACTTGATTCAAGAGAGGCACCAGGAGCTCAGATCTGGTGTCTTGGCAGCAGGGATTTTGGGGCATTCTCTTTGCATCTCGCATCCAAGTGTCCCCTCAGAATGGCTGGGTTATTTATTTACCCTTTGTCGTGCAGTCTCCTGACTGGATAGACTTTGGCTCAACGATTGATCCCTGCCTGGTCCAATCAACTGTGACCACGTAGCACCACTGACTTAACTCACATACAAGGTGCAACTGACCAAAGCAACTTCATCCCAAAAGCACCGCCAGGTACCCTTTCTCCAGAAGGGGGCTGTGGCCATAGCAAATGCTTACAGGTACCTGGAGAGGGATTCTTGCAGTGCTGATTCTCACGCTCCTTGAGAAAAAGATCCAGTGGTCAAATAAATTTGAAACAGTGAATATTATATCTTCCTGTTTAAAGATTCACAATGCACATTAATGTATCAAAGGTTTGGAGTAGCCCTGCAATAAATAATTCCAGTTAATGTGGCTTGTGGCAACACTTCCCAAGAAAACCATTTGTTATGTAACATCTTAGCAATACCCACTGCAAGAGACTTGGACGAGGGCTGACTTAGATCTCATGAACTGCATAATGCTACCAGCTCTGTCACTGTCTCCTAAGCCAGCAGCCCCCAACTCCTGTGCATCGGAACCACCTGGGGACATTTGACTACATAGAGTCGGTCAACTGTAGCCCCAGAGACTCTGATTTACTAGGTCTGGGGAGAGGCTTGGGGGTCAGAATGCAAATGCTCCCCAGATACTAGAGTTCTACATAATCATAGTTCTGCATGTCATAGCATAACAATCACATTTAATGGACATATCCTATGGTGCCAGGGACAAAACCAGTGTGCCTGCATTTTTAAAATTTCATTCTTAAACCCACTTGGCCTAATAGGTATTACCGCCCATTTGTAAGTAAGAAAATTGAAGCTCCATGCGGCTAGGCAACATGATCACGCGGCTTATGGGTTGCAAGGCTGAGAAGTCAGGGTCTTCTGACATCTGTGTCTCAGTCCTTTGGTCTATACAACTTGCCTCTTCCAGGAACTCACCTTTCTTGGTCTGCTAACTGGTGCCTGTTACTGGCGGGCAGTCAACAGACCATGCTGGAATGAACAAATGCCATGAAGGACCTCCAAGGTCCCTCTTGGCAAAGCACCCCTAAATTCTGCAACTCAAAGTTACAAAGAATGAAGGATACTCAACAGTTTGAGAATTGCCGTTGCGTCACACCCACATCAAGACTCGATGGTCGACACTCTCTTGTTTATGCTGAAAGCACTGCTTAATTAATGTCCCACTAGCTTCCATGTGTAGCCTTCAAGGAACGCCTCTGCTTACGGTCTGGTTCTGCTCAAACGAAACCATAACTGCAATTGCGTATGTGCTAACCCATAAAGCCTAGACAGGAAAGAAATTAGCCCCTGAAAAGAATTGAAGAGCTAAGGTGCCACCTATAGATCGTAAAATAGAGCTCAAGTCCCAAGTAAGTTCCTGTGCACATCACTGAGAATGCATTCTGCTAACAGCTTCTGTCACTAGACATCTTCTTCCAGGGGCCAAATGCTTTTTGCATAGGATCAGGAGTTATCGCATGGGATTCAGGTATTGGCTGCAATTAAGAAATTCCACATTTAAATGTGAAACTGTCCGTGAAAATTTTCCCACTTTCCCTCAAATCAGGAAGCTAGGTCTGAACTCCTGGAGTTCAGGTGTCCCGAATCTACAAAGAGATGAAGACACGGGGCCTCAGGCCACAAAGAGGCCATTTGGAAGGGCTTGACTGCCACCTCGTGGTGAAAGTGTGCATTACCGTCCAAAGCAAGGGCCCAGGTAACATACGCACTGCTCTAAGCCACTTCTTTTATGACAAGAAAGCTTATGACATCTTTTGACATGCCCCAATAAGCTAAAAGAGAAGAAAGGCATTAAAGTGTCTGGCAATAGTCCTTGGTTGGGAATAGGTTATTTTAAACCTAAGGCCATCATACCTGAGCTGATTTGCTTTAAATGCGCCTAGTTTTGAAAAAGCATGTATTTTTCAAATTCTCTCCATTGACAGTGTTTCAAAGAAAACTATTTTGTAACCGCAAGAAAGGGCCTAACTCCAGGCGTGTTTTCTCTATTCTCTATTTCCCCAACTAATTTTTCTCTTCCTCTTCTTCCTTCTTCCTCCCTCCCTCCCCTATCCCTCCCCCTCTACATTACCTGTAAACTTTCTTGTTTAAATTCCTTCACAAAGAAAGGCCTATATCCAATCTATCTGTTACTTCCTAGCTGTGTAGCTTTGAGTAAGTTGCTTAAGCTCTCCACTCTCTGTTTAAACATCTAAAGAATGGTTTTTACATTTTTAAAAGCTTGAGGAGGGACCAACAAACAAGAAGATGAGACAGAGATCACCTGGGGTCCACACAGCCCTTCTGCAATAGGAAGTACACAACATACACATCTCCATCCCAGAGTCTGCTTCCCAGAGAACGCAACCTAAGGGATCCCTCTGCAATCTGTTCCCAACACAACAGCTTGAGTTATCCTGTTCAAAGTAAGTCAGATTATTACTTCTTTCCGCAATTCAACAACTTCCATTTTATGAGAAACAAAAGACAAAGAGTCTTGCCATCTGCACCCCAGTCCCAGAACCTGTCATCCCTTACTCCTGTCCCTCGATCGCTCCAGGCTTCGCTGCACTGGCTTCCTTGCTTTTCCTCAAATGTGCCAGGCATGCTCCTGCCTCAGGGCCTTTGCATGTACTGTTTTGTCTTCTTGGAATGCTCTTTGCCCAGTTATCTGCCACTGCTTCCTGGGTCACCTACTCCAAATCTTGACTCAAATGTTACCTCATTGAAAACTTCCCTCAACCTCTGCTTAGGTGTACCCAACTCCACCTCACCCTAGGAATCCACCTGCATCCCTTGCTCCTGTTTTAGCTTTCTCTCTAGCATGTATCAGCATCTGGCACACAGTGTATTTTCCTTATTTACATTGTTTCATGTCTGTCTCCTCCACCAGAACCCAAACTCCATGAGGGCAAGGACGTTTTTCTGTTCTTTTCACTGCTGTATTCCCAGAACCTAAAATAGCTGGTACACAGCAGTTACTCAATATTTATTGAATAAGCAAGCAAGTAACATGATGGAAGACTATGGATATGGAACTAGAAGAACTGTGATCTTTAGGGAAGTCCCTTAAACAGCATCTGATTTTTTTTTCATGTGAAAAATGAGAACAATACTTCTTATGTCATTTTTTGTAAAAGTTACACACTATACCATGTGTGAAAGCATCATATAATAAACTGCTAAATAAACATAATGCATAATTTTTCCGGAAAATGAATTCTTCATCAGTGAGCTACTTAATTTTTCTAATCTAAAGCTACTAGACTGCCAAAGAGTAAGTGTATAACCGTCAGACACAGAAAACCTTGAAAATTGTTCTGGTATTTAAATAAAATATAAAAAGATTTATTCCAAAGTCATACCCAAAATGTACAAACAATGAAATGCATCTCTTTTCAAGACTTAATTAAAAAAAAGCCCTCTTTACATTTAAATTTTATAACCATTTAAAGATCTTTTGCTCCCATATAAAAAGTCTGATAAAAGTTAATTCCATAAAGTGTCAAATGTACTCATTTACATAAAAAGCATTCTTTCTATAAATGCAAAATATTCAAATACAATAGTTGTATTATGCAACTGTTCTCAGTTTCTAGACTTCTTGCTAGGCTATAGAATCGCATTTCTACATACTTCTTATATGACTATAGACACTGACACTTTTTTCGGATGTTCATACCTCTCTGATCAAGTGCAATGCTGCTTTTACGTTGCTTTTCAAGTGAAATCTTTTCCCAGTGGTGACTCACTATTCTACACAAAGAGCAGCCACACCACTCATTGCAAAATTCATAGGTTCTAATTCTTTTTACACAATTTAACACGCGAATCAAAGCTATGATGCATTACTTTCTTTACAGAGATTTTAATAAATATCCCTAAACTCTAGAAGACTGTTCATAATCCTTGAAAGCAGGGGTCAGCCAACTTGTTCCGTAAAGGTCCAAAAAACAAATATTTTAGGTTTCTCAGGTTACTTCTCTGTTACATACTCTCTCTCTCTCTTTTTTTTACAATGCTAAAATGTTTTTTAAAAAAATTCTCAGCTCTGCTAATCCTCTACTTGAAAAAATAGAAGTCATTCATCTGTAAATTAGATTTCTCAAGTGTTAATAAAATGTAAACTTCACATTTTGTGGTAAATGAAATCCATGGTTTCTGACCCCTGAATTGAAAGTTCATCAACAGTGAGAAATGAATCCCAAAGAGTGGGTCTGCATTTCAGATATTCTTTTTAATCAATGGTACTTTCTCATGGCTTCTTTTTCATTTTGAAATGGATAATTCGCATGTGTCTTTATTTTTTATTTATTTATTTTTTTTTGGTCTTCATTTTTGATAGGGAAAAACGCTCTTCATGTAGCTACCGTGAAGCCTGCGAACTCAAAGGGGAATACATCCATGCTAAAAGAGGTAGATGCACACACATAGGGGTATGCCGTCACAGGTCCGTGCACACTGGAAACGACCCTTTGATACATAAATTCAACATAAATGCTCTCCAGGGCTAAGAAGGAATTAGTGGAAACCAGCTAGAAGGTATCCAAAGACGTCCTAAGGGATGTTCTAATTTGTTTTTATCATATGTAGTTTACGTTTTGGGAAAAACATGATTTGCATATGCAATCTGTTAATATAAATTAATGTAGCAGCATGGTTTATACAAATTACTGGTGCATATAACCTGGAGTTCACTTAGCAGATACAGCAGAGAATTCTGTGGGAGTATGTCTGGACTCTGAGAGGGTAAAACAGACCTGTTTATAAACACTGATCTCTAACATGGAGTAGGCTACCTATAGCTTGGTACTGAGAATCACACCACTCTGTGTGTGTGTGTGTGTGTGTTGTATGTTTTCCTTTCCTACCACAGTGTTATGAACAGATTTTGGCAAATAAAAAAGTTTCTGTGAATTTACTCAAATATAACACAAACAAGTTAGAAGCCTCTAGAATTATAATCCCGTGTTATTCTACAAAAACATTTACAAATTCTAAAGCCAAGAAAGGTGAAAACTTTGGTAAACCTAAGAAGCTCAAATGTACTAATCAGCCTAATACAGCCTTATTTATAAAGAGTAAAGTTTTCAGTGCAAAAACAGTATCTTGATAAATAGCTATGACACAAAAATCCCAGGAAACAGTTAAAGACTCTACAACACTTAAGTACTATCCTGAAGGCATGTTTTGGTATAGAAAAGGTAATTTGGGGCTAGGAAATAACAAGGTGTTTTACTGACTTAACTGTGAGTCTGGGTGGTGGAATGTTTAAACAAACAGATTTTGCAAACAGATTCAGCACATTTATAGCTCATCACGTTTTTTCTTAAATGGCCACTTTGGGTGTTGTAATACGTGGTCTGCAGCCTGAAGGACAAGGTACATGAATTCTTCTACATCGAAAGAATAGTTGGTAAATTTTGGATGTTCCCCCAGAGTTGGGTGGTGGCCCTACAAAACCAAACCAAAACATAAATCTGTAAGTCACTGAGGATATGGTTTTCTGAACAGGAAAAAAATCATTTTACTTTGGCCAAGGCAACCGTCCCAATAAAACTTTACTTATAAAAACAGTGGGGGGGCCAGATTTGGCCTACTGGTCTATAGTTTGCTGATCCCTCCTATATATAATTTAATACATCTTCCTAGGCCCAAAGTTCCCAAAGTCGTCTTCTCAACATACAGATACAGAGTGATTTATTTCCCTTTTCCCCCAACTTGCAAATATAAAATACAACTCAATGTTCCAGAGAAGAACAGTTTATCTTTGAAGTTTAATGATAGTTTTTCATATTAATTAGATACTTTAAACCAATGAAAAAGCAAAATGAGGTGAAAAGAAAAAAAAAAAACAACACAAAACAAGGTGAGTTTCATCACTGAACTTTACCTTATCCTGAGGAAAGACTTTGTTCTGCCTTCGCCAAGTGATGTAGTGGATGCCTCTCAGCCTGGCCAGGTCTAAGTAACAGCGCTCATCTTCACAGTTGTACCTAAGGATGCACCCACACATGAGACCTGTGTCCAGGCATTTTGCCAATCAACATTTCTCTGGGAAATAACGCGCCTCCCAAATATCTTCCTGCAAAAGGTTGTGTAACTAGTATACAAGATCGATGGAGATTATTTTTTAAATATCCTCATAACTAAGCTACCTCAACTTTAAAAAAACCAAACAGGATCAAGGTTTGGAAGGAACTGAAGTTTATCAATAGGGCCAACTGCCTGTGAACTTGATATTATCTCCTAATACCCAGTCTACACACATGGAAGCAGACTTAGGGGAGGTACCACATCCAAGGGCACACAGCTAGGGAAGCAAAAACTGAGCCCAGTCTGCTGAGCTCCAAGGCCCAAGGGTTATCAATTACACCTCTTTCCTTCCCTCCCTCCCTTCCTTCTTTACCTCCCTCCCTCTGGAGGAAATGAAGCACTGAGATAGAATCCATAATTATCTGGCTATTTCTCTAACGTATATGTATTTCAAATATTTTTGCAGAATGTGGGAAGTTCACAACTTTTTTTCTAAATAGTCTCCCATTTAAAACCTGAGTGAAATCTAGGTGCTTAGACACAAAGAGAGAAATGAAGTTAACAGTAACCACTGTTGGCGTGTCCAGAATGAAAGATGAGGCATCGTGTCCAGGGCAGAATTACCAAGGGGGAGAGGGCCATGTCTCCATAACCACCCACCCCGGTTAGAGGAGTGCCCCAGAAAGACCATTTTCACCTTGAAGCCTCAGTTTCCCTGTGGATGGAATCAGTGAGCACAAGGCAGAGTGGCTGGCCTGTGTTTTGGAGCTATGCTCTTCGTGAGACATACAGGTTCTTGAACTCTCTTGTTTTTATTGTGGTAGAAAACACATAAAATTTACCATCTTGTCCATGTTTAAGTGTACAGTTCCATAGTGTTAAGAGTATTCATGTTGTGCAACCAATCTCCAGAAAGTCCCCATCTTGCAAAACTGAAACTCTGTTCCATGCAACAAGAACTCTTCATTCCCCTCCCCCCACGGACCCCTGGCAACCCCCATTCTATGCTCCATCTCTGTGAACCAGACTACTCTGCATACCTCACATAAGTGAAATCACACAGTATATGTCCTTTCGTGACTAGCTTATTCTACTTAACATAATATCCTCAGGGTTCATCCATGTTGTAGCCTGTGACAGGATCCCCCTCTTTTTTAAGGCTGACTAATGCAGAGGTATGCAGATAGACCCACATTTCACATTCTGTTTATCCGTTCATCCGCTGATGGACATTTGGATGGTTTCCACATTGGCTATTGGGAACAGTGCTGCCGTGAACAGAGGTATGCAACATACAGGTTGCCTTTTACCATAACAATGATACAGAGGGCAGAGAGATGATCACAGCCAGAGAGGCACACAGGAACGAGCTTCGAGGACGGAAGTCACAGACGCACATCTCCCACATCATCATGAGATGGAGGGAGAAAGCGGAATTTGCTTGCTAAGTGAATGGTGGCTGCAGACTTCACATTTTTAACTTGAGGTTTGTTTTCTTTCTAGAAGCCTATATGATGTGACTTTCCTGTAAGGAGTAAATATTAGGCCTTTTGAAGCTCTGAATGACAGTCTCGGCATGCATAAAAAGCATTATTCGCGGCCTCAATGTAAAGCTGTCTCAAAGCACTTACAGTTCAAATACAGCAGCCCAGTCTGGAAGGAAAAGTAAATGGGTAAGACCAGCTCCATGCATTCCAATAAATATGTCTGTGTTATGAGTGATCCTCAGCTGATCCAAAAACCCAAGTTCCCTGCGAGCATATAGAACAACAAAAGACAGATGGGGAGAAGACAGAAACTGTTAAGATGACTTAGCTCAGGACTCACGGTAACAATATTCATACAAGTGTCTTTCCCAATTTAAATCACATTCCACTATGGCTTTTTGCCAATTTCAAGCCTACTCCAGGAATTAATAGCTTAATAATTTAATAATTTAACGTTGTTTTCTAAGTAAGCTCACTTTTTTTAAAAAGTGCAAATATTTGCAAATAAATGCATTTTTTAAAGATTTCCTTTTTTTCAAATTTCATTTTTTTTAAGATTTCATTTTAAGACTTCGTTTTCTTTTCTTTTTTTTTTTTTTTAAGATTTTATTTATTTATTTGACAGAGAGAGAGACACAGTGAGGGAACACAAGCAGGGGGAGTGGGAGAAGGAGAAGCAGGCTTCCTGCGGAGCAGGGAGCCCGATGCGGGGCTCGATCCCAAGACCTGAAATCATGACCTGAGCCGAAGGCAGACGCTTAATGACTGAGCCACCCAGGCGCCCCTAAGACTTCGTTTTCAATCTCTACACAATGTGGGGTTTGAACTCACGACCCCGAGATCAACAGTTGCAAGCTCTACCCAGCCAGGTGCCCCTAAATGTGTTTATTTTAGAAGGAAACTTTTAGCACTGTCTTAAATGAAAAACCGGTAACACAGGTCCAACAAAACTGTAAAAACAGATATAATCAAAGGAAAAAGATTCAAATCTAGGTAGATCCCACAGCAAGGCAAAGCTCTGAGCCCGAGGCCCGCTCTTTCTTTTTGAAACAGGGAAATCAGCAGGCTACTAAAGAGATGTTATGATATACCAGCATCAAACTGAAAACTACTTCCTTAAGATAATAAAAGAATTTTTTTTATAAAATAAATACTCCTTGTGTGACTGGAGTTTATTCAATGCCATCTGGGTACACCTAAAATTAGCTCAGATACCACCAAGGCATTGTCCTGACTGCAACAAACTAATCCACAATTTTATGCACATTAAGATCATCAAAGTGTGCTCCGAATTCAAGACCCTAAAAAACATGCAAACTCTGAACACAAAGTCAATGCCAAAAATGTCCACTGAAATGAGGCTGGCAAGAAACACTGGACTAAGTATAATCCTCTGAATACACATAATGGAATTAGATCGCCCAGTCCTGCTTACCCAAAGGAAAAAAAAAATGACCAAGATTATTTGGGATTTAAGAAGAGAATAAGAATTCCCAGCTTCTCCTCTTTATTTTTTAAGATTCTGTTTATTTATTTGAGGGAGAGAGAGAATGAGTGAGCATTGGGGGGGTGGTGCAGAGGAAGAGGGACAAGCAGACTCCATGCTGAGCACAGAGCCCAACGTGGGGCTCGATCTCACCACCCTGAGATCATGACCTGAGCTGAAATCAAGAGTCGAACACCTAACCGACTGAGCCACCCAGGTGCCCCCCAGCTCCTCCTCTTTAAAGAGCTTCCTTTTGAAGTACAACAGAAACCCCACACGCCACACAGGGAAAGGAAGACAGGGGGCACCCTGTGTGTGTCTCACAAGAGGTGCACATGCCTTGGTTTCTCCAGGAATGCCAACTGATGCCAGGGGAAGGATGAGGATGTGCCCAGATGGACAGAACCCTGGAGTCTGAGGATAAGGAGGCAAAGCTCCACCCACTGTTTTGTAATGCTTCCCCGGGAATGGCAAGGTCTGAATTTATTGTTACTCTTCCTTCACCTGAAAAAACCTACATATCCTACAAGCCAGTCAACGCCTGAGCGTCCGAGGTGCCCTCCCCAGTTCTGTCAGCCTGACCTCGGGCCCTCTTCTTTCTCCGTGTCTTCCTGTGGTGAAGGCACCACTGCACAGTGTAATTTGTAAGACAGGAATAGTTCTGCCAACCTCCTAAGACTGTAGGAAGAGTGAGAGGACATAAAGCATAAGAGTAAGTCACAACAGATGGTAGCTGTTCTTACGACTGCTATTTATTTGTATTCCGGGTCTGTGGTCCTCAAGACCAAAGCCATGCCATCCTCCATAACTGGACTCCTACTTCAAAGCCTGTGACCGGCTGGCAGGTACACGATAAAGATTGAATATATAAATGAATGGATGTATGAAGAATAAGGTGCGGAACTCCCCTGTTTACTGCTAAGTTGTTGTTTTTTGTTTGTTTATTTTTTAAGTAGGCTCCACACCCAGTGTGGGGCTCGAACGCACAACCCTGAGATCTGGAGTCACGTGGTCTGCGGACTGAGCCAGCCAGATGCCCTTCTTACTGTTAAGTTCTAAGCTATCAATAACAGAGACCCATATGCTGAAATATGGATACTTTTCCTTTTTTAACGTAGAAACTGTTCATAGGATTAAATTTGGAAAACAAGACAATGACTGTAGGTGGGCAAGGGAGGAGAGAAAAGTCTTCACCTTTCCTTCTGAGCTTTTTTCTTTCAACCAGGACCAGGCACTGTTGTTTTTACATCCACAGGACTTACCTAGACAGTAAATGTTAGGCATATTCTGTCTTTCTAAGCCTTTTGCTTGTGCTGGAGTTTTAAAAGAAATGCAAATACTTTGTAATATTTTTAGAAACCTCATATTACTCTATGACCCTCAAATTATTCCCATAGAACTAATTTTAGGCCAGGAGTTGAGACCCAGCAGCTAACAGGACAAATTAGGCCAGGAACATTTTAACATTTTTTTTTAAATTCAGAATTAGTTGCCAACTTTTTTTTTTCAAGATTTATTTATTTTTGAGAGAGAGAGAGAAATAGACAGCGTGAGTGTGGGGGAGGGACAGAGGAAGGGGGGGGGGGCGAGAGAATCCCAAGCAGACTCTCTGCGGAGTATGGAGCCTGATGTGAGACTCTATCTCAGGACCCTGAGATCATGACGGGAGCTAAAACCAAGAGTCGGACGCTTAACTGACTATGCCATCCAGGCGCCCCTATTTTTTTTTTTTTCCAACTTCTAAAAATTCAGAAATTTCAAATGAAAACGTGGACTCGAAAAAAGAACTCTGGATTCACCACTTCGCTTGAACAATGAGATGGTGTCGAAACATCAGACCGCACACAGCCGAGGAGCAACCGCCCCTGTCCGCCCAGGGTCCTCACCTGCTCACTTCACTCACGGAGGTGTCTGCCTGTCCCTTCCTGGTCTATCAGTGTCAACGGCTACCATTCGAAAAACCCTTTTGATTTTCCATTAACTCATCCAAGCAAAAGATGACAGTGTCTGTCCAAGAGCGGGATATTACTTACTTATATTTGTAATCGACAATCTGAACCTCAAGTGTAGATACCGTTTTCAGTGCGTTTACCAGCTAGGGGGAAAAAAAAACATTTAGAATGTCTTTTCCTTCCTTCTCTTCTGTTTTATTTTCCTTTGAGTCCTAAAATTTCTTATTTTCATACATAATATTTTTCAGGTATTACCTATCATCCAGATCTACTGTTTTAACCTTTAACTGAGTTCAAATGCGGATTCCACCCCTCGGTCACATTACCTCCCTAAAATCCCACCACCTGGGCTGTCATAAAGGCTGAAAGCAGCAAATTCATGGGAGTGAAGTGCTCGGCACAGAGCCCACTACCTGTTAACTGCTATTATTACTACTTGCTAGTTAATCCCTCAATTTTTCAACATAGGTTTGCTGGGCACCTACCTTGTTCCGGGCTTTATGTTAAGAGTTTTCTCCCTATGCCTTATCTCATTTCAGACAAACTACTTGTGCTTTTGGCCTTATCCTCTGAAAACATTAAATTTTTGGCAGAAAAAAATGTTCTCAATATTTCTACACAGAAAAACAATTATTCTTCTAGCAAACAGAAAGTAACAAAGCACAATTAACCTAGTATCAGAAATACAGCCATGGTTCTCTGTGTCCCTCACAATTAGCCATCTTAACCCAACACTGTGGGTCACTGCTATTCAGAAATTTTTGCCCTTGTATCCTGTGGCCTGTGGCGTGCACTATACAACAAAAATGGTAACAAAAGTATCACTTCAACTGTGCTGGCAATGCTCAGTGCTTTAGGTGCTCGTCACTTAATCCTCATACAAGTCTCATACCAAGTAAACATTATTACGCCTATTTTTTTTAAAGATTTTAAGTAATCTCTACACCCAATATGGGGCTTGAACCCACAACCCCAAGATCAAGAGTAACATGCTCCTCTGACTGAGCCAGCCTCAGGCACCCCCATATGCCTTTTTTTAACAGTTTATTTATTTATTTGAGAGAGGGAGAAAGCCACACGTGTGAGCGAACGGAGGAATAGAGGGGGGAGGGTGGGGGAGAGAATCTCAAGTGGACTCTGAGCTGAGAGCGGGGAGCCCTACTCAGGGCTCGATCTCATGACCCTGAAATCATGACCTGAGCTGAAACTAAGTCACTTACCTGACTGAATCACCCAGGCACCTCCCCCCCCACCCCATATGCCTATTTTAAAATGATACAATGGAGGCTTAGAGATGTTTAAGGAACTTTCCCAGGATCTTGCAGTTAGCAAAGGGCAGAGCCAAAATTAAATCTAGGTCCTCTGACCCCAGAATCTGTGTTTTTAGGCAGTGCCCTGTTAAAAGCAACAGGCAAGGACTTACATCCACTTCCTTCCCCTGTTACACACATACACAGTTATAGAATGGAAGTTTCTCTCTCTAGACAGCCCCTGAACTCCCCTGAATATACTGCTTATGTCAGAGAGTTGAAGGAGTGAGGATAGGTTAGAATTCCGTTTTCCAGGAGCGAATTAATCCCCATGCATGAGCCCTGGTCTTGTAATGAGATGGGTCCACATAAAAAGAATCTCGTTTCAGAGGGTCCTCAAGCAAACAGGCTTTTTTTTTTTTTTTTTTTTTTTACAATTTCTAGTCACACCGTGGAGGTGGCCACAGCCCTCTGACATGATTATCCAGTCCCGAGGTTGGGCAGGATTGCAGGAACTGTCATTTAATGAGAGCATCTGGGGTTTTTTTTTCCTTAAAAATTGTATTTATTCATTTGAGAGAGAGAGCACACAAGCAGGGGCAGGGGAAGACGGAGAGGGAGAAGCAGACTCCCCGCTGAGCAAGGAGTCCGACTCGGGACTCGATCCCAGGACCCTGAGATCAGGACCTGAGCCGAAAGCCGCCGCTTAACCAACTGAGCCACGCAGGCAGCCCTTTTCCTTGAGACTCCGGAGGGCCAAAGGTCTTTTGCTTTTTCTCTGTCCCCTACCAAGGGCTGAAGGAAGGGATCCATTCTATTGTTCAGAGGCACCACCTCCCTCCCCTACATCAGACTGAGAAGGAACCAGTCAGCTCTTAACTCCTCCTGGTTGTTTTTCTTTCCCACCCCAGTTTATTTTTTGTCTCTCCTCTAGCCGCTACCTCTGAAGCCATTTTATGAACTGTCAAGTGCCACCTGAGCCTCCAGTAAAAACAAAAACAGGCATCTATCTATCTATCTACCTATTCATGAATCAAGGTAGAGTCAAAGGTGCTTTCTTCTCTGCTTGGTAGCTGCCTTTTCAAGTGATGCCGATCACCGGGAGAAAAGCAGCCGGTGGGTGCTCTTTGGCTTAGAGTTCAGATCCGAACTGCCAAATCTCACCCATGGGCAACATCGTTTGCACGATCAGTGGGACCAGATGTGAACACGTCGCTCGCTATACCGCGGCACCCACTGGTGCTACCCCTTTGCGCTGGACCGCTTGCCAGGGTTTGAGGCTGCTCCTTGGCCAGCCTTTCCAGCGGACTGGCAGCCAAGGTGGGTCAGCCTCCTCACATTTATTTGTGTTGGAGCAGCAGAGTTCTCTGGTTAAGAAGAAGGCTCAGACCCTGACGACCGCGGCTTACCCCCCATTATTCTGCTCCCTGGCTGGGTGACCTTAAGCATGTTTTGTAACCTCTAAGCCTCTGTGTTCTTGTCAGGCTTCCCATCCATCTACCCCAGCCCTGCATCACTTGATACATTTTTATTCCCAGGTCTTTAACACACACACACACACACACACACACACACACACAGCTCATTTCTTCCACCCACGGCTTCCAATCACTGTCTCATTACACCATATGTTCATGTCCTCCATAATCCATATGGATCTCAAGACACTAATTACATAATTTTGATCTGCCCGTTAGGCATCCAAATTAATCTATGTAAAACATTTTACCCATCCAAACCTGCCTCCAGTCCCCTCCTACTGAGCTTCTCCCATCTCAAGTCCACTGGCCTGCTCAAGCTAAAAGCCCGGGAGTTCACCTCTGATTCTCAGTGCCTTTCCTGGGCTGACCTCATGTGTACCTGCATATACCGACAGGAAGTCTCCTAGACTCACTCTCCGAGACTGATCTTGAATCCATTTCCTTTATCATCTCTGCTGTCATCACCTTCATCCAAACTCTTACCGGGGCCACAGTGACGGCTCTGCATGAATCCCTCTGCTCCTGCTCTTGCAGCAAGAGTGGTTTACAAATAAATAAATAAGCCAGTTCACGTCTCTGCCTGTGTATTCGTTTTCAACAAGCTGCTACGACCAATTACCACAGAGTCCACACCTCACAAGAACACAACTGACCCTCCCACTGTTCTGCAGGACAGTAGTCCAACAGTGAGACAGACAGCTGTCCACAGGGCTGTGCTCCTTCTGGGGGCTCGAGGGGAGAATCCGTGCCCAGCTTCTAGAAGCCATCGCATTCCTTGGCTCGGGGCCCTTCCTCCATCTTCAAACCCAGAAACGTGGCATCTCTCTGGCCCTGCTTCTATCCTCATGTCTCCTTCCTGGATTCTGTCTTCCTCTTCCACTTTCCAGGAGGTGCTCAACAGAAATCCGGTCAGTGAGAAGAATCCAGCTAAGCAAAGAGCTTTCCAGGCAGAGGCAAAAGCTCTCTGGTGGAGACAGCTTAAGGCCCTTTGGTGATTCCATCGGGCCCTCCTGGATCATCCAGGTTGATCTCTCCATTTTCAGGCCAGCTGATGAGCAACCTTAATTTCACCTGCAAGCTTAGCATCCCTTTGCCACATAACCTAACCTAGTCATGGGTTCCAGGGATTAGGACGTGGACATCTTTTGGTGGTGGCCCATGATTCTGCCTACCACACCGTGCTGCAAACTTCACAGAGGCTTCCCTCCCACTGGAATAAAACCTGCCCATCTCCTCACCCAGGTCCATGAGGCTGATAAGATAGGGGACCTCCTCATACCCTGCCTGACTTCTCTGACCTCTTGTGGGGTCATCCTCACCTCTCCCACTGTGCCAGTTACGCTGGTGACCTCTCCATTCCTGGAGCACCTAAAGCTCTGAACACCACAGGCCATTTGCTTCTGCCTGGGAGGCTCTCTCCCTGGCTGGTTTCTTACTGATAAGGTCTCTGCCAACAGCACCTCTTTAAACACCTCACCTGACTGCTTCCCCCTTCCTCCTGCATCTCCTGCCCCAACACATCACCTTGTTTTACTTCCTTTGCAGCACTGCCCACTACCTGAAATCATCTTACTTAGGGACTTGTTTACTTATTTCTTGTCTGTCCCACCTTGAGAGCATAAGCTCCATGAGGACAGGGACCTTACCTGTCTTGTCCTCTCCTGTAGCTCCAGGGCCTAGAATATGGCCCAGGACACAGCAGGTGCCCAACACATTTCTGTGCAATCAATCATACTACTGTGAGAACATCTTCCAGCCATGCTGTTGTAGGCAGGTGCCTTACAGGGTGATCTTATTTAAGTACAATGTACGAGTTGATGCTATCGAAATGAATCAGAGAACCTAAGAGGTGAATAGTTTCTAAGACACACAGTCATGAAAAGAACGGAGACTCTTCCAACTTAGGTGGTGGATGCTACCGTATCACAATGCTCCATCAACCACCTCTCAAGAGATACTCTTGCATTTCTGCTGCTCGTTTGTCCAGAGGCAGAATGTTTGGCAATCTATGGCAGTAAAGGCAGGAATCAGAATTTCTGCCTCTGTTTCCCCTCTGAGTTGGGGCAGATGCACGTTTCCCGTGAGGCAAAGCTGGTTTGGGCAATGGGTGGTTTGCTGACTTCCACGAGAAGTCCAATAAATGAACCAGGCATAGCCACCAAACTTTTCTAAAAGCTAATAATTTCAAATCAAAGCATTTAATGCAATGTGAAAAAAATTAAGCGCATCAGTCACAGGAAGTTAAATTCAATACAATGATATTAAAAATGCCTACCACACACTAACCTCATTTTGGTTTAGTATTTTCCGGTACTCTGTACTCCGTGCAAGAATGGTGACTCGGATTTTTCCGTCCTGTAATCAAAAGGAAAAGGCAAAATCATGCTCTATATGCCTGCACATATGAGTGAATGCTAGAACCTAAAATGTGATTTTCACAAAGAGATGAAACTCAATCAGGATACATTTAGGGGACGATTATGGTTTTAGCCTGATTCCTTCAGAGTTCTCACAGGAAACAAAAATGCATCCACTTTAGCCACAGAAGACAAAACCTGTTTATTACACTTCTGTTTGGTTAGCTCCATGGAATTTTTGGCAGGGGTTTGTGGATTAGGTGGGGATTTGGGGGGAGAACCAGGTGACATGGGGAAAGACAGGGAAAAGGAAAAGGAGAAAAAAAGCACATACTTCCACTGTCCCTTAGCTTATCTGCCACAGGTTGGTAACATCTGATTTTGGATCACTTCAGGTGAGAAAGTATTAACTGAGAAAACACTGTCTTCTGATTCTTTTTCTGCAAAGGTGGCATTGATTTTTATTTCGGGTGAAGTCAGGCCCACGTCAGAACTCACAAGGTAATCCTTACCTTGGGTCCCTCCTGTGTGATGTTCAGTCTGTGTAGCACATGCTGGGAAAATGCCCTGAATAATCCCGTGTTTTGGCAGCCAGATATCTAACATGAAAACAATAGTTCATATTACAGTGAATAATTGTGTATTACTCTTGAAGATGTTCTCAAGTTACATATAAATGTTATCTTAAAACCTATCAAGAATAGGGATGCCTGAATAGCTCAGTTGGTTAAGCGGCCAACTCTTGATTTCAGGTCAGGTCATGATCTCACAGTCCGGGGATCAAGCCCTGAGTCCAGCTCCATGTTCAACGGGAGTCTGCTTGAGAATTCTCTTTCCCTCTCCCTTTGCCCCGCCCCTCCCCCCGCACAGGTGTGCCTCTCTCTCTCTAAAATAAATAAATAAATCTTAAAAAAAAAACCTATGAAGAATAAATGTATAAATATGAATATGAATAACAGATATGCTTACCAAAGGGGTATTATAGAACAGCCCGTATCGCATCCGGGGGAGTAAGGAAAAAACAGCTTCTTTAAAACATACCTAAGAATGAAGGTATTATACAAGGTAAGAGAAAACAATTTGTACCACATCAAAATAGTACTTATAATCACAGAAAATAAATTTTAATTAATCTTTTTGCACTGAAATATTTTGAATAGCAAACTATTTCACTCAAGGGAAATTCATAATTTTGGAGAATCTAAAGGAAAAATTTTCTTAACACTACATGGTTAATAATTAAGAATGATTCAAAGTTATAAAAAAAGAAACTACAAAGTCAGAAACCAATGGCAATAGCTAATAGAAACTCATATTAAATATTTATTTGATGAGTGAGTCATCTGCAATGACTGTTATTTACAGACATTTCAGGAAAGTTTCCAGTACCCTTTTGGAATCATAAGTTTTCAAATGTATAACATCATAATCAGTAAAGGCTTTCCAGGTGTCAGAGAACAGGTCACCATATCCATAGGAGCTCTGAAAGTGGAAACAAAAGAGGTTAGGGCAACAAAAGTCTACAACGTGGCTTTTCAAAAGTGCAACAAAATATTTGAATCAGCTTGTTAATGTTAAGAACTAATGATTCTAAACAAGCTCATAAAATTCATGGAAGAAAAATGGATTTTCATCTTAGGCCTGAGCAAGGATCTAGTATGATATAATGTCATCAGAAATAATCACCCACAATTGTAATCTTAGTCTGTTAAAAACATTGTTTTTCTACCCTATCCCTTTTTAGATTCATTATCTCTGAATGATAGCTGGTGTGGGTTTTTTTCCCTGTGAATCTTCTATCTAAATCACACACATACAGGGGCGCCTGGGTGGCTCAGTTGGCTGAGCGCCTGCCTTCAGTTCAGGTCATGATCCCAGAGGCCTGCATTGGGCTCCCTGCTCAGCCCCTCCCCCGCTTATGCTCTGTCTCTCAAATGAATAAATAAAATCTTAAAAAAAAATCACACACATACAACATACACAGACGCCATCATTTGTACACACTTGGATATTCTCAGCGAGCAAAAATTATCAGGGTAAATGGAATACACTTTTGAAAAGAAATTTTGAAAAGAAAATGCCTTGAAAGTCCTAACACTACAATATGATGAACATTATCCTATGAAATGATCTCCCCATTGACTAAAGAGTAACATGTGATAACACATCCCATTAACATTAATAATAATTATTATTATTATAGCATCTTGCATATTTCCTATATCGCTAGCATTTGAAATGAACACCCCACAAACTTAATGAGCTAGGTGATATCATTATCCCCATTTTACAGATGAGGAAACCGAGATACAAATTTAAGTAATTTGCATAAACAGTAGTGCTGGTGTGTTTGCAGGGCTGAGAATAAATCCAGTCTGTTTGCTTCCAGACTCCAAGATCTTAATCTACGTACGGCAGTTTGCCTCACAGTGGGAAGTAGTTCTTTCTAGTACATTTACTGAATGCATTTCATTTTTGAAAAGTAGAAATTAATTACGTGCTCCATCAGCTAAAGGAAGGAGATCAATTTATTTAAAAATGGAATAACTTAGATTGAAAAATGCAGCCAAAAGAAGTAAGAGCTATGTATTGTAGGATGACATTCAAGGTCTACAGCAGGTTTTACATTATGTTCATGTCTTTTTATCGTTATAGCATTCTTTTTTCATTCATTTTTTCATAAAAATTTTGAAATTTTTATGTTGCACATATTAGAGTTATTTCAAAGTTAGTGAGAACTGTCAGATGTAGTGATAAGAAAAAAAATTTCCCCTTCGATGTTTCTCCTGTGCCATTCTAATAAAGGCCCTTCTCAACACCATCAAAAATGAAATGTCCCTACTCTGGCTCAATAATAAATAAAGGGCAATTAAAAGAAGTGATTCTAGACAGTTTCTTGAGATAAAATACTTCAAATAAAGTAAGATACCCTTGAAAGGAAAATTTAATAATAAAATACAGCAATCCTGACTGATCCCTTTCCAGGGAAATCATGTATTATTCAGCAACAACCACCTCCAGAAGCTTTTTTTTTTTTTTAAAGATTTTATTTATTTATTTGACAGAGAGATAGCGAGAGCAGGAACACAAACAGGGGGAGTGGGAGAGGGAAAGCAGGCTTCCCATTGAGGAGAGCCCGATGTGGGACTCAATCCCAGGACCTTGGGATCATGACCTGAGCCGAAGGCAGATGCTTAACAACTGAGCCACCCAGGCACCCCCCTCCAGAAGCTTCTTATCCACGTCCCTCAACTTCAAATTATCTGCCACAGGGGAAGGAGGAACTTCTTTCTAGTCTCATGTTGAAGAATATTTGGATATTCTTAAAGATGACATAAAACTTCCTCCTGGGTATGTCTCTAACTTAAACATGCTCCTGACCCATGACTTAGAAATTCTACTTCTAGAAATGTGTCCTACAGAAATGCTGGGACAAGAGTATAAAGACATGTCTATGGAAAGGATATTCACTGCATTTCCATAAATAGCACAAAATGGAAACGAACAAAATGTGATTGGGGCCAAGAGATTATACATGCACTGAGGCATGCATTGAATATGTGAACATCCATAACATTCACCAAATTGAATACCATGTAACCACTAAAAAAAAAAAAAACGCTAAATGTACCCACTTGGAAAGATGTCCCTGCTATAATATTAAGTTAGCAAATATGAGAGAACATATTTTCTGTAAGGATATAATAGAAACACACCCTTACACAAGTTTTATAATATCCTTATACAAATCCTTATATAAATTTTGGATAAGGATATATTTATCTTTGCTAAAATAAAGTCTTGCCAGGGATTCATACATGTGAACTGTAGTTAGTCACCTTTGAGGGAAATGGAGTTGGAGATGAGGAAGAAGGAGAGGAGACTTTGCCTTTTTCTCTTTTTTTTTTTTTTTCACAACCCATGACTTATTTATTTTATAATTGGAAATTTGTACCTCTGATCCCCTTCATCCATTTTGCCCACCTTCCAATTCCCTCCGCTCCAGGGACAGGAGACTTTTGTTTAAAAAAAAAAAAAAAAGATTTTATTTATTTATTTGAGAGAGAGAGAAAGCATGAGCGGGGGGCAAGGGACAGAGGCAGAGGGAGAAGCAGGCTTCCCGCCGAGCAGGGAGCCCGACGCGGGACTGGATCCCAGGACTCTGGGATCATGACCTGAGCTGAAGGCAGACGCTTCACGGACTGAGCCACCCAGGCGCCCTGACGGGCGACTTTTCTTAACTTTTCATACTTCTGTGTTGTCTGAACTCATTATAAACAGGTGTTACTTGCATAATTAAAAATAATCATAATGAAGCTATACTACTACTAGCACAAGAAAATGTGGAAAGCCTGCAGTAAGTCCCCTCTCATTCATTCTTCTTCGTAGGAGCAGCCCTGCTGTGGCCAGAACCGCATCTGCAGAGGGTCCCTCCGTGTACCTCTGGAGGCTGGTGGCCTTGCCCATCTCACCTAGGAAGCCATGTGCCAGAGAAGCGGCCAAACTGCTGAGACTGGAGAGGGTGACAGGGAAGGCCCGCTTGTGTTCCTTGGGGAGACAGTTATGTCACTAAGATGTGAACATCGGCCACAGCCACCGGCGGCTCTTCTCCCAGCTGCTCAGCCCCAGCTTGGAGGCTCCACCGCTCGCCACCTCCCCGGGGGCTGCAGTGTGGCTTCCTCCAAGGCCTTGCCAGCGAAAGAGAAAACTGCACGGCCACATAACACCTTAATGCTGTCCTCATCCAACCTATAGTGTCCGGTGGACCTCAATTCTGGAGCAACCGGCAGAATCACTTGTCCCAAGAACCTGACTGAGCAACCAGTGAAGACCTCTCTGACCCGGGGCGCCTGGGTGGCTCAGTCGGTGAAGCCTCTGCCTTCAGGGTCCTGGGCTGGAGTCCCGCATCAGGCTCCCTCCTCAGGGAGGAGCCTGCTTCTCCCTCTGCGTGCCACTCCCCCTGCTTGTGCTCTCTCTCTCTCTCTGACAAATAAATAAAACCTTAAAAAAAAAAAAAAAGACCTCTGTGACCAAGTATGCAGGTTGAAAGTGCATGCACAGAGAGTACCAAAGGAGAGAGGTCATAGGGTGGCCAACCCACTCGGCTAAATCCATCCTGTCCATGCCTGCCTATTGTGGCCAGAATGCCCTCACATCATGTGTCCAGTTAACGGAGTAACCTGGGACTTCATGGTGGCCGTGAACCCTATCTATGCCCTCCCCGCAGGTGCAGAGAAGTGGAGGGTTGTAAAGTTGGCTCAGTTTAACTTAGTCCACTTAAGGAAGACATGGAAAAACATGCAACAAGATATAAGGAAGCTTCTGGGACTTCTGGGAAAGGGTCTAGAAAACTTTCCATCAACTTAATAGGATCTGCAGAGAACTAGAGGGAGGAGACAGAGCACTGTGGTTTCAGGGCACAGGACTGGGGTCCGACTGCCTGACCTGGAGCCCTAACTCCACCCCTCACTGGCGGCCTTCTCTTACAACACCCGCCTGAGGCTCAGAACCTCAGCTTCCTCATCTGTAAAACAAGCTAATAAAAACCCTACTTCACAGAGGGTTGTAAGCATTAAATGAGATAACACAGGGTGTAATTTTTTTTTTTTTTTTTTTTAAGTACAACTACCCTGAGTTAATCATTCAGGGCTTCTGAGAGCTAGAAGCACTTGCACAGAGAGAAGAGGAGAAAGGGACTGTTGTGCCCTTTGCTCACAGAAACATGTTCGAGAACGGAAACTGTGCTGGTCGCCAAACCGGCACCCGAGAGGGTAATGGAAATCCTTGCAAAGAAGAAAGTCAGAAGAGAGCGTTAACACGTCAAGAATTATAAACCAGTTCTCACTGGCCTTCAGGTCTCTGGAGCAGTGTGATAAAAACCTTTCTATGCAGCTTTACTGTGAGCCTCATATCAGTGAAAAAAAGGCATTCATGAAACCATTTCCCCTTCTGCACGAGAACGTGACCTTCGGCAAACTGGCTGGCTCTGCTCTCCAGAAATGAAGACGGCACGCATCAACTGTGTTTTTAGGTAACACTGCGTGTGATTTAAAAAAGAGGCTTGACCGGTACGTTGCATCTGGACTGGGAAAAGCTACAGCGACTCTTGGAAACTGGCCGTCTCTTATGGGGATCCTGGGGGATCTGCCAGAGCAGCTGGTGCAGGAGATACTGGCCCCTGTGGGACGTGAGGTGTCGCAACCTGCCCCAGGTGGATCCCAGCCCCTCGCCCCTGAGCGGTGCTGTTCAGGATTCTAGAAGGACTCTCCCTGGAGGAAATGTCTGACGCCGCCCTGCCAGCAAGCTGTGGTCCCCCTGCAGGAACGTTCATGCCAAGAGGGGGTGCTATGAGCATCCTGTGAGCCAGAATGCCTAGGTGAACTGTAGATGATCTCTTAGTGGCTGTCCCAACTTCCCAGTTCAGGCAGCCTGCTGTGTATAGCATAAACCCCTCTTCTCCTTATCGTCGTCATTGTCCTAGTCAACATGCAGAGCGCACGTGCTATGTGCCAGGCACTGTGACTGACCACACACTCTACGGCTCATCCTCAAAATACACTGAACTAGATACTAGAATCATCCCATTTCACAGGTGAGTGGACAGGGGCAACTTCGGGGGATACCTTGGCAGGTGGAGCAGGATATGGGAAGAAGCAGGGAAACGGCAGGCAAAGAAAGAAAAGGGAAAGATGACTGCTGAAAACAACTAAGCAAAGAGCAGGTGTAATTCAACACATGTCTTTTTTTTTTTTTTTTTTAAGATTTTTATTTATCCATTTGAGAGAGAGAGAGAGAGACAGTGAGAAAGGGAACAGAAGCAGGGAGAGTGGGAGAGGGAGAAGCAGGCCTCCTGTCAAGCAGGGAGCCCGATGCAGACCCTGGGATCATGACCTGAGCCGAAGGCAGACGTTTAACGACTGAGCCACCCAGGTGCCCCTCAACACATGTCTTTATGTTTATGCCTAAGACTCGCCCTCGGTAGTGAGCTGACATGCACGGCACAAATTGTCACGGAGCGAGTAGCAAAGGGAAGCTACAATCAAGCAAAGGCCGATGGCAATTACAGGAGGCCACATGGCAAAAGAGAGGCAAGCTCGTCCCACGTGGGTCAGGTCGGGGGGTCAGAGAGGTTAAACAAATGACAGTGTTCACATGTGTGTCTCAGAGCAACACCAAGCACACGTTTCTGGAGCTCCACCTGCCCGAAGGGGGAAAGAAATCTTCCACTGCTTCATTCGAAAATTTAAAAAACAGAGGTATATGTGCACGCAAACATTTCTGCCCATACGTATGCGGACATGTGCGTGCAGAGACACGTTCACACCCATCTGCACAGGTGTGTACATGTGTGTATATTTCATTGTGTGTGTCTTAGAAGATTGCATTTCCCCACATCAGAGCCACACATTCACGGAGCCAGGCAAAGACAAAGACAAAGCAGAGGGCATTCTTACTTACTGTGTCCCACATCACGATGTATACATCTGTGCCGAATGAATTATTAACGTGCTGTGTAATATAAAGATTGATAAAGTCACAGAAGTGGTGATACATGTTAACACCTGGTATTGGAAAAAAGAAATCTATGTTAATTAACCCCAGAGAGCAAAGGATTCAGCAATTTTTATTCTACCCCACCTATTTATAGTGTGATAGACTTTTAGCTGAAAATAATTGGGAGAAAAAAAAAATAAGAGTTTTCTCCAAACACAAAAGGATCTGTACTCAGGTAGTCCTCAATTAACAGATGATTGGGTTCAAAAATTCACTTTAAAATTGCCTATTTAGAAATCAGGAATGCATTATCCCATATACACTAAATAACAAATGATCAGTAAATTCCAAGAAAAAAATATTAGAAGTCTATTTAGCTCAAAATGGGGTAGAACTATAAGGCCATGAAGACGAAGTTTATTTTTTATGATCACTTACTTTTAAAAATCAATTAAGCAATATCTATTTATCACAGAAGTATCAACAATGATGGCACTATTAATATTTTGGTATTTTTTATTTCTGTCTTTTTTTCCTTTTTCATTGTGATTTATAGCATTGCTTCTTGGGAAAATATTAACCAACTATCATTTAAAAGGGCTCAGTGTCTCATGTTCTCATTGAAAGAGGATGAACTTTGGAATCAGAAAAACCAGGCTGAATACAGCTCAGCCATTCATGAGCAACATTCTCAGATGAGCTGGTAATGTTCCTAAACTTTAGCTTCTCTATGAAAAATAGGAAATCCTTATACTTAGGTGGCAGCTTTGTTAGGAGCCACCCAAAGATCTTGTACCTCAAAGCACCCAGCCCCACACATGGCACACAGTGAAATTGTAATGAAGACTACCTGGGTCCTGCTGGGTCAAATAGGGGAAGGGGGGTGTGGGTGCAGCTATTTCTAAGGTGGTAAGTCCATCATTCCAAAGAAACCGAACATGCGCTCTTTCAACATAGGTACCCAGGACCCAGTATCCAACCTGTCAATATGCAAATCTAAACGGCATGAAATTCCAAGAAGTGACATGTGACACATGCACTTTAAAAGGACAGAAAATGTTGACTGAACAAAAAAGTGACTATTTCAAAAGCAGAAATCACAACACATCATGACTTCACTCCCACAGTGAATAGTAACGTTGTGTGCCCGAAAATAAGAGTAAAAAATCTTCAGTTTAGGGCGCCTGGGTGGCTCAGTTGGTTAAGCGACTGCCTTCGGCTCAGGTCATGATCCCAGAGTCCCAGGATCGAGTCCCACATCGGGCTCCCTGCTCGGCAGGGAGTCTGCTTCTCCCTCTGACCCCCCCCCCATGTACTCGCTCTCTCTCATTCTCTCTCTCTCAAATAAATAAATAAAATCTTTAAAAAAAAAAAAATCTTCAGTTTATGTCAGCCAGGTCATTATGCTGTATACCCTCAAGTTATACAGGGCTGCAGGTCAATTACGTCTCAATGGAACAGAAAGAAAAAAGAGAAAATCGTTTTTAGAGAGGAATATTTGGAGACAACTCCTTTCATCCTTCAGAACCATTTGGCAAAGAGCATATTTTCAAATTAATGAGAAAAACACAGTTCTGTGACAACACATCCTTCTTTCCAGGTGAGCACAGAGCACACATGAACTCCCTCGTGGGTCATCCAGCAAGTTCATAACATGGACTGGGGAAGGCAGCCCAGACCCGCGCTCAGTGGTGCAAATAGGGAGAAAACGCAGGTTCCATGCTCCAGAAATGTGCCCCCAAGTGAGTCGTGTTCTATAAAACGCTCATTCTCTCTCGGTGAAGAGTCGATGTGGAAAGGGAAATGGGATGAGGGCGAAAGAAGAACAAAGGAGAGTTTCGAATACAGGAAAGAAAGCGCCCGGGTCTACACTGGCCTATTATTCTCACTTTACACACTTTACTGCCTGCATACCAGCATCCATTTAAGAGCTCACAGACATCTACCTGAATAGATGCTTGGCCCCTTTTCAGTCTGCGTATTTGAAAAATAGGCATGCAGCATTCTTACTCGCTCATATTTCAAAAACCTCCACTTGTCTGGTTTCTGGGCCTCATGCGTTGTTACATAAGAATTGCAGCTTCAGCTGTGTGCTGAATATAATCAATACATGACAGTGATTCTGAACTATTCATGACAGAGGGCTCTCTATATCACCCCCCCCACCCCCGGTCTGGGAGGCCTGGCGGGGGGTGCACGTGGACCTGGCCAAGAAAGCTTCAGCTCTCAAGAGGAGACATGGAACCTGCACGGCAACTGGCTCACCAAGTTTAAGCTGTGCTTGCGAGTTGAGAGTCACAAGCTCTAAGTGTAAATGGGAAAATAATTCTAAATTTAACTTTTCTTTCATCCTCCCCGCCCCCGCCAAGAATATAGGGCCCTGCTGACTTCCAGAGGAATTTTAAGTTCACTTCAGTCACAGAACCGATGTCAGGATATTTGCCAGAAGAACTCAGTGGGCATTCCTTTTCCACCCACAGTACACACACGGTTTTTACTTTTAAATTTTTTCTAGCGAAGCACAACACAAAAATCAAGTGATTTTAGAGAAACCGGGTGGGGTCAATTTAGTTACAGAAGGTGCCCATATATAGCTTTTTCTCTCATCTTTTGATTCTGAGTGAGTCATTTGATACAAATGTGCAGGTTCCCTCTAAAATACCAAAGGTTTCATATCGTGGGAAGTTCAAACTAGCTCACATCTTCAGAGAAGAAAGCAAAACTCAAACCCACCACTTCATGTCACACAGCCTGCCAGAAAGTCACAGGAAATCACTACATACACATATCAAAAATGGAACAAAGCCTCATTCACCAGTAACTAAGTATCGGACAAATTTAACTTCCCACCTGCATCCAGTTTCATGAAGTAGGTTGGTTTTTCAATAACAACGTCACATTTAGCATCTTCTAGAGGTCTGAAGTTGAGCTGAGTATAGCTTTGCAGCTCAGCAAACCTGCAATAATGAATTGGAAGATGGTTTCAAGGGGGTCTTCCTGAACTTTTGACAGCAACACTGTAACTTAGGATCTGCTTAATACAGGGATTTTCTTTCTGGAATATGATCTTATGAAGACATGTGGAACTTCTCAAACATACTAACATTTCTATAACTTGATACCAAATTTTAATGCTGAGACAAGGAACAAAAATGACTTCAGATTTCAGCCTCATGTACAAGATAACTGGGAATTTTCTAGACAAAGAAGAAATTTACACATAGAATTGGCTAAATAATCTACCAGTAAAGTGGGAAGCCTTCAAGAAGGCTTCCTGGGGTCTTGTGATAGACTTCTTGGATGCTGAGACAGATGACATTCCAAAAATTATTGAGTGCCCTGGAAAGACAGCACACAGCTAAGCTTCCCAGAAGAAAGTGAAGTCTTTTTCTCAGAAAATGTCTTTGGAGACCACATGGCAGTTTTCTCCCATATAAAAGAAGACAATCACAAGCATGTGCCAAGAGATATTTAGAGTTAACCTAAAGACTCTTTGTAACCCTTCACCTTTGAGACCACAACTGATGTAAAACAAATATCAAACAAATCCTTTTAAAATATACACAATGCTGAATTACTGTGGTGGTTTCAAAATAATGTCCACAAATTCTTTGATACTTCTCCCTTCAAGAGGTAGAGATTAATTCCCTCCCCTTAAGGGTGGACTGGACTTAGTGATTTACTTCTAATGAACAGAATATGGCAGAAACGATGGTGTGTGACGTCTGAGATTGGGGTATACGAAGACTGAAGCCTCCATCCTAGGGTACATGCTTGGTCTCTTGCATGCATGCTTGTGCGCTCTCTCTCATGCTCTCTCTCTCTCAGGGAAGCCATGCTGTAAGGAGCACTAATGGAGAAGCCCATGTGACAAAAAGATGATACCTCTAGCCAACAGCCAGAGACAAACTGAGTGAGCCTAGAAGCAGAATCTCCAGGCCGGGTTGAGTCTAGAGATGGCTACAGCCCTTGTCAATAGCTGCTCCTGAGCCAGAAACACTCAGCTACTCTCCTCCAAATCCTGACCATCAGAAACTTCGTGAGCTAATGAAGTGTGTTGTCTTAGGCTGTTAAATTTTGGAGTAATTTGTTATCAAACAGATAATGAAAAAAATCTACCCTAGGTTATATTTTGGAGTAATTTGTTACATGGCAATAAATAACTAATATAAATACACCTTAGAGAACTTCCACCATGTGGAATCAGTTATCAAAATGTACTAGGAATCAAGAGGTCCACTAGAATGGAAGAACTCCTACTGCAGAACTCTATTAAGTGTTAAAAAGAAACAACAGGCCCAGAAGGGAGGCACGTCACCAAACCAAGGCTTAATGCCTACCCTAATTACAGTTTCAACCTTCTCTAGGAATGTAGTCTTAACCAGCCAGTCTATAATTTTCTGGTCAGCACCAACAAGGTCATCAACCACACAGACCCTCCCTATCCCCCACTGGAAGATGAGGTGATCTCCTTTCCTTGTCCCTGCCCCCTTCTGCCAAGAAAAGCCTTCCATTTTGTACAGCTCCTTGGAGCTCCTCTCTATTTGCTAGATGGGATGCTGCCCAATTTGTGAATTGTTGAATAGAGCCAGCTAGGTCTTCAAAGTTACTCAGCTGAATTTTGATTTTTTAACGTAAGTTAGGGAAGATGTTACAGTTAGACTGTCACATGCCGTACAAATGTATGGTAGAATATTATCCCGAAGGATATGCATAGCATGAATGTTTGACCTCAACAATTAACATTAAGTAAGAGTATCTTCTGTGACCTGTGATATTGTCATTTATAATAAGATATATACATATTCAGTCTTCTTTCCCATTTCCCCACACAGAGTTCCTGAAAGCCTTGGAATTTCCAAGTGATAAAAGTCAGAAAGGTGTCTTTTGTTATGCTAACGAGGTACTTTTGACCTCCCTAAGACTGGGAGCTGGTTGCCAGGAGAATTAATCACGTGATTAGAGGGTTGGCGTTTTCAGTCCCATCCCCCACCTTAGGGGAATAAAAAGGGGCTGGAGTTTGAATCAATTGCCAATGTTCAATAATTTAATCAATCGTGCCTATGTAATGAAGCCTCCATAAAAACCGAAGAGGAGAGGGCTCAGAGGCCTTTTGAGTTGGAGAAGACATGGAGATACAGGGACAGTCGGGTGCCGGGAGAGGGCATGGAAGCTCTGCACCCCTTTCCTGAACCTTGTGCTAGGCATCTCTTCCATCTGGCTGTTCCTGAGCTGTATCCTTCTATAATACAATATTCTATGATATAATAATATAACCGGTAGACTCATAAGTAAAATGCATCTCAAAGTTATTTGAGCCGCTCTAGCAAATGAATCTAACCCAATCTACAGCAGATCGGTCAGAAGCCCAGGTGATCACCTAGGCTTGCAACTGGAGTCTAAATTCTGGGACTGAGCCCTTAACCTGTGGGATCTGATGCTGTTTCCGGGTAGACGGTGTCAGAATTGAGTTGAACTGTAAGACATCTAGCTGTTGGAGAATCGCCTGGTGGTGTGTGGAAAACCTGACACACAGGTTGGAATTGAGTGCTCAGCTTCGAATAAAGGGGCAGCATGAGAGTTTCTTTGGGATGACAGAACAGTTCTGTATTCTGATTGTGGTAGTAGTTCATGCATGTGGACATGTGATATAAATTTCATAGAACTATGTATCCAAGATAAAAAAAAAAATAGAAAAGAGTGCATATAAACACTGGGAAAATTCAAATGTGTTTAGTTAATAATATTGTACCAATGTCAATTTCCTGGTTTTGACCATTGTGCTATGGTTACGTAAGCTGTCATCATTAGAGGAAGCTGGGAGAAAGGTACAAGGGGAACTCTTTGTATTATTTTTAAACTTCTGTAAGCCTAAAATTATTTTAAAATAAAAAGTTTTTTAAAGTACCCTAATTTCCTAATTTCTAGAGATAACAAATCAGACCAGAGAGCTAATTTATTATTAAAAATGTTTTAGGGGCACCTGGGTGGCTCGGATGGTTGGGCGTCTGCCTTCAGCTCAGGTCATGATCCCAGGTTCCTGGGATCAAGCCCTGCATCGGGCTCCCTGCTCGGCGGGGAGCCTGCTTCTCCCTCTCTCACTCCCCCTGCTTGTGTTCCTGCTCTCGCTGTCTCTCTCTGTCAAATAAATAAAATCTTAAAAAAAAAAAAAAATGTTTTAAATCAAAATGTGTTCTCCAATTTATATAAAGTTCAAAAAGCTGATCAGAGGTGTTGAAAGTCAGGGCAGGGTTTACAACTTTGAAGAGGAGCCTGGGGTGCTGGTTGGAGCCCAACGCGAGGCTGGATCCCAGGACCCTGAGGTCATGACCTGAGCCGAAGGCAGACGCTTAACCGACTGAGCCACCCAGGCACCCCTAAATGTCTATCCCTTTTAAACATGTGTTTCTCAAACACATGTACAGTTACAAGGAGTTAATAAAAATTCATTTTTGAACAGATTTTTTTCTTTCATTAGCAATCAGTAAATCCTATATCATACTTCCTCATATTTTATAAACATATATTTAATCCAAATACAACTGATAGATTCACTCTGTAGCCATCACTCCCTCGAAGCTCATGCCAAATTCTCCACAAATGAAGTAACACTTCCCATTGGAAAGTCCCTTCCAATGTGCCAAAAACAAAAGCAAATATTTTAGAAACATATTTTTAAAAAAATAATCTTACCAAGACTGCAGAGGGCTTTTGCGCTGACCTTGAGACATCAATGTCCGAGTGTCCAGTGTGCAGTGTCCTCCGATTTCACCACTCTGGAGAAAATCTTCCTTAAATCTGGTGGATGACCAAAAATTAAGCTGAGTTTGAAAAATTTTATCACTACATAAGCACATGGGATGTAACTAGGGTGGTTTACCACTTTCCAAAATCAGTGTGTTGGTAGAATTTCACTCTATTATAAGAGAATGTTTCAAATATACACAAAAGTAGCAGAGTGGGACAGAAACCCGATGGACCCATAATCCAGCTTTTCAGTGATCAACCTGTGGCCTGACTACGTCTTCCATGCTCCACCCATTTCCCAACCTCATCGCCATATTATTATGAAGCAAACCCAAGGCATATCCCTGGACCTGGAAATATTTCAGAATCTCCATTAGGTTTCAACATCAACCACTTCCGTACCTGTCATGGTTTCTCTTGATGTTTCTTAAATCAACATAGAGATTGGATGCTCTGCAGTACTGAAGATAACGGGAACACACCAGGCTTGAGTCATGCTGAATTGAGTTTGAGAAAAAAGAAAAAATTAACTCCAGGTCCTAACATTTTGAGGACATTCTCAGACTTGCCAGACAAGTTCACAGCATGTGCACCTTCAGGTTGAAACCACACAATATGAGGAGAACAGCTTCTTTTTTAAAACATTTTTATTTAAATTCAATTAATTAACATACAGTGTATTATTAGTTTCAGAGGTAGAGTTCAGTGATTCATCAGGAGAATAGCTTCTGAAAGGCTGCTTCTGTAGATGGATTTTTCCCCTCCCCAGCAGACTCTGGTGAAGCCTAATTTTGCCAGTGCACATGAATACTTTCAGGTTACTACAAAGAAGCCCCAAATGTTCTATTCATATCATCTCAGACTTTACGGCTTTATGTGTGGTTCAGTTCAGTCCTCTTTAAAAAAAAAAAAAAAAAAAGCGCTCAGAGCCATCACTAACCCCGTAGCTATGCGGAAAAAGCATTTTTCAAAGCCAAGCCAAATGAAACAAAGAAGAATGAATGCACACGTTAAGAGACATTAAAACGAAGGCTGGAAGGGCACTTTGCTAATTTTAATAAGACACGCTTTCTACAAACCATAAAGCTTCTGGGAGTCCCTGTCTCAACAGCAGTAAGAGGGCAATGTTTTTTAAATCACTGAAATAAAAGAGCTTAAGAGTCAACTACCAGAGCCCGCTTCTCTTTTTTCCAGTCTGGTTTGTTCAGAAATAGGGATGGTTTCAAAAACTTTTATCCACTCTGGATTTTATTTATAGATTTAAATGCCATTTTATTGTTTTCCCATAATTCCCAATGAACACAAGGCCTTCACCTTAACCCATATGGGGTTTTGGAATCGGTAGTTGGTAAGGGATCAGGCTCTGATTGCACAAAATCTATTAAGGTAGATCTTGGCCAGGGAAGATTCTACATACTGCCTTGGACGAGGTGTGTGGGGTGGGGTTGTGGCTCTCCCCTTGCCCCTTCCACATCAACAGGTGGACTCCAGCCAGACTATGCGACACACACAAAAAAGTGTATGTTAAGGGTACCCAGCAGCAGTGTGGCTAAAGCCCGGCCTCCCTCCTTTGGGGTTCATCCATCTCCCCACAATTGCTTCAAGTTCTATTACATGATATCTCCAAAAGCACTATAGAGTGGGCGCCTGGTGGCTCAGTCGGTTAAGTATCTGCCTTCAGCTCACGTCATGATCACAGGGTCCTGGGATCCAGGCTGGCATCAGGCTCCCTGCTCAGTGGGGAGCCTGCTTCTCTCTCTGCCCTCCCCCTCATTCTCTCTCTTTCTCTCTCTCTCTCACAAAAATAAAATAAGTAAAAATACTTTTAAAAAAGCGCTATAGAGCATATATTCAGTTTCTTAATGAAAGTGAATTAAGAAAAAAAATTGTTTTTAATTTTCTAGATTGCCTGGAGATAATAAAGACCCCTGAGATGTTCAAGAACACTGACAGATACGAGACCTTAATAGTAAGTGCTTACACCCCCATGGACCTTTAAAAACTAACACTGAGCCCTTTGCTGGGAGCCCAGTCCCGCACTGAGCACTTTTTTTTTTTTAAGATTTTATTTATTTATTTGACACAAAGAGAGAGACAGCGAGAGAGGGAACACAAGCAGGGGGAGAGTGGGAGAGGGAGAAGCAGGCCTCCCGCTGAGCAGGGAGCCCGACGTGGGGCTAGATCCCAGGACCCTGGGATCATGATCTGAGCCGAAGGCAGACGCGCTTAACAACTGAGCCACCCAGGCGCCCCGCACTGAGCATTTTTATAAGCAGAATGAGCATTTTTATAAGCTCATTTCTTCCCAACCACAAGCTATGACATGGGCATAGCTTGAAAGGAAAAGAAACTGAAACATGGAAAGGTTGAGTGCTCTAAGAATCAGGTTTTGAACCCTATAGTATGGAGGGAGCTTGCTTTTCTCCTGACTACCCAAAACTGGCTCTTGGCAACGTGCTTGGCTGACCCACTGAGCACAATGCACTATGGTTGAAAGCACACAGAAGATCTGTATCCCAATTCTAGATGGACGAGTCTACCTAGGAGCTGTGTGCTCCTGGAGAAGTCACTTCACCCTTCAGAGGACCCTGTTTTCCTCTGTGGTCAAGTAGCATCAGTTAATACCTACCCTGTCTATCTTGCTGCAGGGTCAGCTAACATAGAGAAAAGCTTTTTGCAAACTGTAAAGTCCACTCACCTGGCCGGGGGCGGAGGGGCGTGTATCCTCTGTCCTGAACTCCTTGTGAGGGAATTCGGAAAGATGCAGTTTATCAACTTATCTTCTTTAGCATAATGCTGGGGGCGGGGAAATTCTAAACCTAGTAATATTTTAACTGCCTCAAAATAGGACCATCTGATATATGTGTGAAAATGACGACAGGGCTTCCAAACGAAACAGAATGACTTGTTCTAGGAAGTTAAATAAAAGTCACAGCCAATAAACACGTGAGTAAGGATCCCTCTCCTGGAGCCATCTATCTTGTTTTTACAGGACAATCTAAACACTAGGAGTATCTGAAAAGAAACACTCACCGTTTCCTTAGGCTGGCAGAGCACATGCAGTTCCTCCAGACGCTCTCCCGCATATCCAAAGTCAGCTTGTTTCCAGAATATGTCCTGGGCGGATTCAAGGGTATCTGTCCTATTTGCAGTCAAAAAGATTCCATTAAAAAAAAGAGTGGGGGGGGGGCACCTGGGTGGCTCAGTCGTTAAGCGTCTGCCTTCGGCTCAGGTCATGATCCCAGAGTCCTGTGATGGAGCCCCACATCGGGCTCTCTGCTCAGCGGGAAGCCTGCTTCTCCCTCTCCCACTCCCCTTGCTTATGTTCCCTCTCTCCCTGTGTCTCTCTCTGTCAAATAAATAAAATCTTTCAAAAAAAAAAAAAAGATTCCATGATTTTTCTCTTTTGCCTTTTCTGAGCCTTGAGTTTCCTTTCCCTAAAGGTTAAATTGCCAGAAGTCCGTCATTAAGTTTTTTAACCATCATAATCTTCCTGCAACTCCCTTGCTACAAGGAGATACCAAAATAAGTTATTCACAGACTTTCTTTCTTTCTTATACTAAGAATGTACAACAGAAATGTATGAAGTTAGGGTCATCTGGAACTGAAGAAAATGAGAGAAAACGAGCTACTAATTACCATATTTTCTTTACTCCACTAACCTTGCATGTCTTGTATTAGAAATACTAATTATACTTCACACTCCCCTCTGGAATCAAGAGGAAACCATCGAGTTATCTTTTTAGTGTTTGTTGGAGGGAAAAACTTTCTGGTGATCCATACTGCTTTCTCTCTCTGGCAGAGGAAAGAACTGATATTCCTGTACATGGCGGCAGGAGGGTGGGGAGGTAAGTCAACTTGAATCCATGACTGTGTAAGCAAATTAATATCTAAAGGAATTACTATCTAAAACCAAAAGAATCCAGGTGGGTGGTGGACCATCAGCATACAGTACAAAGAAAGATGATTTAAAGGGGAAGAGGATTCTGTCTAGAAGCTTACCATCCCATGTCGACGTAGGTGCAGACAGGGTAACCAAATCTGAACTCTGGTTTGCAGGATTTCTCATAACCCCAGCAGTATTTTAGATTCTCTAAGTGTTTCTAGAACATAAAACGTGTACGTTTACACTGGTCTCCCTCCTTCTGACATTTAGAGAGGACTCTTCAGATTCTCCCATGAAGAAAACAAATCTTCATAGAACTTTCACTTTAACATCTTATAATACATATTCATATAATAAAAGGAATTAGAATAAATCCTAAGAGTAACAGTCTCCAAGTTCTCAACCACAATGATCCTTAATCATCACTCCCCCACCACCACGTCTGGGCCCCAACCAAAAGCACAGCCTTTCCCTACACTACCAAAGAACACTTGAACTGGAATTTCCTGAAGGAGCTTAATGAAGCTGCCTTTCTCAGTGAGCAAAGTGATTCTAAAATCAATCCCTAAAGAGTCACATAAAATGAAATTTCTATGACCAAAAGAATCACAGCAAAATTAAATGGATTAGCGTCTTTACTCATTAATCAAGAGCAGTAAGAAACGCCACAAGACTGGACACAGCAGCAGCTGTTGGCCGAGGCCGCTCTTCTGCAAGGCCCAGGAGCAACACTGGTCTGATTCCCAGGTCTGCTTCTCCATATGCTTCCTGAGCCAGCACCATAGGAAAGGAAGTTTCTCACAAGGCCCAGCTTTGATCTCTGAGACCTCCTGAGACATCTTAATGGGCTCCAATTGGAGGCCTTTCCAACAACTCTAAAACAGAAGGACGGCCATAGTAACAGTCATAATTATGTGGAGACGGGGGCGGAGGTGTTATTACTGAAATTAAATGCTAAGTGACCCTCTGAAGGGCAATTAAAGAAAAAAAGAGGTGTGAAATTCTCTAGTGACTTTTAATTATACATTCTTGTCTAGATAAAATCTAATTCCCTTTGTTTACAGAATATACAAATAGTATTGACTATTTATTTTATGAGTGATTGAGATTTTAAATTTTAGTTGCGATTCAGATTTTAAATCCCACTCTTGTGAATGGGATATAATCTTAAGCAAAGTTTAGGCATTTAGAAGCACTAGACGAAATGCAAACAAAGTCTGACAGCTACCTTACAGAATGCTACCTTCAAGATCAGGTGATAAAGCAGAACCAAATCCTTTTAAAAATAAATAAGAGAGGGGCGCCTGGGTGGCTCAGTCGTTAAGCTCAGGTCATGATCCCAGGGTCGAGCCCCACACCCTGCTCGGCGGGAAGCCTGCTTCTCCCTCTCCCACTCCCCCTGCTTGTGTTCCCTCTCTCCCTGTGTCTCTGTCAAATAAATAAATAAAATCTTCAAAAATAAATAAATAAATAAGAGAAGAAAAACGAATACCTACCTTATAAGGACAATGTGAGTCTTTCTTACAGACCGTGGCGATATGCCTGTTATTGTGCAAAAAGAAGGGAATGTGCTCCTTGGGCAAGCGGATACTGGCATAGTTAAACAGAGGTTCGCCTGGAATGCCATCAGCCTTGGGAGAAGCCTCATCTTGGCAACTCAGTGAAACACCATGAAGCAATAATCCAAGGACAAGCAGCTTTAACATAGCAACCTCCAAACCTAGAGATCATATTGAAAAGGTTTTTGTTAAGACATATCCTTTAAAAGTCAAAGGGATCGAGGGCTCAGTATAATGACACGGAACCTTGTTACATCACTGAATAACGCTCCTTTGTTCAATGAATATTTATTGTGCACCTGCTCTGCTCCAGGCCCTGCATTAGGAGCTAGGTACACAGGGGGTGAACAAAATCAGGCCCTTGTTCTGACAGAGCTTATAACCTTTCTCAAACTTTCTCAGTCAAGAGCCAGGTAGTGAATATTTTTGTTTTTGGAGGCCATACAATCTCAGTGGGAACTACGCAACAGTACTTTTGCCATGAAAAGAGCCACAGCCTATCCTAAAGAATGGGGGTGGTTGTGTTCTAATAAAACTTTATTTATAAAAATGGGGCAAAGGCCGTGATGTGACCCCAGTCACATATTACTGATGCCAGAAATAAAGTAGATAATATGATAGGCCATATAACATGGTGGTTCAGAACATGAACTCAGAAGCTAGACCACCTGGGTTTGAAATCCAGCTACAGTTTCCTAGCTGTATGATCTTGAGCTATTTAACCTCACTGTGCTTCAGCTTTTCTATCTGTAAAATGGAAATAATAATAAACCTTTGTCATAGGGCTATTGTGACTTAAATACTGGTAAAATATTTAGACGTACCTGGCACATTAAATGCTATACAAGCATTTATGGAGTAAATGTTTAAAGCCACGTGGAATGGTGGGGTAAGGAAGAGGTTGCTAAATATTATTTGAGCTGAGACCTGAATGATGAGGAGCAGGGAAATCATGCCAGGGAGAGAGAAGAAAAGAAAGTGCAATAGCTCTGAGCATATATGTATCTGCTGAATAAAAACTAATAATCATGGGGCGCCTGGGGGGGGCTCAGTCAGTTAAGTGTCTGAATCTTGATTTCAGCTCAGGTCTTGATCTCAGGGTCATGAGTTCAAGCCCCAAGTTGGGCTCCATGAGCCTACTAAAAAACAAACAAACAAACAAACAAACAAACAAACCCTAATAATCACAATCCTATATGGGTTCGTTCTATGTGCCAAGTACCTAGGATGCAGCAATGAACATGCAGTCTAAAACTCTTTACCCTTGTGAAGTTCACCTTCTAGTGGGTGTAATAACAATCTATGATAATAGTAACTACAACTCCGAAAACTTGGAGACTGTGCCATTAATCTATCCCCATCTTGCCTTAGCAATGTGAAAAGAGACAATAACCATCATGGACCTTACTGCATGTCTAACTCACCCCATAAGGATTAAATCTCATGGACTAGAATTCTATGTAACCCAGACAATAATTGTGCCATTCTTGCTTAACTTTAGTGAAATATTTTGCTCTATGAAAAAAAAAAAGATGCTCTTCCCACCGAATGATAGGACCATATTACACATGAGCTACTCCCCAGCAAGATCTACAGTCACTGGAGCATGTTGGAAAAACCAGCTTTCAGAATCAGCCTTCACTGACTATGCCTAACGAAGATGGGGCCTTTAGAAACAAACTGTTATGTGAGTCCAGCCTAAAGTCCCAAGGCCAAGGCTTCATAATAAAGAGTGTGGGCACTGAAAAGGGATCTTTTTCCCCTCTGGAGTGGTAAATATAGTCGCTTCTCTCTTTCGTGGCTCTGAAGAGTATATTGTTACCTGTTGGAAAGGTGATCTGAATTAATACTTTTAGTTAGGACTTTCATCCAACAGTGAGTTGACAGTGATTTTAGAAAAGTCAAAAATACATATTAATAGTAACAGTGTACTTCTAATGGAATTATTTACCTCTTTAATTATCAGAACCATGCAGAAGCTGTTGTGATGCTTCAGAGATCAGAAATCTGTCAGAAATGAAACATATTACCTTAAAAGGATGCCAAAGTAGACTTTATCATTCAGGTGATATTTTGGATTAAAGGAAATATGAAGAGAGAAAAAAAATTAATGAGCTAACCTCTAAGCACAAGGCCTGGCACTTAGCGAGACATTGTGTAAGCAAAAGGCCTGACTCATAGTGTGCTTTCCTTTCCTTAGTGAACACTAGACTGCGAAAAGCAAAATTATAGGTACCACTCTCAACACTGTCACTTAAACTAGATTCTAATGGTACACAGAAGGATATAGTCCACTTTATACAGGCATCAACTGATACAGGCCAAAGGGACACTCTGCGGGTAAAACATTCCTAGAGGAAACAATGTTCCTGGTTCTCATCCTATTAATCCTACTCACTGAATCATACTGCTACTTGAGCTTTCCTATTTACTACTTACTCCACCCTGACCATTCAACAGGCAGGATGGCCTATTTTTCTGATTCATTCTTTCCAGCAATGAAGTCATGTTATAACTAAGTCCTGACCTTCAGTTCTTCAAGTCCACTGTCCTTGACTGAGCTCTGGCTAAAACTAAACCCACTGACCACGGAGAAGGAGTCACACTTAAGTCATGGGAAAAATCTGAAGTCTCGGCTCAAAGGGCACGTACCTACTTGCATAAGCTAGAAGGGGTGGCTGCTCGAGCATGGAAAGCGCAGCCCCGGGGCCTGGCAGAAAGCCGTTCTGGTGCGCAGTCCTCTTGCAAGCCCCCCCAAGGATGGGTGAGTGCACTTCTCCAGCAGATGGAAGCTGGAGCGCCGCGCTACTTTTCCTTCAGTACAAAGCAACCGGCGCCTTCCTCTTCTGTATTCCTTCACCGGATTTCCTCGGGCCTAAAAGGTGGAGGAGGGAAAAAAAAGGAAGAGCCTGAAAGATGATGAGAGACGAGAGAGCCTGAGGCGGACAGGGACCACAGTGGGTGAGATGGGGCGGTGCTCCGTGACAGAGCTCGGGAAGTTTCAAGAAGACAGTGGACAAATGAAAAGTTGAACGCGTCTGAGACTCACGAGGACTCCTAAACGGCTCGCCCGCACTGGGGCCACGGGTCTCACGGGCGGTAGAGGCAGGGGGTCAGAAAGGGCTTGGCTGCCTGAGATGCCGAGGGGAGGTCCACCAGCTGTGCGCCGGCACGTCAGCCCGGGAAGCGGGGCGGGCGGGGGCGGCGGCCACAGCGCTTCCGCAGCCACCCCGCCGCGCTCGGGTTCTTCACCCCAGGCGCCGGCGGGGCTGCCTCGGGGTCGCCGGGTCCCCGCACGTCGCCCGCCACCCTGCACTACACTTCCCCCCCCCCACCCAGTCCCCGGAGCCTGGGAAGGACCCGGGGGAGCGGCTTCGCCCAGGTCTGGCACACCGACCCACGCGGCGCGGGAGGGGGAGAAGGGCATCCCTCGCAGTGGTCGGCGGGCTCCCGGGAGCCCCGCGCGCGCCGCTGCACGCTCCGTGAAGGGGGCGAGCGCCCGCCTCCCCCGCCCGCAGGCGGTGGAAGGCGCGGGTGGAGTCCGCAGAGAGGCTGCAGCCCGCGGGGAAGGCGCGCGGGGAGCCCCGGCGGGAGAGGCGCGCGCAGCCGGGCCGCGGCGGCAGGGCGGCGGGTGAGGACTCCGCGGGTCGCCGAGCGAGTCCCACCTGGAGCCGGGGGAGCCAGGGCTGCGGAGGAGGAGGAGACAGCCGCTGCTCGGGAGCACGGAGTCGTCATAACCGGCTGCTGCGGCTCACCGGAAACCTCGGGCGCGGGAGCAGGGCCAGGGGGCGCCAGGGAGCCGCCGGGACTGCGAGGCGGCCTGCGCCGGGAGGCGGGCCGAGCCCCGCCGAGGGGCGGCCGGGGGCAGGGGCGGGAGCCGGGGCGGGGGCTCGGTCTGTTCCTGGTCGCGCTCCCCCGCGGGCGGGCAGTGCGGGAGCCTGTGAGTCGGCCGCCTGAGCCGAGCAGGAGAGGGAAGCGGGGTCACCAGGCTGGCCTGGCCCCCTGGGGGGAAGGAGATAAGGCGCTTAGAGGACACTAGGACACCTGACTCTACTTCTCATCTCCGTTCTGATTGCGTCGCACTGACGCGGCTGCTTACTGTTTTCTTAATCAGGACAGAAGTTGCCGCCCTAACTTCCCAATGTAGGGCGCGGACCAAGTGGGCAGCACTTACTGGTGGTGGGGATTCTCTGGGGTCCTCGTACATTATACAGCAGGGTCCTTGCCCCTCTCCGTACTTCCCGGAAACTCGACAAGTTCAAATGCTGTTTTGCGTTAAGTTTTATCGTTGTATTATAATTATTTGAATTCCTTTGTAATTATATTATTTTATCATAGTTATTTGAACGCCCGTCTCCTACACTGTGTTCGGTCTTGACACCCTTGGTTCTAGTATGCTATCTACTAAAGAGCATAGTAGAGTTGATCATTACGGATTCAACTTGAACTGATTAAAGGAAGGTTGATAACATCAAGATAAACTTACGCGCAGACACATAGAGTCACCACTATTAATATAATAAAGAAACAAGTTTGTTTCCGAAGGCTTAAATGCTTTTTAAATATTTTGTTTAAGATGCTGTTAAGAGAAGTGTTACAAGTTCCATTAGTAATCTGCTAGATAAGGAATGTTATCTGGATTTTTTTTTTCAAATAATACTGCAAAGACACATGTAGTATTTGACATGTCCCAGGCATAATTCTAAAGATTTTATTTTTATGTTTTGACAGAGAGAGAGACAGTGAGAGAGGGAACACAAGCAGGGGGAGTGGGAGAGGGAGAAGCAGGCTTCCTGCTGAGCAGGGAGCCCGATGTGGGGCTCGATCCCAGGACCCTGGGATCATGACCCGAGCCGAAGGCAGGCAGACGCTTAATGACTGAGCCACCCAGGCGCCTGCAGGCATAATTCTAAAGCACTTTACAGTATTAACTCATTTACTCTTCATGTAATAGACTGTGTCTAAGGGAACTACTGCTCTATTATGTCATCTACTTTGCCCACCCCATACCAATAAGGGCAGTAATTTTAAAAGTGCTTTCTCAGCTTACTTGTCACCATCCTATTTTTGTCATGTACAGGAAATGTAGCTTTCCTGTTGATTCAAAATGAATTGCACTCATTTAAAATAGATTTTTGTCACTGAACATATTTGTATTTATGTATTTTAAACCTAATACATGAGAAAAGTTTCTAAAAAGAGGTTAGTCTCATTGCAAGGACAACGAACCAATTAAATTGGTGTGACATACAGGTGGTACTATTTTAAATGGCTAAATATTGAGTTGTGGTCGTTCAGGCTAAGAGGAAACATGACAGAGCTTTAAGAACATCAGATCCAGTTCTAACATACTGCAGCAGCCATTTGCAACATAGAATTTCCACCCAAAATACCAATCTTAAAATTTAAAGTTTCTCCAAACTGACATTAAAATAAACTCAAATGTCCATTACTAGGAGATTGATTGAATAAACTGTGGTATATCCACACAATGTAGAACTATGCATATGTAAAAAAAAAAAACTGAGAAATATCTCTATACACTTCAGGGTTTGTTATTGAGTGGGCAAAGGATGTGTAATATGCTATTATTCATCTAGGAAAGGGGATATATATATATATGTTATTTTACAAATAGAATAACATTTAAAATGATTACCTATAGGGGGAAGGAGGGAATATGAGTATAGGGACAAAAGATAACTTCTCTGGATGTACGTTATATAGAAGTGGCTTTAGAATCATGTAAATATTTTACATTTTAAGACAAAATTTTTAAAAGGTAATCCTTAAAAATTGAAAGTAAAATGAAACTAAATTTAAATGCCATCCAGTTGTAGCATATATCACAACGAAGGAACCATCCCAAGTGACTTTGAAACATAATTAGCACATCCTGGTGGATGTACCCTCAGGACTAAAAGAATTTAAAAAATCACAAACTGTTTTCAGGAACCAAACTGTTAGTGGGAATATTGGTTGGGATACACCAAATAGGAGTAATTAAGATGGTATCTTTGAAGCTGAATTTTTTGGCATGTGGTATAGATGTAAGCCTCATGAGGTTATATAAAAATCCCGTAGTTATGAATTTGGAGGTAATAATGTAAATTAACATATTGTTAAAAACAGATCTCTCCTCCATCATCCATTGAAAAGGCCTAGAAACAACCAACCCTGTAGCAAGATGCACCTGTTTGCCCAGACTATGATCTGCAAACACTTCCCATTAAAAGGAACATGGGTTCCACAGAAAAATGGATCATCTTAGATATGGGGCAGGTAATGTACAAGAAGAAGCTGAAAAATCTTACATGAGGAGGCAGGGAAGCAATCAAAGATTATGAGGGCCATATCAAAAGGACTCAGGAACCAATCTGAAAAGGCTTCCTCTGGCCAAAGATAAGATAATTTAAAGCATCAATAAATGTAACTGTAATGTTGTTTGAAGCACACACATACTTAAATCTTATATTCAAAAAGACACAACCAATCAACCAAATGCACAAGCCAAAACCTCATTGTTCATCTCTGATGGCAAAAGGGAACCAATTCTTATGTGAAAACTGGTAAAAAAATAAAAACAAAAAACATGAACACTGGTAAATGAAGAAAATGATTCAAGTGTATTTATCCCATCTTTCCTATATGAATCATGATGCAAGTAACCAAATAGTTGATGAGGTACTTTTTACAAGAACGTTCCATACTTAAACATGATAATCAAGTCTTATGTCTGCAGTTTTCTCCTGAACAGTGTGGATTGAGATGAAGCACAAGTGAACTATAAATGAAACAAAATGGGCCCTGAACTGTTGAACAGTTAAGAAGTTTATGTTAATGAGTATGTGGGGATTCATTGTCTGTTCTCTCTTTTGTACAAGTTTGAAATTTTATATAATCATTTTTACAGTGCATTACAATCTTTCTAAATGTGTTTTAAGCTCGTTGCACATATATTGACATTTGGAGAGCTCACAGTGTCAGCAAAATGCTGAACTATCAGAATATATCTTATTGGTTATCTGATATATCCCACTGCTTAAAATGTAATTCAACAGTTCTGAAGTTTTAAGCAAATAAACTTTGACAGAAGTTGACCTTATGCTACAGTTGATCTATACATTTATGGTTTCACAGAAAAGGAGTAAGAGAGGCAGCATTGCAGTTTATGGTTCAGAGCATGTTCTCTGGAGCCGAACTGCACAAATTAGAATCTCATCTTTGCCACTTACTTACTACATGACCTTAAGCAACTAAACCATTCTTCATTTTAAAGATGGAGATGATAATAGTGACTTTAAAAAGCTGATTTGGGGCGCCTGGGTGGCTCAGTTGGTTAAGCGACTGCCTTCGGCTCAGGTCATGATCCTGGAGTCCCTGGATCGAGTCCCGCATCAGGCTCCCTGCTTGGCAGGGAGTCTGCTTCTCCCTCTGACCCTCCTCCCTCTCATGCTCTCTGTCTCTCATTCTGTCTCAAATAAATAAAAATTAAAAAAAAAAATCTTTAAAAAAAAAAAGCTGATTTGAACATAGAGTACAAGTATACAATCCCTTTTCCAAAATCCTTGGGACGGTATGTGTTCCTGAATTTTTTTGTATACAATAGGGTATGCACACTAAGTTTACTACTTAACACCCTCGATGTGCCCTGGGTCAACACCCCATAATCTCACACAATATTTCTGCAGCAAAATGTATGAATATTCACACCGAATGAGATAAAGTCTCTAAATAGCCCCATGTCAGTAAAGGTTAGGCTTTACCACCAAAGCATATTTGACAGCAAACATAAAAACACCACCTATCAGCTTTCAGAGCTTTCTAGACTTCAGAACAGTGGATAAGGGATTATGATCCTATTTAAGTGAATTAGTTCCACAGTAACAAAGCAAGCACTGTGTTTCCTATAATCAACATGATCACAGATTTCTGAACAGAATGTATTTTTAAAAATTAAGATTATAATTTCAAGAGACAAATGGACATGGCATTGTATAAAACTGAAAGGAACACCTCTATCTGTCCATCACTACCTATAAAAGCAACAAGAGAGTTTAATATTAAGTAAACAGCAATAGCTCTTATTACCCCTTGCTTAGTATTATTTGAAGATTCTAAAATTACATTTACCTTACTTAGGAGCAGGGCAAAATGGAGAATAAATTCTGGACAGCACTAACAGTAAATTCTCTGTACCACAGCTGTGGACTACTAAAGTATTTTGGGTTTTTTGTTTTGAGAAGCATTTAGTATTAAGAAGAAAGAAACAATTTCCATTTTATCTTATTAAAGGATCATGATTTGCTAAAGGTAAAATGGCTATGTGTAAAGGCAAAAGTTTACAAGTACTTTTAAGGATCAAAGTTGCATAGTTCAGTATTAAAATATGAACTCAGAATAACTTATGAATAGAGGATAACTTATTTTATCATTATTATTTGAATACAGAACTGTTTTAAGACTTTTAGAAGAGTATCCTGACAGTGTTTAAGATTTTTAAGACACAAATCATCCTTACAGTAATTTAGTTGCAATAAGTAAATTCTCAGAATTGTTTTCCAAAAACATATCTTCATTGGAAAAACTATGTCTAATACTAATAACACTCTTCATAATATAACTCAGAAAATTTGGGCTTATCCTCATTTTAAAATATGAATTCCAAAGTTATACAAGTCCTATTATCTTCATAAAACGATACTACCTTCATTCATTGGTACTGGCCAGTCTAAATTATGGTAACAGTGAAATACATTAATACTATTTTAAAATCTTTATTCAAATCAGATCCATGCTTATTTATATTACCTTTCATTTAGAATTAAAATATTTTATCAATCTGTAGTTGAAATCATACTTTAGCCCTTTACAAAATATGAAATTAAAATTATAGTGTAAAACTGAATGGAATAGGGAAAATTAGAATTTTAAAGGGAAATAAAAAATTATGATACACTAGGAGAAAATGTACACATACCAGACAAATAGTAGTAAAACAAGATAAAGTACAGTCATTTTCTCTTTTCTCTTGTGGCTTTTTTCTAAATACTACAAATCATATACTTTTAATAAGCATCTGAATAAAATTTTCAATTTATTTATCAAATGCCAATTGAGGAATCATGAGAAAAAAATTTTTACTTGCTTAACTACAGAAACTCATGTTTCCCTAGGTCAGAAATTATCCATATTTAGAATGTCTTAAATCACAATATAGATACATTCAATACATTCCCATTTGTTAAACAGTACACAACTGAAACTTCTCAACAGAGTCAATGAAAAAGAAAGAAATTGGCAGTCTCAATCTGGCTTCCCAAGAGTTGGAAAAACACCTACAGTCTGTGCTCAGTTGTCTATGTATCAACAAGGTTCATACCTCTTTTACATATTTCTGAAACTGTTATGATTTTTAGTATCTATTTTCTTTTCAAGAGAAACATCTGATTGCAAACTATTCTCTTAACCATTAAAATATTAACATTATTTTATAAAATATGGATAGAGAAGTTTTAATGACCAACAGTAAAATATAGCAACCAAAATTTCAATAGGTATTCTGCCACTTAAGTGTTTTTCAAGAAACTTATTCACTACACCTTCTCAACTTATAAATGTATTGAGAGATCCAAGTGTATAATAAAATGTATGTGAATATCCATTATTAATTTTTGCATAAAGAACATATGGTAATAATATACAGCCAGAGCCCTAAATAATTGCTTATCATTTTTAAGTTAAATAAATTAAAGACACTTTAAAATTTTAAGTTGAACTGATTTTATTAATGTTAATAAGAATTAAGAAAAGAGAATGTTTAATATTATGAAATTGAAAGGTATAGGAATCTTTTCTCCAAACTGAAGGTTTTATTTTCTCGCTAATGGATATTTTAAAAGAATAATTTCATAATTCCTGAACTTCTAGTTTCAATGACAATTTTGCAACTTAAGTTTCCTATATTTTCTAATTTTATACATTTCTTATTGCTATCAGTCTTGTCATTCCTTGTCAGCCCCTGAATATTAAAAAAAAAAAAAAATCCCCCCCAAAAAGTCCAAGCTGACAAAAAGCTATTACACTGCTTTTTACCACTAAAATATAGAAAATTAATTTTATGAATTTGGTTCACACTGAAAGAGTATTTATTAGTGCTACAAATCAGAGATCCAATGACAGAAATACTGTCAGGAATAAAAAAGAACAAAAATGAGGTCACTTGAATTGCCCTGAAAAGCATTCCAAATTCTTCAACATGGCTTGCTTGTAGTTATACTCCAAAGTTCTAGTGTTTAAAATTCAACTAAAAATTAAATGAGAGTTTTTATTTGCAAGTAAAGTCTGCTAAATGACTTCTAGTAATAAAATGTATCAAAATATTTCACAAATCTAAAACAAGGCCTGGTTAACTTTTAAACAAAATAACACTTGGAAGAAAGCACAGCTATTTTTTTAAAGCTATTCCACATTATTTTTTGTGTAAAGTTCTGAGAAAAAATAAAATGATAAATTATACAGAATTACAGAATGCCAAATTTAAATTAACTCCGATAATTTCTCTACATTGTTATGAATATTCTGTAATATCAAACACTGATTTTTAATGTGCCAAAAAATAAGGCTTTACAAAATGTGAACAATTAGTTTTTAAGTGAAAATGATGGTATTATTTTAATCACTTTCGATTCATTTTATAGGACAGTAAAACAATACCTCTTCAAAATCACTCAAATGTCACTGATCTCATCACAAAATCATTTTAAGTAAAATTTTCCACTATCCAATCATGCCTATATAACTAACTGAATAGCTACAGCTTTCACTAGAGAGGTACCAAAGTTTGTACAGACTTTATTGTAGAGTCCGGGTGACAGAAATTCTCAGACCACAAAAATTTTAAAGTTTAAATCATTCACCCTTTAAACTTCAGACAGTTGTCAGTGTGACTTCTACTTTAAAAGAAAAAAATTAGTTCAAAATTTAGTAACTACAGGTTTAATAATTTTTTTTACTAGAACACTTAATGTCCATGTTCATGAAGTAGCAATTAGATATGTTGAAATGTGAAAGATTTCAAAGTTTCAATATGTTAATATCACTCTTTAAATGTCCTTAATATATACAAACACATATAAATTACAGATACAATTAATTATATATTTACAATACAACATATGAACACTACTCTCCTTCCCTAACCATATTGATATGAGGAAAAGTAATCTCTGTGCTGATATTCAAGACAAAAAAAAACAAAACAAAAACAAAAAAACCACTGATGCTTTAAAAAATAAATCTTTAAAGAATAGTTTCAAAAATAAAGTTCAAATATTGCACAAAATAATTTAACTGCAAGTATTACTATATACTATAAAACAATTTTTTTTTTAGTTTTTGAACTCTACAGTAAATTCCACTTTCTATTTCTATAAAAGAATTTATTGGAAGTCTACATTTAGATATTAAATGTTTACATTCAGTTTGATAGGAATGTAATTTTCAGAAGTTAACTGAGCCTTTGTCTTAAAAGTTCATCTATTTGAGTCTTATACATATTTTTTACATCTTCAAGATCTAATCGAAGTTCTTCTGCCTCTTCTGCTTTTTCTCCATACATCTGCAGAATAGTGTTGTATCTTTGATCCAAATCCTACAAAACATGTGTTCATAATTTTTAAAATAACTCCACAAAACATCTTTAATATTATATTTATATTATAAATGAGTCAACAGTAAGTACCTAGGAGTCTTTTATAAAAATTAAAATGATATTCCAATCTGCTGGAATAAATAGCCAAGTAAAGGAATTAAAAAAAACAACAACAAAAAACCCAAGCCAGATGGTTATCAATTTTATTGTTATCTCTCCACTAATCTACAATTCTCCCTATATAAAGCTTAATCTGTCTCTTTTCCCATTAATTTAAACACATGTGATCAAATTTTACTCTCTCTGGCTCATTGTGGTTTAAGTATTACCTGGCATTTACCCCATAAAAAAAGTTGAAAGAAAATATATTCTCATATACGGCTTAACAATGACTCCTAATACCAAATACGCAAATTGTGATGATACATATAACATCAATGAACAAAATACTAACAAGATCATGTAAAAGAACAGTATTATAAATGAGCCTTCGTCAAATAAAATCCAGTTATTTTCCTATTTGGGGAATGACATGTTATGAAAAATACTTTGTGTAATGTGACAAGAAGAAGATTCTTGAAACTTCTTTATTGAAATATTAATACTGTTTTCAAAGAAATCATAAAACTTATACATTTTATGTAAACTAACAATATGGAATTTAATGTAACTGGATAAAAATACCTTGGACTCATCCTCCTCTTTTTTTAAGGATTTATTCATTTTAGAGAGAAAGAGAGAGAGCGCATGTGTGCGAGCAACAGGGGGAGAGCCAAAGGGAGAGAATCCTGAAACAGACTTCCTGCTGAGTGTGAAGCCTGACATGGAGCCCGACAAGGGGCTCGATCCCATGACCCTGAGATCATGACCTGAGCTGAAATTAAGAGTCAGCCGCCTAACCAACTAAGCCACCCAGGTGCCCCCTTGGACTCATCCTTAAAGGAAGAATACTTACTCTTAGCTGAGTTCGAAGTTTGGGTATCTCCTTTACTTTCTCTTCGAGTTCATCATTTTGATTTGTTAATTTAACTAGCTCTTCAGCCATTATTGCGCGTGTTTTTTCTAGGTTGCCAATTTCTAGCTGAGAAACATTACCAGAAAGTAATTTAAATCAAAGTATATCTTGTTTAATACTTCTACTAATATAAATATATTCAATATTATTTTTGGAGAAATAGTATGTCAACATACAGCCATGAGCTAACTCTTTCTTAAGGAAACAGTGGCAAAAACAAGAGTTTCTGCTCTCCTCAGAGGTTACTGCTTACAGGGCTTACTATGAAAGAAAAAGAACTAAAGAAAATCCAATCATCTGTTTGAAATATGCAGCCCTATATTTTTCTCTAGAGAAACAGCATGTATTTCAGTCATTCTAAATTACTACAGAAATTCAGAGAAATAAAAATATAGTTTAATGCAGCCCCAGCTGTGCAGGTCATATCGACAGAATCTATCATCACTACCCAAGAAGTTAATCTGGGCCCTCAAGTACAGCACACTGGGCTACATGAACATAACACATACAAAGATTATTCTGATCTTATTTTCCAATTCAAACGCTTGTTCTTTAATAGAGTAATATTTCAACTAACTAAAATTATATAGTAAGATTAAAAGGAAAGATTTACCTCTGAGTGTATCAAGTGCAACAATGAAAATAGGTAAAATGTTTTAACATCTTACCACATTAAGTTTTTAAAAGGCAAGGTAAGATGGGAAAGTGCTGCCTCCCTATTCATGATGCTTCCTCTCACATGCAGGATGTTCTAGTTCTAATCTCTCTAATCTCTTTCACTCCTTCCTCACAAGGGGGAGTGACTTATCTAAGTGGTAAATCTGAGAAGAATAAAATGACTGTTCAGATCAGCAACTTCCCTTTTTTTAATGTTTGGGAAAAGGTGCCTGCCAGGAGTTCTCTGCTCTTAGATGCTTAAAAGTCTTAGCTGGCAGGCTACAACACATAGGAAGGCCCACTCTGGCACCGCATTTGCTGTGATGGGGTAGATAAGTCACCCTAATTCTGGCAGTCACTTAGCAGGCTCATTTGGCTCTCTTCTTTGGCTATTTTCTCCAACTAGTCTTTATCATTAATATATGTGATATATTTTAAACTTCACATGCCACTATTTTACTTTATTTCTCAATTTGCTCAGAAGTGAGGTGGAGATATAGGGTGCTACTTATTGGGCCCCCAAATTTCATTTACTTCTGTAGCACATTTAATTTTTCCAATACCTGTAAATGAGTAATCTCTCCTTCCCTTAGCTTTAGCTGAGACTGTAGATTTTCAATAATGCTGGATCCTGCTCCCATTCTCACAGCATCATAAAGATTGTTTCCATTTGCCGATACAGACATTGGTCCAAATGAGTGATCATGAGGCTCATCCTATATTAAACAAACCATATACAGTTATTCAGTTATTATAAACTGAGTTCCATGATAAGGTTCAAACAAAACGGTTCTGCTAATTCTTGCCTCAAAATGTCCGTGACTTTCTCGAGGGTAGAAAATCATCTCTATTTCCTCAGTGCAATTAGCACTCCTTCACAAATATACAGATGAATTGCCTATGGAATGGCAAGGTCATTGCTGAGAGCCAAAATGCTACCTGCATATTTCCTTTATCATCATTGAGTTTAACAACTAGGCACATGTAAGAAATAAAATATCACCTGAGACAGAAAAGATGTTTGCAGCCCTGCCATATCAACGCCACTTATTGAACTCGAACGTGACATGGTGGGAGTGCTAGAAACAGAAAATGGCTTCCGTTCCTTAAGGAGTGAAAAGAACATTCAGGTCACATTAAAGACTAAAATGGTAAATAAAAAAAGCAAGAAACTTTTCTAGGACAAATGACAACAAAGACTCATTCTCATTTCCTCATAAGATGTTAGAGAGAGGATTTCTGAAGTCTTATTAAAGGCACAAGAGTTATTTAAAATTGTAGACAGACTTGGTCAAATCATCTCAGGACCCATTTATATTACAACATAATTTATTTTTAATGGAATGAGAATGTTTTTGTTCTAACAAGTATATGAACTAGCTTCTTCATATTATACAACATATCACCAATTAAACCTAATTCTTTAGAATAAGATTACTAATGAGTTTTCTATACCATCAAGTTTCCAGCTTATCCATTTTATTTTTAATATATATTTTTAAAATTCCAAATAAATTCAAAAGGTAATTTCCACGTACATACAGGCAGTTTTAATATAACATGCTAACTACCAAGTATACTCCAATCCTTCAAATACAGGAAACTCACTTCAGAAAAATTACCTTCCTTAACCAGAAATAAAGTGAATAAACCAGTTTTATTCCCAAGGTGCCTACAGGCCAAATGAAGTGCATTAGTTTCAGTGAAAGACCACAAAATTCATTTAAAAATGGGCAACAGATTCTATCATTCAAATCCTAGAAATCACAGATCTCTTTGGATAAACTCAAATTACTTTGGAACCACTCTGACAGGATACTGATTACGATACTAGAATCTGTCCCTCTATTGAATCTAGACATAAGAAATGATATTTATAAGGTATAGCTAAAATTACATAACGATGATTAATCACAACAGCTACTAAGTGGTTACACCAAAAATAAAACAAAATCCAAAATTCAATACCTTTTCTTTTATTGCTTCTTGGGTGAAAATGGCTTTCTTCCTTTCCTGTTCAACTTTCATTTTCTCCATTTCTAACTGACTATTCAGTAGTGTCTAATGGAGAGAGGTACAGTTAGATAATTTCTGTACTAAATTATCCTTCTAAGTCCATTCCAAAGTCAGGAACATAAAGTATATATTCCTCTTTGTTTTCCTACTAAGGACCAACTTCCAAAAGTAGTCACATCACCCACTTCACCATGGCATCTCATTAGTTGGCTACCATCCCCAGCCATTCTCTAGTGGAAGACCGAAGAGGCAAGCAAACACTGGTAAATACCTTTTCTTTCCTTGTCTCTTCAAGCGTTCTTACATATTCATCTTTTAGGTTTTCTAATTCAACCTGGTACCTACAAAGATGACAGTACACACTATTGAAAACTCACTACTTTATTAACTCTTTAATAGATATTTCTACTACCATCTTGATTTTCCAAATGTATTTTCCAGATGACAGGGGTTTTACACTCAGAAGCCAAGCTACTACTTTTGTGCTTTTTATTACATTGCTGCTCTGAGCTAGGATTTAATTTAAAAAGAGACTTTCTAAAAAGAATTTGAATACCACCATTCTGGAATAGATTCAGATTCTGCAAAAGCTTGTTAGGGAGTCCTATGAAAATATCTGTAGAGGTTCAGGTATTTTACTTCATAAATCATTTTTACTTGACCATTTTTTTTTAGACTAAAATTTCTAAGGAAGAACTCAGGGAGTAAAACCACACTAATCACAGCCTTAATACAATTTCAGATAGATGAATTTTATTGCTTGTAGTTCCAAAGAACCCAGACATTTATTTAGAAAGACTGGAACACTGCTAAGACCCTTGCAAAATATAAAAATATAAAAATAACTCCAATGAGTAGTCTCCAAACTATTTTGTAGTTATAGATTCCTTTAAAAAACCTGACTAAAGTAATGAATCCTTTCCCTAGAAAATGCAAATACATATAGAAGATGCCACACAATTTCACGAGCCTATGTTAAAGTTCAATGAATCCCAAAACCATCCCGCTATAATATCCTATTACTAATGACTCTGACTTTAAACACTAACATCTCTTTTTAAAATGCTTTAAGGGCGCCTGGGTGGCTCAGTTGGTTAAGCGACTGCCTTCGGCTCAGGTCATGATCCTGGAGTCCCAGGATCGAGTCCCGCATCGGGCTCCTTGCTCGGCGGGGAGTCTGCTTCTCCCTCTGACCCTCCCCCCTCTCATCCTCTCTCTCTCTCTATCTCATTCTCTCTCAAATAAATAAATAAAATCTTTAAAAAATTAAAAAATAAATAAATAAATAAATAAATAATAAAATGCTTTAAGATGTCACAAAACTACCAAGAATAACACTCAAAAAACATGCTCACCTATTATTTTCATCCTCAAGTTTTCTTAGCTTATTTTTCTCTGATTCTAACTGGGCCTGAAATCTACTGTTTTCCTGTCTTAAGAGTGAATTCTGTGACTCCATGGAGGACATTTGAATTTTGTTGGCAAGGAGTTCTTCTGTAGCTGCACGTTCTCTTTCAACTGCTGCTGCCAACAAAGTCTGGGATTCACCTGATCGTAGGATAAAAAAGAAAAATCACATATACCCAAAAGGCCAAGATATCAAGTATATTCTGACTTCAAATGGTTAATGATTCAGGTAGCCACACTGAACTCTGGAACTGCTTATTGCCTAAGGCAGGATTGCCTACATAGACAAAAGAACAAATCTTAACTTATATCTGCTTTATTATTTTCTTCCTAAAATATTTTAATTTGAATGTGGAGACACATATTAAAAGGATAATGGATCGACAAATGGTGCTGGAGCAATTGATATCCACAGGCAAAAAAAAAAAAAAAAAAAAAAAAAAAAAATTTATACAAAAAAAAAAAATTAAATAAAAAAGGATCATAAACTTAAGTGCAAAACAAAACTATAAAATTTTTAGAAAAAAAACAAAAAACATAGAAATCTTCAGGATCTAGGGACAGGCAAAGAGTACTTAGGTTTGACACCAAAGCAAAGCCATAAAAAGAAAAACTGATAAATTGGACTTCTTCAAAATTTTAAACTTTTGCTTTTGTGAGCAGGATAAAAAGACAAGCTACAGACCTGGAGGGAAAAAATGCAAACCACATTATCTGGTGTCTAGAATATATAAAGAAATCTTAAAACTTATCAGTGAAAATAAAGAGAATCCAATTAGAAAATGAGCAAAAGACATGAAAAGGTGGGGCACCCGGGTGGCTCAGTCAGTTAAGCATCTGCCTTCGGCTCAGGGATCAAGCCCGAGTTGGCCTCCCAACTCAGCAGTGAGCCTGCTTCTCCCCTCCCTCTGCCCCTCCTCCCTGCTGGTGCTCTCTCTCTCTCTCAAATAAATAAATAAAATCTTTAAAAAAAAAAGACATGAAAAGGTATTTCACTGAAGAGGATATACAAACAGAAAATAAGCACATGAAATGATGTGCAACATTAGTCATTAGGGAAATACAAATGAAAATCACAGTAAGGTATCACTACATGTCTGTCTGATTGACTAAAAGAAAAAATAGACACAACACAAAATGCTGGCAAGGATGTAGAGAAACTAGATTACTGTCATACCTATAGCCACTTCGGAAAAACAGTTTGGCGTTTTCCTAAAATAATTCAACATACAACTACCCACACAACCGAGCAACTGCACACTTAGACATTTAGCCAGAAAAATGAAAACATGTTTACACTAAAACCTGTACAAGAATGTTCACAGCAGTTTTATCTGTATGGAAAAAATCTAGAATGAGCCCATATATCATTCATCAGGTAGATGGTTAAAGAAAATGTGGTATGCACATACCATGGAAACACACTCAGCTTAATGAAAAGACTAAATCACTGATACACACAATAACTTAGATGAACCTCCAGGGAATTATGCTGCGAGAGAAAAAGTGAATCCCAAATTGTCACACAGTATATGATTCTATTTATATAACATTTGAAATTCCATAATTTTAGATGGAGGACAGATTAGTGGTTGCCAAGATTTAGGACACAAAAGGAGGGCCACAAGGGTGACAAATTGAGGTTCCAAAAGGACAACATAAAGGATCTTTGTGGTGTTGGAACCGTTAAACATCTTGAGTGGGTACATGAACCTACTACACAAATGATAAAATTGTGCAGAACTTAATACAGACACACACACACACACGTTAAGTACCTGTAAAACTGGGGAAATCTGAAAAAAACTAGTACATTGTATCAGTGTCAATACCCTGGGTCATGATATATTATAATTTTGCAGTGTTAACATTTGGGGATATTGGGTAAAGCATGCAAGGGACCACCTGTATTATTTCTTATAACTGCATGTAAATCTACAATTATCTCAATAAAAAATTTCAGTTAAAAAAAAGATTAGTGGATACAACTCTGAGATTTATTTTTTCCTCACCAAAGTAGACCTAATACTATCTCTATTTTTTTACTTTATATTGTTACATAATGTATTTACACTCCTATTAAAAGTATTATTTGGTATGTGTGTCCCATGGCTCTGCTTATATTCGAGCACAATACCACATATCACTGAGAGGATATAAAGTCCAGTTTAAAAACCACAAGAATAACAGCTTCTAGTTTTCATTTACTGCTAAAAAAATATTCATTTCAGAAGCTGTCATTTTCAGATGTCTCATTTTCATAGCAAATGAGTCTTAATAACAAATGACAGACCTAAAATTTATACCTATAAATTAAATAATATATAAAGGTTCATCTAGTTCAGTGATTTTTTAAGCAGATGAATCTTTTTCCAGACATAATCTCACATGGAACTCAAAAAATAACACAAGATCAAAAAGGACGCACTACTTTCATTAAAGCAGCCTGGGATATATCAAGCACCTTAATTATAGAGCTGCCCTCTCACCATGACAGCTAGTCCTAAGACATCTAAGGGATCCACTGAATACTGTTTGAAAACCACTAATCTAGTCTACCCCTCATGATTTATAGGGACACCCATTCAGGCCTGCTTTTATCACTGCTTTTATCATGGTGTCTCTCAACTTACAGTTAGTTTTAGGCATAGAAAGGACACATGAATTTTTCATGAATTAGCCAGCTTCTGGGATATCTAATATATGTGTGTGTGTATATATGTGTGTGTGTGTGTGTATATATATATATAGATATATATACATATGCTACTTATACAGCATATATATATATATATGTATATATGTGTGTGTGTGTGCGCTACTTATCTGTGCTTGCATAAACATCTTGGAATAATTATTTTCTTAATAACAGCACATAAAGACAACCTGAAGCATTTCTATACAGAAGAATCTTAAGACTCCACAGAATCTGTCTGGTAGAGTTTGATCAGGATCCTTCTTAGACCTATCTCTGGCTCCTGGAATTCTACCAAGCACTAGAATCATATCTGACCTCTATCTCCTATATTATTATTTTTTTAATTTTTTATTTATTTGCGAGAGAGAGAATGAGAGACAGAGAGCATGAGAGGGAGGAGGGTCAGAGGGAGAAGCAGACTCCCCGCCGAGCAGGGAGCCCGATGTGGGACTTGATCCCGGGACTCCAGGATCATGACCTGAGCCAAAGGCAGTCGCTCAACCAACTGAGACACCCAGGCGCCCCTATCTCCTATATTATTGCAGACAAGCTAGAAAGGGGTCAAATGTAGCAAAAGACAAGGAAAAAAATGAGTGCAGTGGTCTGTAAATATGGAAGGATGACATGGAAGTATATGGGACAGTATCGGACACACTGTAAGGGAAAACAAATGGTTTGAGTCAATTAGGATATTAGAAAATAAAAGTAAAAAAGGAGAAGAGGTAAAACTCTACAAGTTAGACATAAAGCATAACTATCAAATCAAGTGAATTTCAATTTCATACCATTATTCTAATTCTATAAATAAGAGGAAAGGGCTTTTGCATTGAGCTTAAGAACTAAAGCAGTTACCAAGTCTATCAGAAAGATTCTTCTCTAACTTCTCCCACGATGATGTCTGGGACCCTAGAGTTGCTTGCAAATTTTCTATCTGTCGAAGCAATGGTCTTGTTGTTGATGAAACACTCTGACTCAACTCTTGGTTTCGATTCTCTGCTTCCTGGAGTCTCTGAATCATGAAATTCTTAAGTCACTACGATTAATGGCAATGAAAACTCTAAAAATACTAGCAAACAAACTTTATGAAAGATTTCTGGAAAATATTATTTCACCAAGATAAAATTATTTGTTTTTAATTACATTATTTTCTAATTATTCAATCCTTAAGTTAGAGTTAGAATGCATCAGTATCTAAATAACTACTTCTTTACAAAGCTTTTCTAATATAAAGATAGCTTTTGATTACCTTAAGGTAAAAAAAGACTATAATTTAAACCTCCCAGCAGTTGCCTCATCATCCAAATATTTCTAAGTATTTACAAAAACAGAAAGATCAATCTGAGTTGCATTTTCTCTCCATTTTCCCATGCATGTTCACTGACTGAAAATTAACTGAGTAGTGGTATAAAAACTGGCACTGATTATCTGCCCCACAGTAATCAAAGACTGATACTAATAAACTAGCTGTAACGAATGAAAAAAACAATACTGACACAAAATAAATCTATCATGATAAAATTATTTTCTATTAAACAAAATTAAGGCTTCTTAGGTTCATTTTTAAGGTGTCCACTCTGGTTTTATTCATATAAGCCACAAAAATATAGCAAATGATAAAGTATGGTAGTAATCCTCTCAATTCCATGAACATTATCTCCACTAAATGACTTTTTTATTTCTAGGAAAACATATCTTTGATTTGTGTTTAGGAAAACTGTGACAGTACCTGTTGGAGTTCACCGATCTCATGGCGTAAATAATCCTCTTTTCTGGCAGCTGCTTGTTCTGCACGTTGCAGTGCCAGCCTAAGGTCCCCAACCTGTATGAGGGGAACCAATACACTATCACAAACAACATCAAAACATTACTTACAACTTCCTAACTACATACTGTATTATGCTGACTTACTGTTTATGTATATTACTTACACTATCCAATGAGCTTTTACATATTATAACATATCCCATTCATCAAGCAATTCTAAACTGTATGTATACTTGATAAATATATACTTAGAAAAGCATTGTTAGCACCCCCCCCCAAAAAAAGGCATATAAACAGGCACAGCCACTGCCATACAATATAGAAGGAGAGACAATGCATTTATAAATGTTTGCAACGTAAGGCAGAATGTGATAGGTATAAAAGCTAGCTGCTATACTCACACACAGCTGCAAATGTAAATGCTATAGTCTTTTTGTAAAACATTACGGCAACATGTTTAAATAATCATAAAACTTTTCACCCTCTTTCACCTGGTCATCCTAGTATTGAGAATTTACTCAGTAGAAGCAGATCTAAACATACAAAGATACTCCCAATACTGTTAGCAAAAAAAGACAAAACAAATATTCTAAATATCCATCAGTAGTAATCTATTTTTGCAAATCTTTATACAACACGAATATGCTCATTAAAAATTATGATGAATGTGGGGCACCTGGGTGGCTCAGTCAGTTGAACGTCTGACTCTTGATTTCAGCTCTGGGTTGTGATCTCAGGGTTGGGAGATCAGCCCCGTGTTGGGCACTCAGCAGGGGGTCTGCTTCTCTCCCTCTCCCTCCGCCCCTCCCTCACTTGTGTGTACATGCTCTCCCTCTCTCATAAAATAAATAAATCTTTAAAAATAATTATGATGGATGTAAAGAATATGTAAAAATTTATAATTTAATCTTAAATGAGAAAACTATAACATATATGATACCAATTATTTAAAAATACATACACAGAGATGAGGACAAGAAGTTAATACCCAAAATTGACATTATTTATAAAAGGTGATGATTTTTCTCTTTTAAAGATTTTATTTATTTCAGAGAAAGAGAAAAAGACAGAGCGCACAAGTGGGGAGGGGCAGAAGGAGAGGGAGAGAAAATCCCAAAGAGACTCGGCACAGAGCGCAAAGCCTTATGTGGGGCTTGATCCCACAACCACAAGATCATGACCTAAGGCGAAGCCAAGAGTTGGATGCTTAACCCACTGAGCCACCCAGGTGCCCCTAAAAGGTGATGATTTATAAACGGTAGCCCCATATGCTCTGTCTCCCACTCCCCCAATTTTTATTATTATTCTAGCGTATTTTTAAATTTAAAATATTAAGATTTTATCCAACCCACTGGTCAGAAACACAAGGGGTACATGGACATGGTGTATTTTATAATGACAAAATACTGGAAACAACCCAAATATCCATCAGTAAGAAATGACTGAATTAACAATGGTATAATAACAATATAACAATGGTATAAATAGTAACAGTGAAGTATTACAAACTGTAAAAAGAAATTCTGTAAAAAGCTCTAAGTTCTATTATGGAATGAATGATCACCAGAATATTTAAAGAAGATGAACTGTAAGATGGTATAATACTAAATTATATTTAAGTAAGAACAATGGGCACCTGGGTGGCTCAGTTGGTTAAGTAAGAACGATGAAGGAGATACAAATAAAAATGGGTATAAATGGGGCGCCTGGGTGGCTCAGTCATTAAGCGTCTGCCTTCGGCTCAGGTCATGATCCCAGGGTCCTGGGATCGAGCCCCACATCAGGCTCCCTGCTTGGCGGGAAGCCTGCTTCTCCCTCTCCTACTCCCCCTGCTTGTGTTCCCTCTCTTGCTATCTCTCTCTCTGTCAAATAAATAAATAAAATCTTTAAAAAAAAAAAAAATGGGTATAAATGTATCTGTATATATATGTGCAGAGGTATATAAGTAAGTGTATAGATTTATATATTTTCTTGCATTTACAAATAGGAACACTGAAAAAATAAACCAAACACTAATAAAATGGTTACTCACAGGCAAAGAAAGGGGATGGGGATGAGCTAAGTTGGAAGCAAATGTTGTCTTAATATATTGTTATGTAGCTCTCACTTTGGAACCATGTCAATGTTTTACATATTTGTGTAAAATTAAATCAAATCTGCACTGGGGTAAATGAGGAAAGAATAGTCTTTTCAACAAATGGTACTGGGACAGCTGGATATCCATGTGCAAAAAACCTAAATGTGAGAGTTAAGACTATAAAATTCTTAGAAGGAAAAGAGATGAAAACCTGCAAGACCTTGGATTAAGCAATGGGGTCTTAAACATGACACCCAAAGCATAGGCAGCAAAAGAAAAAATAAATAAGTTGGACTTCATCAGAATTAAAAAACTTGTACATCAAAGGCCATTGTCAAGAAAATGAAAGACAACCTAAAAAATGGGAAAAAATATTTGCAAATCCTACATCTGATGAGGACCTAATGTGCAGAATACATAAAGAACTCTCACAACTGAACAGTTTTTAAAAAGCCCAATTTAAAAATGGACAAAGGATTTGAGTATTCGAATAAATTTCTCCAAGGAAACTGCAATAAGATATATACGGCCAGGGGCGCGTGGGTGGCTCAGTCAGTTAAGTGTCCAACTCTTGATTTCTGCTCAGGTCATGACCTCAGTCATGGGGTCAAGCCCCACATTGGGCTCGAGCCCCACACTGGGCTCTTTGCTCAATGGGCAGTCTGCTGGAGATTCTCCCCCTCTCCCAACACACCGCCTCAAATAAATAAATCTTAAAAAAAAAAATACATATGGCCAGTAAGCACATAAAAAGATGTTCAACATCATTAGTCATTAAGGAAATGTAAACAAGGACACCACAATCAGATACCACTTCACACCCACTAAAAGGGCTATAATGAAAAAAAAAAGACATAACAAAAAAAATACTGGCAAGACGCAGACCGTCATATATTGCTGATGGGAATGTAAAATGGTGCAATTGCTATGGGAAAGTTTGGCAGGTCCTCAAAAAATTACATATAGGGTTACCATACTGATCTGAGAGTATATACATATCTAGAAGAACTTAAACATTCACACAAAAACTTGTAAATGAATGTGTATAGCAGCATTAATCATAATAATCAAAAGTGAAAATAACCCCAAATATCAATCAACTGATGATTTTATAAGAAAAAGCCTGACAAATTTCAGTTTTCCTCCTCTATCTGAACTACATGGACTCCCACAGATGTTATGAATAAGCTCAGGACTTACATGGATTCTCCTAAAATTATAAGCAATGTTTAGTATTTATCGGCATATGTGCAGTAACACAGTCTTTGCCTTTCATAGTATTATTAAATAAGTCTGAAAGTCACAAAAAATAAGCAATACAGTACAATGTAAGCATCACTTTAACAAAGTTAAAAAAAAACACGATTAAGATTGGCACAATCAAGTACTCTTGGAAAAGTGTCCAAAAGATTAGAAAGGAAATTTAACACATGTACCAATATATAAAGTTTGATTCAAATAACTAATGTAATCTTTAATTTGCAAAAGCATAAAGTTTTTAAAGACTAATGTAACTCATTATCTATTGCTTACTTGAATTGCTAATGTTTCTTGCTGCTGACGGGCTTCTTCTTGGGCCTTCTCTAGTGCTGCAGAAAGCTCTTCTTTAGCTTTCATTTCACGACTTAGAGCAGCTTCCTGTGCTTCACTATCCTTTGCAGCATTGGCTTTGTGGAGATCAGTAAGTTCTCTTAAAAAATTAGATTGATAATTTCTATTTAAAATAGTTAATTACGTGGCCAAGTTAGTAAAGTTTGCATGTAGATTTCCATAAGAGTTACACAATGAGGGAGAGTTCACCACATAATAAACATTGACTACGGTAACAACTCTTGTGAACTTGCTTTGACCAGTTACAAGTTCATATATAGCTAAGTTTATAAATACTGTTAGTGATTAGATAACAGAAAAAGTATTTTTTCAATATCCCATTCTGATAATTTTAAATGGGTTGCATATTTGTTCATTTTCTTACTTGTATGCACCATCCAGAGCAGCCTGAATACTTCGGTTCTTTTCTTCAAGTTCATCCATATCTACCTGAAGTCGGCCAAGATCCTTCTCTTGGCGTTCCACCACAGAATTTAGTTTTTTAATGCTTTCTCTATGCTGTTTCTCAACTTCTTCTTTGCCATCAAGGACCTATATTATAAAAACAGACAAAAGTATTTTTCAATAAATAACACCATGGTAAATAATTGTATTCCAGGAATCTTAAATGTTACAAAATGAAGAAAAATCTTAACACTCATTTATTAAATTGCTTGATAAATTCTTCCCACATGATATACCCTGATAAATTATTCTAAATGTCTTATAAACCACAGCCAATTGTTCATATAGGAAGTAATAACAATATATATATCTAGAGAATGGTTAACATTCACCTGTTTTAAATGTTGCAAATCTTCTTCTAGGTCTTTAACTTTTTTGTTCAGCTTTGCAATAATATTTTCATTTTCTTTGTCTTTAGCTCTTAATTTCTTAATAATGTTAGAATTATGCAGCTGCTGTTTTGAAAGTTTTTCTCCTGGCAATGGCATAAATAAATAAATAAATAAATAAATAAATAAATAAATAAATTCAAACAATGATTCCTTAAGAATCTGGATTGAATGTTTTATCTAACCAGTGACATAAAATGATAGAATATTTTTAAAATCACAAAACTGTAACCACGAATGTTAAACTGATTTGGACAAAAACCATCAATGAATGCTAAAATTACTAGGTGGAAGGATAGTAGACAATAGGATATTTACACCTTAAAAAAATCATTCCCACATATTACTTATGGCTTATGAAGAGAAAAATGTGCTTTTACAATGGAGAAATCTGGCTGTCACCACCTTAACAAAACATTGTTTTGACATCACCAATTGTGGTATATTATGCATTTACTGATATAAGGGAGAGGTGGGTACACAGTATCAGCAATGATATTTCTCACCAGAAATTTTATCTGAATCTAATCATGAAGAAACGGATAAACTCCTGAACATGGGGAATATGTAGGACAATTGGCCTGGACTCTACAAAGTCTTCAATGTCATTAAGAGAGAGCTATCCTAGATCGGTAGAAGACTAAAAGGACATAATGGTCAAATGCAATATACAAACTTTGACTAGATCTTGGGGCAGGACAAATGACCAGGTATAAAAGTCATTTTTAGAGACCATGGAGATAAATAATGAAATATATGCTGGAGTACACTTCTGAATTAATACTGATTTTCTTAGGTATGATTATGATGTTGTGCCTGTGAAGCAAAGTGTACTTGCTATTAGGAGATGGAGACTTAGGAATTTAGGAGTGGACTACAGATTCACTGCAATATCTATCAAAATTCCAATGACATATTTCACAAAAATTTTAAGAAATCCTAAAATTCATGTGGAACCACAGAAGACCTCAAACAGCCAAAGCAATCCTTAGCAAGAACAAAACTGAAAGTATCACATTTTCTAATTTTAAAACATGTTATAAAGCTATAGTAATCCAAACAGTATGGTACCGGCATAAAAACATACAGACCAGTGGAACAAAATAGAGAGCTTAGAAAATCCACACAAAATTTAGAAATAAATTTACAGCCAACTGATCTTCAACAAAGATGCCAAGAACACATAATGGGGAAAGAACAGTCTCATCAATAAATAGTGATGGGAAAACTGGACAATCATATGCAGAATGAAACTGGACCCTATCACACACCAAATACAAAAGTCAACTCAAAACAGACTTAAGACTTAACATACCTGAAACTGTAAAATTACTAGGAGAAAACACAGGGAAAAAACCTTCTGACACTGGTTGTGGCAATGATTTTTTTTGGTATGATCCCAAAAGCATAAGCTACAAAAGCAAAAATAGACAACTGGGATTGCATCAAACTAAAAAAATACTGCACAGCAAAGCAAACAATCAATAGACTGAAGAGATAAGTCTGCAGAATGGAGAAAAATATTTCCAAGCCATACTTCTGATAGGGGATTAATATCCAAAATATACAAAGAACCCATACAACTCAACAGCAAAAAACAAATAAGCCAATTAAGAAATGGGCAAAAAACATGAACAGACTTTTCTCAAAAGAAGACATGTGAATGGCCACCAGGTATATGAAAAGGTGCGCAACATCACTAATCATTAGGGAAATGCAAATTAAAACTACACCTCACACCTATTAGGATACCTATTATCAACAAGACAAATCGTAAGACCTGGCAAGGATGTGGAGAAAAAGGAACCTTGGTATACTATTGGCAAGAATATAAATTGGTACAGACACTTTGGAAAACAACTTGGAAATTACTCAAAAAATTAAAAATAGAACTACTATATGATGCAACAATCCCACTTCTAGATATATATCCAAAGGAAATAAAATCAGTATCTCAGAGATATGTGCACTCCGCAGCATTATTCACAATACCAAGTTATGGAAACAACCTAAGTGTCCATCAATGGATAAAGAAAGACAATGTGTTGTGCACAGAAATACAAAGAATTATAAGAGAATACTATGAAGATTACATATGCCAACAAACTGGACAACCTAGAAAAAAAAAAAATTCCTAGAAACATAAAATCTCCCAAAACTGAATCAGAAAGAACAAGCAAATTTGAACAGGCCAATTGCTAGTAACAAAACTGAATTGGTAATCAAAAGACTCCTCTCAAAAGACCAGGAGGTCTTCACAGGTAAGTTGTACCATTTAAAGAAGAATTAATATCTATTCTTCAAATTTATTCTATGAGGCCAGCATTATCCTGATACCAAAACCAAAGCCACACAACACAAAACTAAACCTATAAGCCAATATCCCTGATGAACATAGATGTAAAAATCCTCAACAAAATATTAGCAAACTGAATTTAACAATACATTAAAAGGATCATACCATATGATTTCACTTATATGCAGAATCTAAAACAAAACAAAACAAAACCTAAACAAACAAGCAAACAGGAAACACTCAAAAAGAGAAAAAAACATGGTGGTTGCCAAAGGGAAAGTCGGGGTGGAGGACTGAAATAGGTGAAAGGGATTAAGAGGTACAAACTTTTAGTTATAAAATAAGTCAGAGAAATAAAAATTACAGTATAGTGAATATAGTCAATAATATCGTAGTAATGTTACATAGTGACAGATGGTGATTGTATTTATGGTGAGCACTGAGTAATGTACAGAATTGTTGAATCACTATGTTGTACACCTGAAACTAATATAACATTGTATGTAATTATACTTGAATAAAAGTATATACAAATGTGTAACTTGTTTTGGTATCTAAAATTATAAGTATTTTCCCAATTCATTAAATATTCTAAAAAATAAAAAAGCGGCATGTGTGTATATAAAGTAATATTATTTAGCCTTGAAAAAGAAGAAAACCCTGCCATTTGTGATAATGTGGATGAAACTGGAGGCTGAAATAAGCCAGACCCAGATACTGCATGATCTTACTTACTTATATGTGGAATATAAAAAAGTTTAACTCACAAAAACAGAGAGTAGAATGCTCGTTACCAGGGATGGGGGAAATGTGGAGATACTGGTCAAAGGGTACTAAGTTTCAGTTATGCAGGTGAATAAGTTCTGCAGATCTAATGTACAGAATGGTGACTACAGTTAATAATACTATATTATACACTTGAAATTTGCTAAGAGAATTGATCTTGGGTGTTCTCATCACATAAAAAGATGTTAACTACATGAGGTGATTGATATATTAATTAGTTGACTGTGGTAATCATTTCACAATGTATATGTGTATCAAAAATTATATACAATTTTTATTACTCAATTATACCTCAATAAAGCTGGAAAAAAAGAATTTAGGAGTGGAATGTTATTTCTGTCACCTACAATCAAATGGTTTGGCAAAAGGGAAGTGCATGTGTGTGCAAAAAGATATGAAGCAGGTGTGCCTAGATGTTAATAATTGATGAAGCGAGGTAATAAAGTAATCAGCTATTCATTGTAGTGTACTTTCAGCTGTTAGTCTTTCAGATTTTCAGCTGTGAATTTAAAAATATTTCTGGGGGAGAGGCACGTGGGTGGCTCAGTCAGTTAACCATCTGCCTTTGGCTCTGGTCATGATCTCAGGGTCCTGGAATGGAGCCCCGCATCACGCCCCACATGGGGCTTCCCGCTCAGCGGGGGAGTCTGCGTCTCTCTCCTTCTTCTCCCCACCCCCACTTGTGTGCCCTCTCTCTAATAAATCAATAAAATCTTTAAAAAAAATACTTCTGGGGGATACAGAGCAGTAAGTAAATAATCCCATATGAAATCATTCTATTTTCAGTATAAAGAAGTTCATTAAGCAAAAGAGAACATCAACCCACCTCCTACCTAAATTAATAAATACCAAAATAGTGACACTTGATATAAATATTTTAAATATTTTTTTAAATTATGAAACCATGCACACAGTCTTCTCCTCAGTTTCTAGTGTTGTAACACAGGCAGTTCATGACCTCAACATGTCTTGAGATAATGATTATGTGTTTTATCAATTCTCCCTTCATTCTTCTATTGCAATGCTTAGACTGTGCTTTATAATTATCTGTGTACTTATATTTCCCTCTCATTAAACTGTAAGTTCCTGAAAGACAGGGAGTGTGTCGTATGTATTACTGTATCAAACATAATATCTGACACACTTAACTGTTAAATATTAGCTGAATAAATGAAAAAGAAAGATTGGGTAAAACTAACTTTTTCAAATACAGTGATTATTTCCAATTCTTTTCAAACACTTACTCTGGAAATTCTCTTTAGTTCAATGATTTGAAATGCTCATCCCACCACTATTTGTAATATTAACATTTTAGAAATAAATGTACAACATTAGGAAAACAGTAAAATAAATTACGGTATATATAGCCACATAATGGACTTTAATACAGCCATTAATAATGCTAGCAAAGCATTTAATAGCATAGGGAAATGTAAAAGAATTACGAAAATGTAAAAGATTACAGATTAAATACATGACCTTAATTATGCTTAACAATGTATTAAAAACATTAAAAAAGAACTATAAGAAATTGATAGTTCCTTATAAAACCGGATTATGATTCTTTTTTTCTTCCTACACCTCCTAAAACTTAAAAAATTTCTGCAAGTAGTGTTATTCTTAGAACTAGAAAAACCTTAATTAAGAGGAAAAGAAAAATTCATTTAATCACCTTTTCCAAAACTACCTTCTCTCCTATGATAATACATAAAGAAATTAATCCAGTGTCTATTTATAATTTATCTCATGAAGGATATTTAATTTCTATAATCTTGCTAATTTTAAGTCTTTTTCATAGAGGGCTAAATAACTGAAAAATTAAAACAAGAATATAATGAAAAGTTCACTATCAGTCGACCAAACAATATGATGATACCACATAGTACCCACGCTAGAGATTCAGATACTACATAAATTCCAGGATTATAACCTTCAAATATCTTGGGTTACATGACAGGCTCTAAAACCTGTTAAAAAGCTTTTTTATGAAAGCACAAACATTTATTTTTCAGCAAGTTATTTTTTTTTTAACCTCCCTAGAAACAAAAGGCTACATACATGCATCTCTGCCTCTATACATATTGCTCCCCATTCTTCCATAAATTGTCACCTATCATTTCTGAGGTTTAAGCACAAATCTTTCTTGCTTCCAATTATTTTTTATTGGGAAGTAGCAGCTAATCATGTGGCAAGCATTTCTCCTGTTATGGTATTTTTCATAGTTAACTAAGTACTTTACGCACCTTCTTCCATTAACCCTCGGATCTGCTCTTCTTTCTCTTTCAAAAGCTCTGAAGTCTCACTACTATTTAATCTAGTAGCAAGTTCTTCCTTTATACTTTTAATTTCCTAATAAAAAAAAAAACGAATGTGAATACCATAAAGAATTACTTTCACTCTCGGCATATTTTTCGATTTTTTCCATATTCAAAGAAGTCATCAATAATGAAATTCTCGATAAAGTTCTGTAAGTTTTATTCTGTTAAATTGAGTTTATTACCTCAGTTAACTATGTAAACAGCTTTGAAACAACATAGAAAACCTGAATTCAGATATAAACAGGTTTTAATATGGAAATGCAAATGAGAATAAGTTAACTTTCAATACCTTTCTTGAGTATCTCTATACACATATTTTCAGGTTAAACATTATATTTAGAACAACATATGTCTCCATTTTTCACTGTATTTCTTTTCCTCATCTAAAACTTGCACTTGCTAGTGCATTGTAAAATGAGGGAAAACATAATTATACAAGGTTCAATTTACTTTAAAAAAGCAGAGATTCAGCACGAACATGTCAAGACAGTTTATCTCTTAAAACCACAAATGGAGATGTGAAAAGTGTTCTATGATTTAAAATTAGGTTTTAAGCAATGACCTGAAACCAAACAACAGCTAAAAACAACTAGCACTAGGTATTAAACCATGCTTTGTATCTATTATCATTTTATCCTCACAACAATCCTATGAGGGAGGTCCTTTATTCAACTACACAAATAAGAAAACTAAGACACAGCAAGACTGAATAAAGTTTGAAGGTCAGAGAGCTATTAAGTGGTAGAGTTTAATTTGAAACCAGGTTTATGAGTCCACAAAGCCCATGCTCTGTACCATCCACAACACAGCTGTGCATTTTCCAGCTGTCAAAATTTGATTCATCCATCAAGGCCCAATAAGACTATCCTGCCTTCCATGAAACTTTCCTCAACTCCCCTGGTCAGAATTCATCCTCTGTGATACCATTCCAAACGCTTATTCATCTTTATCTGTAACTTATTTTATTCTGCCTAGTACTACATAGGTGTTGACATTATCTGTTTTCCATCATTAGATAAGCAAACTCTTTACTTAAGGTAATTCAATTCACCTTGAATTTCCTACAGATCCTAAGTAGGGGGTTTATATATATCAGTACACAAAAAATCTGTTAAAACTTAGGGCCCAAGCTTTTCCCACCTATAGTCAATGGTTTGGGTCTATTTTAGATCTACAATTCAAAGTCCATTACAGGAAACAAGCATTACTTAAAATCTAATTTCTCAATTAGACTGGTATAGATGGAATACTATAGGGACAAGAAGAGATAAGTTGGTTACGTAGTCTCAGGTTATTGTCAGTATCTGAAATGAGCTAGCTAATTAAAGCAACCTAAGCAGAAGGAAGTCTATGACTTATTTCTCTTCTGTAAGAGTATACAAAGAAAAAAATATAAATATTAACACTGGTCAAGAAGAAGGAAAGCAACTGAGAAAAGTTATTACTAATAGTTGGGATAGAAGAAATAATTACTAACCTTAGCTGGTTACCAACTTCTGAAATAGCCAACTGCTACAAATTTTAAGAATTAGAACAATGGTTCCCAACCAAGAGTGACTATGCTCTCAAGAGGACATTTGGCAAAGTCTGCCAACATTTTCAATTATCTTAACTCATGGAAGGGGGTGATGGACGTGCACTGGGAGAGGAGGAGGTGAGGGTGACACTGGTGTCTTGTAGGTACAGGCCTGGATGCTGGTAAACACCCTACAATGCACAGAAAAGTCTCATACAACATAAAATTATCCAGCCCAAAATGTGAATAGTGCTGAGGAGAAATCCTGTATTAGAATAAATCAATATTATGCCTCACAAGAGTCACTAACCCTTACAATTTTTTTATTTTAAAATTACTTTGACTTGAAGAAGAACATATATGTTTGAAATGGTTAGACAGTAACAAATGAGAGTAAGGATATATTTTTTTAATTTACACAGGGCCTTTTAGATTTAATTGTTATTTATTTTAATGGAATTATCATTTACAAAAATTATTCTAATGATCCTAGCTATGTATCTTGCAAGGACTTATAAATTATACAAATACTAGCTTAGATTCTTCTAGTATCAAAAATCTGTAAGTCTAAAGATACTAAAAAATCTACAATTTAAGTGTTAATATACTATATGGTATCCTTTAATCTTACTTCTTTTTTTCCATACCAAAATATTATGAATGCATCCCTCAAAAATCCATGTCTGTATAGAATTTAATTAATATTATTTTTAACTTTCATTACCTTTTTAGCAGCATCTCTCTCTTTGCAGGCTAGCTGAACTTTCTTTTCCGCTTCTGCAATTCTTTGAGTAAATTCATCTTTCAAAGAAGAAATGCTGCTGCTTTCTTCTTTCACTCTAAACATTTCACTAAATTAAAAAACAACAGAGACAGAGATACTTGTTTACATATTCCTAAGGTAACAAGATGAGTGCAGTTTGCAAAAGGAAAATAACATTGTCTTCAACATATACATTACTAAAACAGTTTAGTTTTAGGCCTGTTAACTTTTAAGAGAAAAATTACCTGCTTAATTTATTTTAAAGCACCTAAATGAAAACCCATTAGAAAATGAAAATGTCAGGGCGCCCGGGGGGGGCTCAGTCGTTAAGCGTCTGCCTTCGGCTCAGGTCATGATCCCAGAGTCTTGGGATCGAGCCCCGCATCGGGCTCCCTGCTCTGCGGGAAGCCTGCTTCTCCTTCTCCCACTCCCCCTGCTTGTGTTCCCTCTCTCGCTGTCTCTCTCTCTGTCAAATAAATAAAATAAAATCTTAAAAAAAAAAAAGAAAATGAAAATGTCACCAATATTTGATGTGTAAAGTAAGATAATGGTAAACAAAATTTTTCATTTTTCAATCTATTTTACTAATCACCTCCTTAAAGCAAACAAATATTCAGTGTCTTTTTTAATATCATAGTTTTCTTTAAATACACATTTTAAATCTCTTATACTAAAAGGGAAAATGGTTTTTTGGGTTTTTTTTTTGCAAAACACCTCTCTTCAATGCCAAAGGTAATATGGTAAAGATAATTTGAGGAGAAAAGAAATCTCTACAGTGAGAATTGAAAAACTATTCCATCTTCTTTCTTTCTTATTTTCTTTCTTTCTTTTTTTAAGATTTTATTTATTTATTTGTCAGAGAGAAGGAGAGAGAACAAGCAAGAATAGCGGCAGGCAGGGGGAGAAACAGCCTCCCGGGTGAGCAAGAAGCCCAATGTGGGACTTGATCCCAGGACCCTGGAATCATGATCTGAGCCAAGGCAGACACTTAACTGACTGAGCCACCCGGATGTCCCACTATTCCATTTTCAATAATTATACACAAGTTAAATTTCAAACATTTTAGTTTAAAAAACATTCTTAAATAATAACCAAGTATTTGGGCCTCTACAAAACATACAAAATTATTCACATTTGTAAAATACTTACTCTTTCAGATTATCATAGGCTTCTTCTAGAAGTGCTTTTTCTTTACTAAGAGATAATAACTGAGCCTCCCTTTTATCCAGTTTCTCATTCAGAAATTCAAGTCTCTGAATAAGGAGAATACACAAAAGTCATGCATTTAACCTTAAAAAACCATTTCTACATGCAGTTGATGAGTTGTAAAGGTAAACTAATCACTCTAATAAATAAAACAGCATTATCTCATGAAAGGAATTTAAAACAATACCGAGAACACAGTGGATTCAGAACAACAAGAACTCATACATAGCTGGTAGGAGAGTATAAATTAGTACAACCACATAGCCGGTAGGAGTATAAATTAGTAAACCACTTTGGAAAACAATTAGACAACATCTAGTTGAAGATCTACACACCCTTTAATGTAGAAAATTCTTTTAGATATACTTTAGAGGAGAAAACTCTTGCATACATATACAAGAATATTTACAAGTTTGTTACAGCAAAAATCTAGGAAAGGTGTGCAAATCCACCGAAAGAGGAAGGGAGCTAGAGAAAATAAAGATCAAAGAAGGGCTTTAAAGCCTCTAGTAGTATTCTGTATCTTAGCTGGGTAGCAGATATACAAGTGTGTTATTCGATTTTATTCTTTAATTCAAATATGTAATGTGTAACTTTTTTAGTATGATACTTTGCATTTAAAAAATAAAAGCAATTTTAGAAAATCTATAGGCATGTAACTTTAAAATCTCCAGAATATATCAGTATAAAGCTAAACAAAAAGGAATGGTTAGAATATCTTACTCCTAGGTCTTTTTTTTTTTTTTTTTAAAAGATTTTATTTATTTATTTGAGACAGAGAGAATGAGAGACAGAGAGCATGAGAGGGAGGAGGGTCAGAGGGAGAAGCAGACTCCCTGCCGAGCAGGGAGCCCGATGCGGGACTCGATCCAGGGACTCCAGGATCATGACCTGAGCCGAAGGCAGTCGCCTAACCAACTGAGCCACCCAGGTGCCCCTCTTACTCCTAGGTCTTGGTGAAGTAATGATAAACTTGTCTATGAGGGGAGGAATGATGCTTTTACGCACTAAAAAAAAAAAACAGTCTTACCTGATTGAGGTCTAGGTTAATTTAGAAATCACTTACCTTCTGAAAGTAGCTCAAAAATATCTTACTGATACTAAATAGTGTTGGTTTCAGGAATTCAAACTGCTATTAGAGCTAGCGCATGGCATTTCGTTTGTGAATAATATTAAACCTAGGTAACAGAATCTGGCACTTTTTTTTACATTAAATAATTCAATACATGGCACTTACAGGACATTTCTTCAAGACATCCTATATCTCAGAGGAGTCTATTAAAGATGCCAAATCCAACTCAATTTCTATATCTAAAAATCATAGGAAAAACCAAAACTGTGACTTAATGTTAAAGAATTTACACCACTTTCCTTTTATATGTATTAGGTAGAAGCAATTTGTCATTCCTAAGCAATACCATTGTTCCTTTGACATTTCCCTCTTATTCATGTAAGATAGCTATCAGGGAAACATCAAAATAACATAAAAGAGAAAACAAGTAATTAACAACAACAGAAACACATCAATAATTAATTAAAGACTACATTTTTCATTTAAGATCTGCTACAAATAATGTGAACAGGCGAAAATTTTTTGATGTAAAAAAAACCCATGTATTTAAATTCATTTCAGCACCTTTACCTACAAAGGATTTGAAGATATATGTTACCTTAAGACAATCCTTTGCAAAATGACAAATTAATGAGCACAGCATACAAGAATTGTAAGGTGAAAGGACTCAACAGTAATGGCGAAAGATGGAAACTTTTTTATGTTTAGTTATACTGAAATATCCATTTATGTTATCATAGTTATCTCAGAGAAATTTCAAATAATTTAGCATCAATAAATCAATTTTAAAATCCTTAATGCCACACTTAAATGTCAAAATGCCTGTCTTTTTTAATCAGTACTAATCATTAAACAATACTGAATGCTAAAAATAAATAATGAAAAGAAAATAAACAATGATTTAATCTCTGGAAAGCATATTCCCAAATCCCCTTCTGGTTTCTAGAGTTACCTTGCAAACATCTTCCTTCTCAGAATGTGCTTCTGGCTTACTTTCAGCAGCTTCGCACTGCTCAGCCAACTTGTCTAAGGCAGTATGTCCTTCATGTATTGGTGTAACAGAAACCAAAATATCAGGCTGTTCACAATTAACAGGTGTTGCACTTCGTCCACTTTCTTCCAGTTCTGTTTCCTCCATGGGTACAATTAATGTTTCATTCACTTCTTCAGACTTTCCTTCAACAGATTCATTTATTTTAGTTTTTGGAGTTGAAGGATTAACTATAATAGGTACTAAAGCATATCCCTTGCCTGACAGTTCATCATCTGAATTGATTTCACTTACACTACGGCTATCCAATGACTGTACACTAAATGAGTCTATTCTTTCAAAAGCATCAGAAGAGCAGCAACTCTCGGTGAGTTTTTGGAAATCATCTAAACGATTATATTCAGGACAAGCAGATGCTGAGAGAAGCTGGAAAGATGTCTGCATCAAGTGAAGACTTGATTTGGAATCTGTAGTCTCTTGTCTCGAACTTGCTGAGCTCTCACTTATTACACTTTCATGATCTAAAACTTCAATGTCACTGGTGGTAGAAGTACCGGACGAGAAGGTACTAACAGGAGGAGAAGGTGTATTACTCTGTCGGTCTTCATGTTTTTGTTCCTTAGGTTCCAAAGCCATGTCCTTTGTGTCTGCCGTAGATATATTAGATATGTTTTCTCTAGTTGTTTTCACATTAATTACACTTTCAGACACTTTCAAATGTACAGTTGACGCCTTTGTATCAGGTTCTTTATTAACAGTTTCTTCATGCTTGCCCTCAGTTTTAGGTGACAGAGTATCTACAGCGAGAGTTTCCCCTGGTACACATAGAGTAGAGTCTTTTACTTTTGACTCAGTTGTTTCAGGTGTTCTTGACAGTCCGGTGTGCAAGGATTCCTGTAAAGCGCTTTTCACTTCTTCTTCTGGTCGTTGTGATTTAGCTGGTGGTTTTGATACCACTGGACTCTTCTGAATGGTCTGGACATCCGTTGGAGAGAGAAAGGCACTGAAGAAATTTTCAGATTCATCTACCACAGTTCTCCGAACTGGCTTTGTAATTGCTTTAGGAGAGGCTACTGGCTGACTCTGAGGTTCAGTGTTTGACTTTAACCCCCAGGTTGAAGAATCCCATCCTCCACTGACAGCGGTACTTATTCCTTTGACCAAAAAAAATAATAATAATAATAAATAATATATATATTATTAAAAGAGAAGAGAATAAGTTATATGTATTTTACATTAATATTACAATCATTATATATAAGTCAATATAAAGTTTTAAAAAAGGAAACTTATGGACTATAACCTGTAATTTGGACCTGTTAAGATCCTGCTTACTGTATAATTAATTAGTTCATTGTTGAAGTTTGGGCCTTAGAGAGGAAAACTGGTATGGATCTGCCCTAAAGGAACCAGGAGTAAAGACCAGAGACCAAAATGGGCCTGGCCTACCAGAAGCAAGTATGTTATTCCATTAAACAACAAATTAAGAGAGTACCAGTATATGTTATATAACTCATGCTAAGTCTAAGACACACGTGATGCATCTCACAACAACAGGCAGTACCCTCACTTACAGGTCATGCATGAGTAATCATAGCAAATTGACCCCACCTTCAATTCAGTTAGTTTCATATTAATTTTATTCTTCTAATATCAGTAATAAAACATGGTTATGAGTTGGACAGAGGGTAACACTCAAAAACTAAACCCAACATACTGATGACAAATGTTCTTTTCCAAAGATCAAAGTAAACTGATGGGAACAGTACCTTCCAGAAAACAAATTCATTTTTTATCTACTTAATGACAAGCTCATTCTCCAAGTGTCACTCTCCAAACCCACTCTATGAGAAAGTTTTGTTCCCTTCCTAAATTCCAAATTTAAGAGGAATTTAGAAGGTCTTATGAATTTCAGGGGCAGCGGGCTGGCTCAGTCAGTGGAGCATGTACCTCAGTCTCAGGGTTGGGGATTCGAGCCCCACACTGGGTGTAGAGATTACGTATAAATAAAATCTAAAAGGGGTGCCTTGGTGGCTCAGTCGGTTAAGTTCCAACTCTTGATCTCACAGGCCTGAGTTCCAGCCCCACATTGGGCTCCATGCCCAGCGTGGAGCCTATTTTAAAAAAATAATAAATAATAAAATAAAACCTAAAAAAAAAAATCATACGACTTTCAAAGATGTGCATTTTTTTAAGAAGTATATATATATATTTTTTTATAAATAGATGGTAGTTCACACTCGGCCTTTTTAAAAACACTAAGAAGAAAATAACTATCTTCTGGGTAAAAAAAGATAATTCAGTCACAGAAATACATGCTACTAAAAATCCCAATGATAAACAAAAAATGACATATTTACTAAAATATTTAAAGCATTTCTTCTAAAAAAAAAAACTTCTTTTTCTAAATTCAAAAGTGGCTGAGCAGAATTATCACAAATTCTGCACAGTTAGAGGTTGGTGGGGAGAGAACAAACACCGAAAAGCTCCTAAACACTATTATGTCCTAAATTAAAGTCTATCCTATAATATGACTTCAGAAGTTTGTAGGAAACTTCAATTTGGGGACACAGTTTTATACCCATTGGTTCAGTATATGAAAACAATGAAAAAAAGGAGAAAACCAGAAGTAAAGATGCAAATGAGCAAGCAAGCTTAAGTGTGCTAATTAGTTTAAGTTAGTAGGTCATCTTAAAGAATGACAGAAGTTAAATTTGCCTCTTGAAGAATGTTTTATACAAATTCCGGGGGGGGGGTCATCTGATATCCAGTGGTCATCTTTGAGTAAGGCAATGTAAAACATAGGTGATCAATAAATATTCACAGCATTTCACTAAATCTGAATCTATTCTGGATAACCTATTTTGAAAAATGAATCATATAGACTGATATGGGAAACAAAGGCAAAAGAAAAATTATTAAATTTCCTTACTACTTGCAGCCCATTGACAAGTCCTTGAAACAGGCAGAGTGACATTCCTTTAGGAACTCAGTTGCCTCAATGTTATACTTTGCTAAGGACAAAAGGAAATCTTAGCCCGACCCCCGCAGGATCCTGTAAGTCTACTTTAACATATAAAAATTCCTTTGGAAACCTCCCTTATCTCTATCCCCAAGATACATGTTGGCAATCATCCTTCCAAGGATATGATCCACTGATATACATCGAAGAGTTTCATGACTGAGTTTTTACTTAACAGTAATAAATGACTTTTTCCTAACAATAGCTAGCCCCACTTGAAAGTATAAAAAACGTATAAAATGGGCACTCCTCATGACCCCAGTGCAGCTCCATGGGTCCTGTCCCCATGCTTGAATAAAACCACCAAGAATTCTTTCTTGGCCGTGGGCTTTGAACCCTAACATCTTTCCTACATCATAGAAGATTCAAGCCCCAGATTTCATAAAATGAGTATCCTTTTATCTTAAGTTTATATTCTGTCTCTTCTAAAGTTTAGTGATTCAAAATGTGGGGTATCTGTGAAAAAAGAAGTTGAGCTACTCCAACAAGGTCATATAGCATCTTGTATAAGGTAGTAAGATCATGACATACAGACATAGGCCAAAAATATCTGAAAATGAGGTACCTCCAACTTAGGTCCTGACTTTTCAAAGATTTAAAATTAAAAACAAATCGGAAAAAATTAGTGAACACTTACTCTTTTTTCACAGAGGTTCAGAGGCCCCACCCTCACCCCAATGCAAATTTTTACCCCTCACACCAAAAATGCTGAACTGTTCCTTAGACTTAAAGCCAAAGCAACTGAAGATCCCTGAAAGATTCAGCTTAAGAAATCTGACAAAGGGAGACGCAGCTCTTTGGAAATACAGTGTGATGAAACCCAAAACTCCTGGGCCGGCTTCCACGGGTGATACCTCCACCATATTCTGCCCCTCACCTGCTTGTAGCCTAGAGGAAGTTAGTTACAGCCTTTCTCAGCCACACGGACTATAACGAACCTAACTGGAGGAGCTGTCTGGAAGATGAGAAAGCCACAAAAAAGCACATTCCGCGCTCCCAAGCACGGAGTGCTCATTAAGTGTTAGGGACTGTTCCTCCCGTTCCCGTCAATGGACTTCAGACGCTGTCTCCCAAAAAGTGTCCGGAGCCCGCAGCAATTACAGTTTCTGCATGCTCGCGCTCCGAGCTACGACTAGGGAGGGCGGGGCACAAACCCGACAAATCGCGACCGGGTTTTCCGAGGCCGGCAAGACCCGCACCCGGGGCTACGGGCCCGGAGGACCCCGGGGCTGGGATTTCCCTTAGGAAAACCGCGAAAACCCACTTAGAGAAACGTGGACGGGCTGGGGAGACACAACTTGCTCAGAACTCTGTCAGCGGGGAAGGATCCCTGTCTACACCTCTTCACCTGTTTGCCTCCGCGAGCACAGGGACCCCCGGGACCCCCGCTCCTCTCTCCCTTACCCGGCTCTCCGTACGGAATGGTCTCGGCCCAGGCGCTCGGCTCTTCTTCCTGGATATCCAGGACCCTGTCGATGGACTTCTGGGCCTGGGACAGGGCCTGCTTCGCGAAGCTGGAGAGCTGGGAGGCGTTGAACCAACTCATCTCCCCTCCTGAGCCGGCGGCCGCGGCGACAGCACCAAGTGGGAAGACCGAGGGCCAGGCCGACCGGCCTCAGGCCCGGGGAAGGGTGCACCGGAACGGCCTCGCCCCCTTCCTCACTCGGCGGGCCCTGTCAGCGGCTGGCCATGACCCCGACAGTCTCCCCCGAGCCCGGGATGTTACCCTCAGCCCTGCCCGCACAGCTGAGACCAAAGGCGCGGACTGCGCATGAGCTGGCTTCTTCCACGTACACAACCACCAAATCCGGGAGCCCAGAGTTCCGTCAATAGACGGAAGAACCGGAGGAACGTTGACGTCACATCCGGGACCCGAAGAGTGTCATTAGTTACGAAGAACGCGGAACTATTGCTGTGGATGCTGATTCCAAGCATAGCGCGCAAATTCCTGGCCGCCGGAGCTCTGTGGCTACTAGCAGAGGTAGAGTCGTCTGGGTAGGAAAGCTAGTTCTCACGTGAGTTCCTTCCTAGAAGATAGCTCACGTACTAAAAGCTAGCGCCTAGCCAGCAAGAGTTGCAGAGGAAGTTTGGCTCTCGCCTAGTAGCAATTTGTCTCAAATATTTGATCAGTCCTGTGTTAACGTGGCCTTACGGTGGAACCCTGGGTTTGGGTTTGCCTAAGGATACTGGACATTGTGTAAAAGGCCTGATCCAGTCCACCTGATGACGTAGGTAAAAAGGCGTCTTCTGCAAGCTGTTAAAGGTTCGAACGTGGGTACGGAAGGCACAACCTCTTCACAATGCAGGGCCACTCTTGACCCCAGTCAAAACAAACCTGAGAAACACTAAAACTATTAATCTATTAATGTGTGTTGTGCACATTATTTAAAATACAACTTTTTCTGCATTCACTCTTCAAACATTTCGCTATTTGAAAAAAATTGCTGGCCTTCCTAATCTGGTCAGTAGCTATGGGATTTGGACTCCATAACTTAAACGCAAAATTCTGTCAACATTTAAAATCGGATTCCATACAAAAATGCAGATTTCCAGATGATTTTGAAATATATGGATACCAACATGGAACAGTTAGCTGAGGTCGTTGCCCCTTTGGACAAATAATTTTCACTCCAATTTGCCACAAACCCCACTAATCTTATTAAACCTCTTACTATACTTCCCTGCTGTGAGTATTTGCATTCCCTGCCTGTCCCCTATATTTGAGTACTTTACCTAAGTGTAAGCAACTATGCCATAAAATAATTTTCTTTAAAACAAAATCAGATTTAAATTCTACCCTTGAGAAGTTATAACCTTCCAATAATTTCATCTAACCAGTAAAAATTTGCATGTTGATACTCTTAATATTTAGTAATGTACACAAGTAGTAGATTACCCATGAAGTATTAAGCTGTTTACAGCTTAAATAAGTAGACTGCGGAGGAGGTTGGGGCAGATTGGGCTTGGAATCCCTGTTCCAAGATTTCTAATTGTACAGTTTTGGGTAAATGATGCAAACTTTTTTGTTTTTAAGATTTATTTGTTTTAGAGAGAGAGAGCAGGGGGAGGGGCAGAAGGAGAAGAGAGAGAGAATCCTCAAGCAGACTCCCCACTGAGCACGGAACCAGACACAGGGCTCAATCCCAGAACCCCGAGTTCATGAACTGAGCCGAAATCGAGAATTTGGTCCCTCAACCGACTGAACCACCCCAGCGCCCCTGATTAAACTTTCTAAAACCTTTTAGCTCTCAGATGGAGATATTATCACCTTCTCACAAGGCTACTTTGAGAATTATTAGAGCACCTGTATAAAGGAGGTGCTAAATGTTAGTTGCTTCATATTAAAAAATTTAAACTGAATCTGTAACTTTAAATAAAGCATATCTATGTATCTCATATGACTTTATAATGAAACAAATTATTTGTCAGTTTGGAGCTAGAAAGAATAATAAATAAAAATTTAACCCAGTGACATGTAATCACAAGGCTTTTGAGTACAAAACTGCCATCTAAGTAAAAAACTGAAATACATAATGCATGTTCCCACACTGAGATACTAAAACTAATTTTTCAAAACTTACATTAAAATTTTCTTTTAAGGCTTATTTTTTTAGTGGGAAAAAGGCATTTTAAGAGACTTTAATAAGATTCCACTTCATTACATTATTATGTTTGAGCAAATTAAATCAGGAGATATTTATTGTGGTAAAAGTATTAATTCAGGTACCATAAAAATTTTGTATTAGTAATCCTGCTACACATTTAAAAATTATTCCTATATTACTATGGAACTACTTATTACTATCCTTAATATACTTTAAAAAATTTCAGTGAGAAAAGTTGACAGTATATGATTTTATTAATAAATAGTGTGAAAGCATCAGTGATAACTGCCTTAACATTAAATTCTTCTAAACATCCATATCTTGGCTTTAATATTGTGCATATTGGCCTCTATGGCACAAGTAAACATGAAAATAGTTCCCATTTCCATGCACAGGTGTTCAGCTATAACACCATTTACAAATTATTATGGACAAAGTAACCTTTTCAATAATTATATTCATTTGGACAACCACAATTAAATGAATATTAAATCAAGCAAGAAATAGGCTATGTTCAATATGCTGTAGATGTCAGAGTGTAATATTCAATGTTATTTAAAACTTAATTTTCTTTTTTTCTTTAAAGGGCTATCTTTTCTATATGTGGGTGCTCAAATGAAAACTGAGGAATGCATTCTTTGACCACAGTAACAAAAGTCAGACACAAGAGAGTGCTTGTCCCTCTTCCTCTGAAAGAAGCAATACATTTGCTCATTATCTCTCTCTCCAGGCATCATTTCCCATATTATTAATGAAAATGCTTACAAATACCAACCCCAAAATTCTGTCTTCAAGGGGAAGTTATAAATTTAAAAAAGAGTGGTTCATTATATAAAAAAAGTCAAATTCCAGCAACACTAATGCTAAAAATGACATTAAATTTCTTAGCATCCATGTAATATATTTCCATGAGTTTTCTATTATGTGCAGGTTTATTTTCCTTAAGAAGTAAAATGAAGTTTGAATAGTACAGTCTGTGGTGTGGTGACATCAGCAACTGCCAGTTCTTGCCCATCAACGAGTCCCAATTCTAAAACAGAAAAAGTATAATTAACCCAAGCAAAAAAGTCTCAACAAAAAGCACAACAACACACACATACATATAAAGTTTTATGTCTAGATAAACATCAAAATCTAGTTCTCTTTAATCAAGGTAATATTATATTGGATTTCTTAGAGATTTTTTAATATTCTACTAAAAGAACAATTCTATTATTGCTTCTAAAAATATAATTACAGGGGCGCCTGGGTGGCTCAGTCGGTTAAGCGACTGCCTTCGGCTCAGGTCATGATCCTGGAGTCTCAGGATCGAGTCCCGCATCGGGCTTCCTGCTCGGCAGGGAGTCTGCTTCTCCTTCTGACCCTCCCCCCTCTCATGTGCTCTCTCTTTCTCATTCTCTCTCTCAAATAAATAAATAAAATCTTAAAAAAAAAAAAAAAAAATTGTTTAAAAATATAATTACAATTTAAAGGCATTAAAACAAACCTAGAATAAGCATTTATTACTTTTACCAAGAGAAAAAAAGGAAGAAATTGACTAGTAAATATATTCATTTAAAATACCTTTCAAAGTCTTGGAGAGATTTGGCCTTGTTCGTTCTTCAATAGAGGTTACTGACTAGAAAATAAAATTATTTTAATGTAAAGCATATTAAATGAAATTAAACTTGTAATATAATTTTGTGGAAAACAAACTAAAAAACAAAAAACAATCAAACACTGATTACCTGTAAGTAAAGTGTTCTATTTTTTCCCTCTAATGTGGCTGTGATGGCTGGAGATTTCATCTGCCTAAATAATAATGAGAGAGGAAACAAACAAAAAAAGATCACTTTTTAAAAACAATTCTTGTTTTTTTAAAGTTTTAAGATCACAAAAGTATTTTTTTTTTTTAAGATTTTATTTATTTATTTGACAGAGAGAGATAGCAAGAGCAGGAATACAAGCAGGGGGAGTGGGAGAGGGAGAAGCAAGCCTCCTGCTGAGCAGGGAGCCCAATGCAGGGCTCCATCCCAGGACCCTGGGATCATGACCCGAGCCGAAGGCAGACGCTTAACGACTGAGCCACCCAGGCGCCCCCACAAAAGTGTTTCTACAACAGAACAAAAGTCCACAACACTTACAGAGAAGCACTATTAGTTAAATAATCCAAAACCTCCTGCAGTTTAGCGGATGGAGAAAACTGAATATTCTGAGGAAGCTGGCTACAAGCTGGGCAGTTTTCCTACATATATAAAACACAACAAATCATAGTGGCACATGAACCAATAATAGTCTATAATGATGAAATGAGAATCAAACTGTTTTATAATCATGCATATTTCCTATGAACAAATTTTTATGCTTTAAAATCTCCTAAATTATTATGCTACATAGTATTTATTTCAGGCTATAGTGCAAAAGATACACAGTGAGTAGGTTCTAGAAGTTAGAAAATACTTAGGCTGTGGGCAATTTCATTTATATTTCTAACCTGTAATGAATATGTAAAAATCTAAGTATGCGTGATCAAAAAGTTTTCATTAGTGTAATACTACTAACCTTTCTCTCTGCTTCAAATGTGTATGTGTACAGTCCATCTACATCATTGAATACCAAGTAATTATTAAGAGGAATATATGCACTGTAAAGAAAAATGGTTCTTTATATAATTGAGCCAAATCAAAACATCAATTTATATACATATTAAAAAATGAAATCCATTACCTTGTGGCTATTTTAAAAACCTCAGTGGCACACACAGCTGAAGAGGGGAGAAAATAAAGGTGCTTCAGCTCGATGCAAATTAGACATTTAAAATTTCAAGTTTTTTTAAAAATTAGTTATAGATAAACTTATAAGGCAACTGATTAAAAACAGATAAAGAATATACTCTCAAAAATGAAGAAGTAGTAAATTTTATATTTGTTTTGTATAATCCAAGCAATAGAGTAGCATTACATGCTTTCCTTCCTCTTCTTCAAATTAAAGAGCAACCTGTCACACTGATTAAAAGGAAAGGTACTAAAATGTCCCCTTAATGCAGTGCACCTTATGACAGAATGTAAGACAAAATATATACAGATCTAACAGCTTGTTCTTTTTGGACAGCTTAAAAATTACACCACTCACCTAAGAAGATATCAAATTCCTAGAATACCAGTTTTCTGAAACCAAGTAGCTGCAGAAATGTCAGTTTAGATAGTGAATCAAAAATTAAGGAAAGAAAACAAAGTTAAGTAGTGGCCATTTTTCCTTACCTGCAATGACTGCATTTGTAGAAGCTACTGCAGGAATGATTCGTTTCACTACTCCTGAAAAAAAATATATTGATTAAAATATGGTCATTTCTTTTAAAGAATAGGCATCTTAAATTAGAAAATCTGATTATTAAGTATCATTTTCCACAACTTGATTTTTCAGGCTTTCAAGTCAGAAAATAAGTTAAACAATGAAATGATCTTCTTTCACATTCCCATCATTTTATGTTCAGAATCTTAAACAAGTTACAGTAGCAAAGAAAACTCTTCACTAAGCTTCAAATAAAGATGAGACAATATAATAATAGCTAACAATTAGAATGTTCCAGGCACAGTATGAAGAATAAATAAGATAGGACAGAATTTTCATAACACCCTTATTAAGTCTCCTTACTCTGATTTTAAAGATAAGAAGAATGAAATTGAGACAAATTAATATCCACAGTTATATATCTAGTAAGTGATAGGAATGGCATATGAACTACACTCCGTGAGGTGTGACTAAAGTATAAGGAATAAGAGTTAACTAATTTTTCTTCATATACTAGTTTCAGCCATTTGATTCCCCAAAATTTACAACAAACAAAAAACTGCCTCTCGTCTTCTCGTTTCACTATGTAACATGGACTGCACGAAATTAACTGTACCTCTATTACTACTGCACGTTTTCCATATATCAGTATTCACAGATTAGGAATGAATAAAGCTCTACCTTACAGCATTTTTTTTAAAGTAAAATATAAATATTCCCTAACTGTATTTGAATTGCTCATTTTAGAAAACAAAAACTTCAGAAAAAAGTAGCCATATTATCTTGGGGTGTGGAGAGCACTTAAAAGACGTGTCCCCAAGGCTTCAGGTGTAGGCAGATTTCAAAAACTTCAGAAAAAAGCCAAATAATCTAAGACATGAAGACAGTGCAAAAGTTTGGAAAGCTGTTTTCAAAATGTTAATTCTGACTATATGATCACATATAATTTCAGAGAAAGGGAAATAGGGAGGAGCCAACTTCATGATGGTCAAACCGGAAGCTCTCCAGTGAACCACACAGAGCAAGATGTACTGAAAGGAAGAACAGGTAGTCACAGTGAGGAGTATAAGACATAGTGCCCAATAAGAGCCAAAATGGTAAAGAGTCCTCTCATCCCCTACCCCTTAAAAAAGCTGGACTTCACTTCCAATTTTGCTTCTGTACTCCTTGTCAAGGCTCTCAATCATCAGGCTCAAAAGTACACACCAAACCTTGCTAAAAAGTACAGAAAGATGAATGAGACTACATACTGAAATGAGTTTATAGTTCCTGATCAGGACAAACTGAAATCATTTAATTCAAACAGTTACCACATGTACCCTATATGCCAAACTGTTTTAGGTGTTGTGCAGAGTAGCAGTGAAAATAACCTATTTGCTCTGACAGAGCTTTCCTTCTGCTGAGGGAGATAACATGCAAGTGAGTAACAAAATTTCAAATACTGAAGAGTTCTATGAAAAGAAAGTAAAACAAGGTATATGGTAGAGTTGGCAACGATGGACGGAGTGGATGATCAGGGAAGACCCTCTCAGGGAGGTGGTAATTTGAGCTGAAACCTAAAACCGTAAGACCCAGCCATGCAATGGCCTGGGGAAAGAGTATTTCTGTAAACAGTAAAGGTAAATGCCCCAAGGAAAGGATGTATGAGAGTGTAAGTATGAAATATTCTTTGCACAGTAAAACGAGGTTACCGTTATTTCTGAGAAATTATAAAAACATCGATAGTGAAATGGCTCAGAAGTCATTTTCAGTTGACTGATCAAGTAAACTGGTTAACTTGATACCTGAGCGATAAGCAGCCAGCCTTAACGGGATCCAAGGAAGGACATTACTGGCATAAGAATCAGGAGTATTAAAGTTCCAACGCAGGACTGAGTTTGGTGTGTTCAAAAACAAAGCAGGTTGGAATAGGGGGAATATAGGGAGCAACAAGGAGTGTGTAAGAATAGAATTATTAAATGACATCACCAGAAATCAGAAAGTATGAGGAAATAATCACAGAAAAGAAACGGCACATTTTCAAAAAGAAGACAAAGCTTTTTTTCTGATGAACTCAGTGATGAACTTGGGACAAAATTTTAGAAAGATGAACTATGCGTACCTAGATTAGGAAACACTGATCACTAGACTGAGCATTATGATTGTTCACTGAGACAAGTCATGCTGGACGCCATTTCTGTGACTAGTAACTTGGCCACTCAGGGAAATGTGGAAGATAGTACATCCAGGCTTCAGGAGAGCAGTTAGAAAGGTCTCTTATGTGAACAAGACAAAGAAATAGGAAGTACTCAAAAAGGCCTGATCAGGAGATGAGAGAAACCTAAAAGGGCCTGACCAGAAGTATGATTCAAATGTCTGTTCTCAGGCAGTTCAGTCTTGTTAAAATTTTTAACTAGTTATATGGAATGGAGATAAAGCATGATTATCAAAATAACAGATGAAAACATGCTGGAAAGAATAGGTAAGTTGCCAGGCATAACGGTATATACAAAAGGTTTAAGAATAAACTTGTAAAGACCCATACTTGAGTATAGAAAGACAAAACTACCACCTCAAAAAACTGCCAAACCTATAATGGGAAGATGGGGCTTAGGAATTGCATGTAGAGAGAACTTCCAGATTTTAGTGGACAGTGACCTTAAAGAATCAGAAGTACAGCACCAACATAAACGACAAAGAAACAACAAAAAACCTTGCTCTCCTCTAAGACTGCATCAATTATCAGAAGTCTATTTTAATCTCTGCATGCTGCATTCTAGCCTAGATAAGAGAAGTATGGATAACTGGAATATGGTTAAAAAAAAAAAAAAAAAAAAAAAAAAAACAGGATGGGAACTTAAAGTCAGCCAACATGTAAAAGGGTTATAGGAACTAGAAAGATTGATGACAGTGATTTGGAGGGAATGTGATTACTGTTCCATATATGTTAAAGGCTATTACTTAAAAGGGAATTTGATTTATATATGATGTACCCTGGGACAATACTCAGACCAAACTAAAGATGGAGACTTCTGCTCAATATACAAAATAATTATCTTAACAGTCTTACCAAATGTGAAATAGATTGCCCCAGGAGGTGACACCTTCCTCTTCAGTGAAAGGTAAAATGAATGGTTTGACTTAGATGATTTGGGACCTCTTCAGTTCTAGTAAGATTCAGTGATTTTATTAAGTTCCTCCTAGCTGGGGTGCCTGGGTGGCTCAGGGAGTTAAGCATCTGACTCTTGGTTTTGGCTCAAGTTATGATCTCAGGGTTGTGAAACTGACCCTGCAATGGGCTCTGCGCTCAGCGTGGAGTCTGCTTGAGACTCCTTCCCCCTCTGCTCCTCCCCCACCTTGCAAGAGCGCGTTCTCTCTCTCAAATAAATAAAATCTTAAAAAAAACAAATTCCTCCTAGCAAAGTAGTATGGATTCTGTCAAACTCTGTTCCCTCCAGCCAAATTTAGGACACCTGCAAATTATCATTTCCATGGTACCTTGACTGAATCTCAAATGGCCGGTACTATCTGAAATCACTTACCCATTATTTCCTTCAGAGCATCCCAACCCCTGAAAATGGATTATCCCAAGGTTATAATTCATGACAATTCACTACCTTACCTTGAGTGAGTCTATAGGTAACACCCCTAATATTATATTGTGATGCTCTCTCGAGGGACTTTTGGAAAATCCACTGAATATGATCAGGATCATCTCCATCTAATGGAACTCCTTCTGTTAGGAAAAACAAAAAACAAAAAACAAGGAGAGTAAGACAGAAACATGCAAACTTAAATCAACTTGTCTTTTAATGTAATTACACAAATGAATAATATAATAAATATTTATGTAATAAATACATAAATAAATACAGTCACAGTGAGGAGTATTAATGTAATTATAAACAGTAAGGAGTTTAATTATACAAATGAATAATATAAATAAATATATATTTATTTACATAAATAAATAAATAGTCACCGTGAGTAATTTAATTATGTAAATTACTCTTACATAATTCCAGATTATGAAATTCAGTTTATTACCTCCAAAAGGCTGCTCCTTAGGCCACTGCAGTATCCTTACATACTCAATACAGTGTTCTGGTAGCCTGGGCATAGATGCAATGGTGCACATGGGAAAATTAACCTAAAACCACAGTTTGTGCTTTTTAGTGGATTTTAAACAATAAATTATTTTAGACTAGTTAGGACTACTTCGTAAAAGTAGATGGTAGGTTATAATTCTTCTTAGCTTTCCACTTATAAAAACAAAACATTTTATAACACTAATAATGCTTCTAAAACTAAAAGACAGCATCTGAGTCACTTGACTTACATTCATACAGGAATGTAGGTTTGCGCTACATTTACAGGGTATATAAATTTAAGCTTTGTTAGATCATAAGAAGTGCTAAGTTCTCAAATATGAGCATTTTATTATGTTTACATGATATTTAAATCTGAAGGTATAAAATAACGCAAAGCAAAAGCAAATTCACAGAGTTAAATCAATTCCAGGTAAATACTAAAAATACTATATTTATAAATCAAAATTCTAACTATTCCTTAAAGTGGGTGTATAGCTTAAAGAGCCTCATTTTTGGAAGGATCATTCTCATCCCTGGTATCTTTATCTCCCTGAATCAATCACGGGCAAAAACCAAAGAAAACAGATTATAGCCTTACCCCAACATATAAGAGTAATTGATCCCTTGATCCCTCTCTCCAAATGAAAAAATTAATACCATGATAGTTCCTATCTTTCCCCATCAGAGAATTTCATATTTTAGCTTTCTTCTTAGTATGATTTTTAAAATATGGTTACCCTAATTAAAAATCCTCAATATTGACTACACTTAATAATTAATCCTAACTCTATCCCAAGAGACTATAAAACAAATGCAGGTACTTCTTTGATTACCTGTGGAGGATACAGTTCTAGTGTACATTCAATACAAGCAGTCATTCCAGGGAGAATCACCCGGGCATTTCCTTTAAAACCTTCTGTCCCCCCATCTATCAAAGGGACAATGGAGCTTGGATCTAATACACCATCTTCATAATTCAGAAGAGATATCTAGGAAAATTATTTAAAGGCAAGAGAGGGGAGTAAGAATTCAAAAAAAGGAACATGCTGTCAAGTAGTTTCACAAATCAATTGCACTACTGAGTACTAGATTATCAAACCATGGGATCACTATATTAGCAATTTATATTCTCACTTGAAAATTAATGACTGGCAATATATCATGATGTACATCTACTTAGTTGAAAATTAAATAAACTCTGATTTGTCAAAAATATAGTATGGCATTCTAATTTTTGGTATATTAAGAGCAGCAGCAAGAATTTCAAAGAACTGTAACAACATTAAAGTCTTTACCAGCATGCCATTTATCCATCTTCTGGCTATGATAGAGTCCAGTCCACATACTATTATATGAAATTCTATGGAAGAAAAAGCAAGTTTAGCTTTTAAAAGTGCCACTGCACAAAATAATTCACTTTCTAAGAAACAAGCCCCCCCCTCCACGTTTTATTATAACACAAACAAACACAGCTCCTAATCCTTGAGTAATCCTTACTCAAGACAGCATATAAAAATGCAGCTAATGATGTTGGCTAAGAATTAAAACAGTGGCATTCTCTGTTCAACCTCACTGAAAAGCAAACATCAAGAGATGAAAACAAATGAAGAAATAGCCTTCAAATAGCCAACAACTAAAATATAATAAGAATTTAGTGAGAATTTTAAGTGGACAACTTACGTCGATAGAAAGTGTCATTAAAATCCTGAATCTTGTTGAAATGTCTGAATATAAGTAAAGGAACTTAAGCTGCTAAGTTTTTAATTTATGAAGTGAATTTAACATGCCATAAGGAACAAATTATAAGTGTACACAAGAAATAAATCATCAATGTTCAAAGCAGTGGAATTCAGGGAATGTGACAAAATGAACACAACTCTAATTTGTGACAAAACCTCTTTTCTAAACACTCCTCTCCTAACTACTTCGAGTAGTTTCTCATCCCTGAACCCCCATATTACATTTATGTCTGTTATACTCTCTACTCTTGCTTCAGTTTTTATATAAAACCGTACATCCTGGGAAAGCAGACTGTGTGTCCTCAACCATTAGCACCAAGCAAAGAGGCAATAATGCATTTTAGCGAAGGAAACAAGCACATTACAACTCCCATTTAGGCATATGACTGCAAGACTCAGAACACAAATAAACACCTTGTACACCTTAAATGTATACAATGTTATATATCAAATATTTTCAATTAAAAATAAGAGTTACTGCTGCAAAGCTAATTTAAAAAAAAACATGTCTCCAATAGCTTTTTCAGGTACAAATATGATTTGTTATTTTGGGGGTAAGGGGAGGTATGAATTATTTGTTCCTCTCTCAGTTTTCCAAGTCTCTTTTTACTCTACCAAACCCAATCAGTAGTCTTTTCCTGCCTGGAGGCTGCAAAAAGAACCTCATCAAAAATGGCTGTGGGTGTTAATCAATTATAGCACTTAATATTTTAACAGCACATGTATACAAAAAATTTTAATTTTTCTAATGGAGCAATTTTGTTTAATAATATATATACTTCTCCAAAATTACAATAAAATAATCCATTATATAGTTTAAAAAACCAAAATGGAGAAAAGAGGGACAATATAAAAATACACTTGTCCTAGATTTTTTTATTCTGGCCTACAAATAAAGCTATAAAAAATAGATTCAATTCTCGCCCTCACCCATTCAGGGTTCTTTTCTTTTTAAATGCTAGGCAAACAGGAGGCATTAGCTGCAGCTAGAACAGGGAGGTCCAAAGAGAACCAGATGCAGCCACTCTGGAAAACAGGATGGAGGTCCCCCAAAAAGTTGAAAATAGAACTACCCTATGACCCAGCAATTGCACTACTGGGTATTTACCCCAAAGATACAAACGTAGTGATCCGAAGGGGCTCCTGCACCCCGATGTTTACAGCAGTAATGTCCACAATAGCCAAACTATGGAAAGAGCCCAGATGTCCATCGACAGATGAATGGATAAAGAAGATGTGGCATATATATTTATTTATATTATTTTTTTAAGATTTTATTTATTTGACAGACAGCGAGAGAGGGAACACAAGCAGGGGGAGTGGGAGAGGGAGAAGCAGGCTTCGTGCTGAGCAGGGAGCCCGACGCGGGGCTAGATCCCAGGACCCTGGGATCATAACCTGAGCTGAAGGCAGACGCTTAACGACTGAGCCACCCAGGCGCCCCATGTGGCATATATGTTTAATGGAATATTACACAGCCATCAAAAATATGAAATCTTGCCATTTGCAACGACGTGGATAGAACTAGAAGGTATTATGCTAAGCAAAATAAGTCAATCAGAGAAAGACAATTATCATATGATCTCACTGATATGTGGAATTTAAGAAACAAGACACAGGATCATAGGGGAAGAGAAGAAAAAATGAAACAAGATGAAACCAGGGAGCGAGATAAACCATAAGTGACTCTTAATCATAGGAAACTGAGGTTTGCTGGAAGGGTGGAGGGTGGAGGGATGGGGTAACTGAGGATGGACATTGGGGAGGGTATGTGTTGTAATGAGCACTGAGTATTACATAAGACTGATGAATCACAGACCTGTACCCGAAACAAGTATTTAAAAAAAAGAGAGAGAGAGAACCAGAGCAAGCAGAGGAATAGCAATAAGAGGACCCAGGAGCCACACCAAGAAATCCCACATCCTAGATTTCCATAAAATACCCGAAGTTCACAGATCTAACTTTTAGAGTATGCATGCATATTCTTCTTTTTCTTTCTCCCTATGGAGGCCTGTATTTACCTTTTTAAACATTTATTTTGAAATAATATAGATCCACAGGTTGCAAAGCTAGTATAAAGAGGTCCCATGTGTTTTCTTTTTTTTTAAAGACATGCAGTGTGACATTTTTATTCAACTTATCAGAAATTTTTCATGTGTATGACAACCCTACTACAAAAAAATATATTTTAAATGCTTTGGTTTTTTTTGTTGTTGTTGGGTTTTTTTTCTTCCTGCTTTTTTTTTATGTTATGTTAATCACCATACATTACATTAGTTTTTGATGTAGTGTTCCATGATTCATTGTTTGCGTATAACACCCAGTGCTCCATGCAGTACATGCCCTCTTTAATACCCATCACCAGACTAACCCACCCCCCCCCACCCCCTTCCCCTCTAGAACCCTGTTTGTTCCCATGTGTTTTTCATCCAGTTTCCCCCAATGGTTACATCTTACAGGACTATAATCTCAAAACCACAAATACATTGATAAAACGAGTATGTACAGTTCTGTGATTTAAATACTTGTGTAGATTTGTGTAGCTACCACCACCATAAAGTTACACAACTATTCCATCACAGCAAAGCTCTTCCTCCTGCTACCCCCCTTTAGAGTCCCACCTCTCCGTCCCCTGATGCCTAATCCCTGGCAATCATTAATTTGTTGTCTCTAATTTTGTCATTTGAAGAATGTTACATAAATAGAAACATACAACATATGACCTTTTGAGACTGGCATTTTTCATTCAGCATGTCTTCGGTATCACCCAACTTGTTGCCATGTTTTCTTAATTCCTTTTTATTGCTTAGCTATACTCCACAGTATGGCTGTACCACAGTTTAATAATTCACCTAGTGACAGATGTTTGGGTTGTTTCCAGTTTTTGGCTAATGCAAATAAAGATGCTATGAACATTCAAGAACAAGTTTGATGCAGACCTAAGTATTTGTTTCTCTGGGGTAATGCCCAGGAATGAAACTGCTGAGTTGCATGCAAAGTATATGTTCAGGTTTTTAAAAAACAGCCTATTTTCCAGATGACTATACCATTTTACATTTCCCACTAGCAATGTATGAGTGATCCAGTTTTTCCGTAGCTTTGCCAGGATTTTGTATTACTATTTATTACTTTAGCTATTTGAAGTGTGTAGTAATATTTCACTGTTGTCATAATTTGGATTTCTCTTATAGTGATGATGAACATCTTCTCATGTGCTTTTTGCTATTTTCTTTAGTGAAATGTCCTTTCACATTTTCTGTCCATTTCCTAATTGCCTTGTTTTTTCACTGCTGAATTTTGTGAATTCTTTATTTATTCTGGATGAGTCTTCTGTCAGATACCTACTTCATAATTATATCCCATTCTCATCATTGTATCTCATTCTCTTAACAGGGCCCTTCACAAAGCAAAGTTTTTAATTTTGATATAGTTCGATTTATCAATTTTTTTCTTTTATGGATACTTTTTTGATGTGATCTAAGAACTCTTCACCAAGCCCTACATCACAAAGATTTTCTCCTACATGGTCATCCAAAGTTTTAGATTTTATGCTTAATATATATGATGCATTTTGAGTTCATTTTTATAATTTTGAGGTTTGAGTTGGGATTCATATTTTTGCCTATGGCTATCCAATGGCTCCACCACAATTTGTTGAAGAGACTATTATCCTTTCCTCCAATGAACTGTTTTTGCACTTTTGTCAAACATCAACTGGCCATATTTGCCTGTGGCTATTTCTGGTTTCTCGGTTTTACTGATGTGTGTCTCCATCTCTGCTAACATCACACAGTCCTGATTACTGTAGGTGTAGTAAGTCTTGAAATTATAGAGTGATTCCTCCCACTTTATTCTTTATCAGAATTGTTTTATTTTAATTTTTTTAAAGATTTTATTTATTTGAGAGAGAGTGCATACAAGCGGGAGCAGGGGGCAGAGGGAGAAGCAGACTCCCCGCTGAGCAAGGAGCCCGATGAGGGGCTCCATCCCAGGACCCTAAAATCATGACCTGAGTCAAAGGCACATGCTTAACCGACTGAGCCACCTAGGCGCCCCTCAGAATTGTTTTAGGTATTCCTTCACCTTTCCATATAAATTTTAGAATAATCTTGTCTGTATCAACAAAAAATTTTGCAGGGATTTTGATAGAAATTGTATTAAACTTGTATACAAATCTGGGGAGATAGGACATCCTTACTATGTCAAATTGCCCAATTCTTGAATACAGAGTATCTTTCCATTTATTTAGACCTTCTTTGATTTTCTTCATCAGCATTTTGCAGTGTTAACATACAAGTCATATACTTACTTTATTAGATTTACACCTAAGTATTTCCCCCTTTTTTGAGCGGTTGTAAATGGCATTCATTGTATTTTAAATTTCATTCTCCAGATTTTTACTGCTAGTATACAAAAAATACAATTGATTTTTGTATGCTTATTTTGTATCCTCTGGCATTTCCCAAATAGCAAAGCTCACCTCCTGAATTTCTATAAAACACTGGAAGTTCTCCAGATCTAAAGAACACTTCTTTTTAAAAACACACTTCTTGGAAAAATAAATTTACTCTGATACACATTCCATTTGGTTAATATATACTGTCTATTCAGTCTGCTACTGTAGGGAGACACAAAGATTAACCATAGCCAGACAAGGAACTTAATAGTCTAACATAAGAGATATGCAATTCAAGCTGAAATTAAGGGCAATGATGCAAAATAAACAACTGCACTGGCTGTAAATGCTTAATTTAAAAATTAGGGCAAGAAGTATTTATATAACCTTAAAGAAAAGACTGGAAGGACTATAAAGCAAAATGTCACCAGTAGGTACCAGTAATAAGCTTACTGCTAATTTTTTTTTTTTTGGCTTATCTGTATTTTCTATGTTAAACACCTCCTTTATAATAAAGAAAACACAAAGCTTTAGAAAGTTAAGTAACTTTTTGTCAAAAGGATACGGAACTACATTGCAATTAGGAACTCTGTCATTTAGAAATTCTGCAGCAACTTCAGCCTTAGGTCTTCCAACATCTTTAGGCCTACAGGAAAAATTACATTTAAATTATCATTCATGATATAAATCTAGATGATCTATATAATTTATTTTCAGACATAAAAAATATTCACAGTGAGCTTATTTAGAGGATATTTAGAAGGAACACTTTTATTTAAATATTTTTGATGAGTCATTAGCCATTCAACATCAAATGTCAACGCCTGCTGATGTTCCAAATGAAGTATTTACAAGTACTGACAAGTCTAATTATTTCTTAAATGAAAATATAAAACAGTGCTCCCCCCCACCGCACCCCCTGTGGAAAGCATAACAATGGCATGCTTCCTGGCCACTTCTCATTGTGGCATTTCCCAATGTAAAATATTATCCCACACCCAGAGCCTTCCAAATCTGCCCTGAACCCCAGAACCTCAAGGTGTTACTATGGAGGTCTTGGCTGAAATATACACAGGATTCATTCTGGAGATACAAGAACCTTCATTTATCCTCTTCTTCCCGGGTATGCTGATTAAACAGTGAATTTTATGTCCCAAACGAAGCCATAAGCACGTTTTTGAAGAAGAAATAATGCCAAAGGCATTATCTAAAATTGCAAATGACCCGAACATTCTTAAACTAAAAACAGAAGACCTCAAAACGTCATTTCTAGGTAAGAACCATAGCTATAGCTAGAAAAGGACACAGGGAAGTCTCTCTTTTAATCTCAGTACAAATGGTATTTACTTTCGTAGTACTTCCTCATTCTCCTCACAAAAGTAAATCACTCCCTCACACATACATAGTAAGTGTTTTATTACTATTTTTTCACAACATTTTTCATTAGCTACAGAGGTCTATCATACCCACTAGACTATAAACACCTGGAAGACAGTAACCATATTCTTCTCTCTTTATATTCCTTCATATATAAGCACAGAATATTTTAAAAATAAATGAAAATTTTAAAAAATCAATGTTCCTAATAAAAATTACTTCTTTTAAAGAAAAATAATTTAACAGGTCGATTTTCTTCTCTCCAATAAAGCAGTGTGCTTCTCTTGATTCAAAGCTTCTGATAAGAGTTTTATTCTGACTTTGTCCTATAACTAGGCTCTAGTTATAAATCAAGGAACCTCATTTCAGTACTGCATTCAACCACTCTGGACAGAGCTCTTTTGGTAAAGAGAATAAAGGAGACTTTCAAGGTTCTTTTATGTTGTGGATTATATGTGCTTCCACAGTAGATCCCAAATAAAAAAACTCCTAGATGGTTTCTGTGGAGACTGCTAATTTACCTTTCCAGAATTAGGGGATCAGATTGTTCCACCTAAAAACTCCACTTTGAACAAAAAGGCCTTTCACAGGTATCATCTTTGGAGGACACCTTGGCCTAATTGCTTAATCTTGAATACAAGTACCTGCCCTGAGGGCTGCTCTGAGATCAAAGGAGGTAATATAGATAAAGAGTTTAGGAAGTGTTTACTACAACCTAAGCACTCATAAATCGTTACGATTTTCAATCATTATTTTAGCTACAAACTAAAGGGTATGGTCTATTATCAATAACCAATCAACTCAGTGTTATCTTTATTAGAGCATTCATATACTAAAAATGTATCAGGCAGGATCCACAGAGTTTTCTGTAGAGAAGGGTAATTTCAAGGGTTAAAAAATAATCAACAAAAAATAAAGCCTAAACATTAAACGTAGAGTTCACATTGCAATTACAATACTTCCTTAATCTGACTTTGTTTAACCCATCCTTCTGCCTCTTTAATATCTTCCACAGAGAGATTTCATGCCTATCCAAAAATTTAAATTTACCTTCTCTGCTAACCTAACCTTATACTGCATACCTCCATCTATCTGAGCACTTCCTGCTAATAATCACTAGAGAGAAAAATAAAAGTCCTTTTATCTCTCCATATGTATAATTCTTTGACCAACGGCACTTATATCTGAGCTTGTCAAATCTCTAAATGCTACATACTAAAATTCACTAATGAACCTCTCCTCATGCCTGCATATATGCCCACCTGCAGTTTGTAAGTCATTTCTAACAATCCATTCCTAGATGCTTTCTGTATTTCATGTTTGTCTATGATAATTATCCCTTTATTCCATTTCAACTGCTCCTGGGTTTTCTCTCCCTAACTGTCGACTTTCTTTTTTCTTTTCTGTAAGAAAGTTCAAACTCTCTCACAACTTCATTGCCCCAGTGTCACCATACAATTCTTGGCTCAGAAGTCCCCACCAATATATCTCACTAGGGCCTAATATTCCAGCTACTGTTGTCTTATGAAATCAACAGAAGGAAAAAAGCCCTGCTCCATGTCTTCAGAGCACAATTATCCCCCAAATCACATAACCCATTTGGAAAATCTCTTTAAACAACAACAACAACAAAATCATATATTTGTTTATAAAACTAGTTTCACCAGAATGCTCACAATTTTCTTGCAAACTTTTACTTAAAAAGGGAGTGGTAGTTATTTTTAAAATAAAATTAGTTACCCTCTCATAGTTTTAAAAAAATTATTAAACTACAATGTACTCAAATTCAAGTGATTATCAGAATTTTAAACTAAGATCTTAAAACTTACCTAAATAAAAACTGCCTATTTAGATTGGAAACATCTATAGTGTCCATGTCTATAACATGAATCTGTCTAAAACCAGACAATGCCTGTGGGAATAAAAAAAATCCAATTAAGCAGAAGTTTCCGCACATTTGAAATTTTAAGATTTGTTTTTAAGGTAGTCCTAAATTTATAAATGCTCAATAATAAATTCTACATAATTGTATTCAATGGTTAAAGAGTCTTACAAAGTATGTAAAATTCAGGGTTCTTGTAAAGGTCAAAAATGTGTAACTGAGTACTCAGTCTATAACCAAAAGAGAAAAACTCAAAATTTCTACAGTTGTTTTATAATCCCATAAAAACATTTGTAAAGTTTGTTGTTTTGCTGCTGCTGCCAGATGTTTTAATTTTACTAGTCTTACTAATAAACTGAATTTGCTATTCTTTTTCAGAATACTGTTAAAAAGCAATTCCTACAAGTTTTATCTTAGTTTACAGAACATTAAGTATGTCACGATTCAGAAATAACTATTAGAAGTTGTATATTATCAACACACATATGTACACAGCACATGTAAAAGGAGTATCTTAAAAGTATTGAGTCAAGAACAAGCAATCAAAAAAGCTAGGGAAAAGCAACAAACTGTTGCAGTACAACCACTGCTCAAATTTACCAGCAGAAGCAAAAGATTAAAAAAAACAAGTCTCAATAATTAATCATGCTTTTCTGGTCTTGGCCAGTTAAGTAGTCAAATTAAATCAGGTGTCAATAATTTCCCTACTTTTCGGCCCCTCTTATAGCAAGAGATCCTCCAGAGTTGTCTATACTTGCTTTCTCATATTCCTGTCTCACACTTACACTAAACAAGCTTTCACTCCCACCACTCTGCAGAAAACTGCTCTTGTCAAGGTCACCAGTGACTCCCATGTTACTACTTCTAATGACAATTCTCAGTCTCTCTGATCTTACCCACCTGAAGTATCTTTAAAATACATTCTTCACTTGGTCACTACATTCATGAGAAATCTGAACATTAAAAACTGGTTTCCAGTTCACCTCACTCAGGAGTTTTCCTCCTACTTTACTGGCCAGAATTTGGAGTGCCCTTGTGCTTAGTTCTGGTTAGTGCTGGTGATCTCTGACAATCTTATAAGATAAAGCATCATCTTACAGACATCTCAAAATTAACAGTTTCCAAAACCAAACTCAATCATCCTTGCTCACCAACACCACTAAATCTATTCTTTTCCCAGTGTCTCCCATTTCAGGGAATGCTAACTCCATCTTTCCAGTTGCTCAGGGGAAAAACCTTGTCGTGTCACCCTTGGCTCCTCTCTTTCTCTCATGTTCCACAACTAATCCACTAGTGAATCCTGTTGACTCCAACCTCAAAACATATCCATCATCTGACTGCCTCTCACCACCTCCAATGCTACCATCTTGCTCCAAGTCATTGCCACCTCTTGCCTAGATGACTGCAACAACCTTCCAACCAGCCTCTCAGCTTCCTGCTCTGTTCTTCCTTGAGTCTTCTCTCCATACATCAGGCACAGTGAACCAGGTTAAAAGTCAGATCAAATCAACTCATCTGCTTAAATCTCTCCAAAGACTTCCTGACTCAGAGTAAAAGGCAGTTTTTACAGTAGCCTCTAAAGCCATTTGTAATATTCACTCTGAGCCCTTCCATCTCCCATTACCTCTCGATATCCTGTGGGAAACTGCTCACCCTTGCCCATTTCTGCTTTAGCTCTAATAACCTCCTTGCCTCCTAGAACATAAAAGCCATGCTCCCACTTCACAGATTTTGCACCAGATGTTCCCTCTGCCTAGAATATTCTTGCTCACCTCTCTGCTCAAATAGCATCTTTTTGTAAACCACTTCCCTTCCCACCAGGCTACCTATCTTCCATTCTTCCTTTCCCCATAGTATTTATTACCATCTGACATACTATGTATTTTACTTGTCTTTTTCCTTCCATAAGCCCCACAAACACAAACACCCAGTATTTTTCAATGCTGTATCTTTAGTTTTCAAAATGGTGCCTGGCATATGGGGGGAGGAGGTTCTATAACTATTTTCTCAATCAATAATATTAATGTCATATTCTTTTTTCAGAATGAGCCTTTGGGGGGGACCTACAGTCAATTTAAAAAACCATGTACATCTCTCATATATTTATGTCTGAAATAAGCAAAGTAACAAGTGGTAATTGACAAGCTTTAGTTTTCTTCTTTTAAGACATCACAATGCAATAAATAACAAGGCCATTCCTAAAGTTGTTTGACAACTATTCCTCAGATCTAATCTCCAATTAATTTACATTTAAAATCACTATAGTCACATTTGCAAGTAACAGCTTCATAACAGAAAAAGTTAAGCATTAGAGGATTTTTACATAGAATGCCTACCAAAACCACTACCCATCCTCCATAAATCCTTCCCTTCTAGAACTCTTTGGTACTGCAAGGGTTTTTATGTTTGAGAAAATTCTGTCATTCTGGCACCCCATCCCATAGTATATCATACATAATGCTATTTATTTTGTGTAAGACTTGTCTCTCCAGTGAAATTTGAAATTCATTAAGGACATAGACTATGATGACCTACAATCCCTTCAGAACTGAGCACAGCAGTTAAGTACCAAGAAGTGTATTAAGTTTCTGCAGTTACACTAAGAGTGACATTAATATTTTCTTAGCAAAATGAATGTAGCTGTTGACATTTAAACTATAGCCACAAGGCCAACTTTTTAGGTCCCTCATCTGGCTATGTGACCTGATTCACTGTCTAAGGATTTCCTCTAGCATTTCCCATTTTCTACACACCACTGAGACGGCTGACATACAACACCTTTAAATCAATTCCTCCCCTATCCATTTTTATTAAATAAACCAATAAAGCCTTATAAAAAGCTATTTGTGGTTATGAGAAGTCAGTAAAACTAGTAAGTCACATATCATGGATTTCAAACCAGTACACAGAAATAGCTTATCTAAAGAGCACCCCCTCTTAAGATGATATTCAGTGAAAACAAACTGACCAAAAAAAAAGCTTAGCTATCCCAAATTTTATGTTTAAGTCATGTAATGACCTAATAGATCAGTGAAAAGCACAATTGACTAAGAATTAATGACCTGGATTAGGTTCTAGGGGTATCACTATTCAGAAAAACTGAGGCAAGTCATTCAACATCTCTAAACCTCAGTTTCTCCCTCTATATAGAATGACACAATATCCTAGCCACCTAATCGGGTTATTTTGAGGAACAGAAGAAATAATTCTTTAAAATTACATGTTAAAATATGAATTACCAGTTTTGTTATTTACATCACTGAAATTAATGACTGCTATGCAAGAGGAAGCACAAAGATTTGTTTGATAAAGATCAGAGAAGAAAACAAGAATTTTCTATCAATGACTTTATAGTTGGGGACTTTAGAGCGTTCCAGTTATATCATTATTTTAATTACTATCTCGAATTTGACCTGCTAAATTTATCTAACAAAGGCTCACAGGAAAAAAGGTTAACAATCATAATAAAGAAATTTCCTAGTACTAGAACAGAAAAAGAAAAAGCTTTAATTATCACAAAGAGAAAAAAATACATTTTTATATATATATATGCATATATATATTACCAGATTTTTTAGGAGCTCACATCCTAAGCCGCCAGCTCCAATGACCAGAACTTTACATGTATCTAACAAAAACTGGAGAGACTGTAAAGAATGAAAAGGCGTATTAAAATCTGGTTGATAATAACCATAAGTACCATCAATAAAGCAATAAGCCACGAAACAGTTTCTGATGTTTCCATGAAAAATGCAATTGAGGATAAAGAGCAGACTTTGTATTTAATAAATTATTTTAAATTTATGAACAAGGTAGAACCAGAAATTCTGTAATCTAATGATTTCAGAGGGTTTCAATTTTAATGTTTTTAAATTGACTTTAATTTTATGAAATTAAAAGGTTATTTCCAACAAGAAAAACTACTATACCTAGTTAATTAAGACATCTTTTTTTTAAACTTTGAAAGGGGATGGAAAGTATCAAATTTATTTAACTGACTTGCTAAAAAGAGAAAAGTATAAAAACCTTAAAACAGAGCCTCAAGCACTGCACAAGGTGTTTAAAGGTCTTAAGGTAAAAAGGTAAGAACAATAATTGCTGCTTTTGAACACAGTGAGTGAAACTTATAAAACAAGAGATGACAGGAAGAAAAAAAAACAGTAAAACTCTTAGAAAATTGTACATCAGCAGAAATACAATATAAAACAATGATTTAAGAACAGTATTGTAAATTATCCAGCAAAAAAAAAAAAAAATTCAGAAGCACAAGAAAATATGGTGGAGTATCCAAAGAAACACAAAATACTTTCAATTCTGTCCAAGATTAAAGGAGAGAAGTTATACTGATACAGTGAATGAAACCCAAGAGTCTGTACCTTAATTTTAGGAGTAGCATAATACTGCTATTTCAAAACAACCATCTCTTTATAAACACAAAAGACAGAAGAATTAACTATAAAGAATATATTTTCTACCTTGCAGTAAAAAATAAGTTGTATTTAGTTGAACATTTGCCTTATGTCAAACACTACCAGTCCAAAATTCTATCCCTCTATTATATAGTAGTCATATGATTTTTAACATGCAATTAATTATTTTCAATTCTAGGTAAAGATGCTCATTTCAACTAAATTTCAAAATTTAAGCAAGCACATCTATATTTCTATCAAATTTAATTTCTCATAGTAGGGTTAAAAAGGGGACTGTGTCTCAAAAGTCATTTTAAAACTGTAATTTTCAGTGAAGTATAACTTAGAATCTTAAATGAGATTATGCAGTTCTTTTACTCTTGAGAATTTTCAACATATTACATGAGAAATGTGAAAATAATGACTCAAATATCTGTCATTCAATTATAATCAGTTGCAAATATTCAATTTAGTATTTTAAGGTAACTTATACAATTGTTAATAGTTTTATTAAAGAGCAAACTAAAAAGAAAGCATTTTATTATTTTTGAAACATAAAACTATTAGAGGAGTTATTTAAAAATAAACATTTCTCACTTCAGTGCTGGGTTCGAAATCAGGGTGTGTGAAGGGTCCAGATCGCTCGAGGAACTTCTTTACATGGTTCCAGCGACCTTCCCAGTCTCCAGTGTCCCCACACCCACCATCAACAGCCATTCTGCACAGAACACAGTAAATTCAGCTGCAAAGATCAGTAGGAAAAAGCCACACCTACAACTATTATGGTTTCCCCAAATGAAAAGTAACCACACCAGACCTGCTTAAATAAAAAGGGAAATATCAATGTGGTTATGCTTATGCTTTGAACTTTTCTCTTGGCTATTATCTAGTTTATTTAATGTTAAGAACTACACGTATGATGAGATAAATCAGTCTAAATGTTTCTGGGATCCTAAAGCACCCCAAGATCAAACCTGGGATATTATTGGTCAACTGGTGAGAAATGGGCTTCTCCACATTTGGAATTTATAAAAGATCACTGTAAACTTCCCCAGTTTGTTCCAACAACACACTTGGATCAGAAAAAAAAAAAAAAGGAAGAAAGAAAAAAAAAAGAAACTCCACTTTCATAATAGTGAAGCTTCAAATCTAATATAATTCATGTGTCCTTTCCAAGTTTGAAAGATGTGATTTAATGATTATTTTTGATGAGAAGAACATTCACATATTTTTCCCTGAAAGAGATCCCAATTTTCAAAAAAGAATCTTTTAACACTATGAGGTGTTGTTTCCACTCAACACAAAAGAAGTTTGGGGTTACAATTGCACTACAGATAGGCATCACCATCTAAAAACTTTTTAGAACATACAACTGAATAAAGAGGGACTCCTCTAACAAAATACAAAATGTATTTTCTAATGGAAATGTATTTTTTACTCTCTGAAGGATTTATGTCTGGTTGTGATTATTTTTAATTTTCAAATTTCCTGTAACCCACAGTTTCTACCTCCAAACGTATTAGTAATATCCAATTTTTACAAGTATTGCCTAACAATAAAGACCATAGCATTTGATGTCAAGCTGGGCTGGTTCCACAACAACACTGTGACCTTGAGCTGATTATTAATGGCTATAAATCTCATTTGTAAGTTGTTTGGAGCTACTTCTTAAGGTCAGAACAAGGATAAAGAGATAATCCACACAGAGGCCTTAGTACAATACCTGCCATATAGTAAGCATTCAAGCCTTTACTGTCATTTTAAGCAAAGGTGGAAAGGAAATGAAAGGTGGGAAGGAATGTGAAATTAAGCTTGTCATTCCAATCCTTTTGCAATTGAAATTAAACTTTCGGAGGGAGACACATAAGGACTAAAACACGCTACTGGGAACTGGCACAGAAATTACTAACTCACCACACCCCCTGCAAGAGTACCTTCTACTCCTCCCATGTAGGGAGAAGAAAAATTATGTGGCGTGGGCCAGGTTAGAAAACAGATTAAATCTGTCTCACCAGCACAAAACTAAACATCTGATAAAAAATAGGGTGTGTAATAAATGGAGAAAATAAACTCTTTGGAGTCAACACTAACCCTTAAGAGCCAACTATTTTGCAAAAATGAAGTGCTTAGTACAAACCCTTACACATAAAGTTCTCATAAAAAGTTTGCAATACTACTATTGTCTCAGTGTTTACGAAAGGCCAAAAAGGGCCTAGTGTCCGTTTCACGTGTTTAATAAAGATTCCCTTTTCACAAGGTCACGGCTATGACAATTTGGGGTGGAGGGGGGGTGGGCTCAAGGGTCCTTACGCAAGACCTTTGGGTCAAATACCACCCCGGCTGGCCGGTGCCGGGCCTGCTGCGGTGGACCCCGGGCCCGGCGCCCGCCCGAGATACAGACGAGGAGCGGCCCGCCGGGCCCCTGGGGCTCCGGGATGGGGGTCAGGGGATGAGGCCGCGCGGCCTGCGCTCCGGGTGCCCCCCTCCCAGCCCCCCGGGCCCGCTGCGGCTGGTCCCCTAGGCCTGGGGTGGGGGGAGGCGGGGGTCCCCGGAGAGGGCCCCGGCCTCCCGGCAGCACTAACTTCTCAGCCAGCAGCTCCTCTATTCTCCTTCTTTTCTTCTCCCTAAAAGAAAGAGAGAATAAAAGAAGGGTCAGCATCACGCTACACACCGGGCGCCGCGAGGGGATGGGGGGCGAGGGGACGGGGCGGGGGGTGGGGGGACCCCGGGTGGCGGCGGCGACCGCCCACCGCCGCGCTCTCTCACAACCCAGCCCGGCCCCGCACGCCCGCAGAGCCCGAGTACTTACGGCTCCTCGCCATCCGCCATATTGTTCTCCGCCTCTTCCCAGGTGCCCCCAGGGCGGGCGGGGCGGAGGGGCGGAACGAAGCGAAGGGGCGGGGCCGCCAGGGAGAGTTGGAAAAGGACGGGGAGGAGCGGAAAGGGGCAAAGGGACGGGGCCAGGGGAAGGGGTGGGGTTGACGGCGCGGAGGCTCCCTTGGGCTTTAAAGCTTTTGCATGTAATTATAATCTTGATTAACTACACTTAATTACATAAATCTTATCCAGTGTATAAGTTGCGTGAAAATATACACATAATACATTATACGTTTATACAATTTACGTGCTAATTAATAATGATAAAAAATGGTATATTCTATGAAAAAACTCCTTGGGAGAGCCACCCTCATGCTGCAGAGCGTCCCTCTGAGGCAAAGCATCGGAGTAATTTTCACCTTAAATTTTCAGGAAACATTTTTGCGTAAGAGTACGCACTTTAAGAATAAAATCTAAATCAGTTTATAGTGGTGGGATGGAGAGATTATCATTTTCCTCCTTTGTGAATATCAATGGTAATCTTTTAATGTCACATGATTCTGTCAGATAAGTTCAGCAGAAATGGAACTGGATAGAAAAAAAACATTTTTTCTGGGGAAAAATATGTATTTAAATAAAAGTATAAAGAAAAAAAGCACAAAAATTAAGGAATAATTTAGAACACCTATAATCGCATCACCTGAAGATAAATGATTAAATTTGGACTATTTCTTCCACAGTCAGACATAAATGATGGATAGATAAACATATGTAAGTGTGTGTATGTGGGGGGGGGTGTCTGGATGACTGGATGCAAAACATCGTATTCAAAAAAATATATGTATGTATGCGCATATATATACATATATCCTTTCTTGGAGCCGGAAAAAAATTAGATTTAGAATTAGGAAGAACAGTTTAAATTCTTAACTCTCCACTTAACAAACTATAAGAGTCGGGATACTGCTGGGTCTTCATTGGTAAAATATTTGCCTTGTAAGACTGAGAATTGAATGAAATACAGTGGTTCTCAAAATATAATCCCCTGATCAGTCCTATTAGCATCACTTGGGGAATTGTTATAAATGCAAGTTTTCAGGCCCCATCCCCAACCTTCTGCAAAACCCTGGATGATACTGTGCCAAATAAAGCTTGAGAACCACTGACATGGAGTACGTAAAACCTAATGGGTACTCGGTAAATGTAACTGCTGTTAATAAATTATATGTTGTCTCCTCTTTGTCCTTTATTATCCCTCAATCAGGTTCAGTTCAATAGCCCTCATTGAGCTGAAAGTCAGTGCCAGGCAGTAAATGGGAGAAGACAGAGTTCACAGTCCACAGTCTGTAGCAGGAGACACCAGCCACTTTCGTGGGTCACATGTCTCAGTATCAACCTAGAAACCTCTTTTTTTTTTTAATTTTGCCGAGACTACTCTGCAGATAGAAACCATTGAGATTAAGCCCACGCTTTTCAAAACAGACTCATGCGGGAGGGGCCCCAGCAATGCTACTCTCTGATCAGAGAGGAGAGCTTCCGATTAGTGGCAGCAAGCTCCACAGCCCCCTCAGATGATAAAAACCAACAGGTGCTTTAGAGCTCATCTAGTCCAAACCTACCCATTTCATAGGGAGGAAGCTGAGGCCTGGGAACAGGGTGCTGATGGACAATGAAGAGGACTGCAAAGGCATCTAGGCCTTCATCCGTGTGCCTAACACCTAGACTCCTGTGGTGGTGTTTTGGTAGATGACACCAAGGCACTCCCATTGGCTCAGACGGGCCAATTAGAAATAGCCACCTGCCCTTGCCAGCAATGAAAGTAACAGACATGAAACAGATTTATTTCATTTCAAAGGTAATATATCATAAACTATTAGACTATCCACTATGGTTTGTATACAGACAGATAAATATTCAGAATGGGTCTATCTAGAAGCACAAGTGTGGATATAGGAGCTGCAGGAAGGCCAACCCCTGAATGAATAATGACAAAGTGCTGCTACTAATAGCATTTCGAAGAGTACCTGAAATCAAGTAAGGATTCCAGATGTGTCCATTTTTATTTAAAATTATTTTGACAAAGATAGAAATGTGTAGTGGGAAAACAAATTCTCTCGTATGCAGCCAGAGAGAGAAGCATGGTTAATACTTCATGAGAGAGGGAGAAGGAAATCATGCTAAATACAGTTATATCCGGTTTTTTTTCATTTCTTTATTTTTAAACCTCTTTGGAGGTTTAAAAAAATAAATTCATTTTTTTTTTTTTTTTTTTTTTTAAGTAGGCTCCATTCCCAATGTGGAACTAAAGACCCTGAGATTGAGTCACGCCCTACCAACTGAGCCAGCCAGCTGGCTGAGCCAGCCTCTAAACAAATAAATAAAAATTCACAGAACAAATGTTTACTGGATATCAATTGCCTATGATCAATGAGGAATCATATTATTACTAACAGACATCTGACAGTTTATGGTCATGCAGTCCTGAGCAGTTGGAAGGTTCTTGGTCACAGCTCCTAATGCTCACTGATCTCTCCAACAGGTGTGGGGTCCTAATGGTGCTGGTATGCTGGTCATGACCAAGATCATTTTCTCAGCTTGCCCGCAGTGTTGCTCCTTGAAATTCTTAAGCCCCAGGGAATTCTTCCACACCCTGTAACTTCCTGTAACTGAGCACTAAGGTCTGGCACATCTCTACCTAGCACTCCTCTTACTGTAATACATTTAAGTTAGTGTTTCCACTGCATTGCAAGATCCCTGAAGGCAGGGCAAGGCTGCATTCTTCTCACCTTTTTTTTTTTTAATCCCCCAGAGTGCTTTCACAGAGCCTTGAAAGGACTCAAAATATCTGTTGGCATCATACTGAAATCTTCTACCTTTTTGTCCCCTATCAAGCCTACTCAGAGACAACCACAACGATAAAATTGCAACAAGATAGAGAAAAGTCAGTGGATATTCATTATAAACCACAGAGAACAAATCAGGTTAGCGCACTATTATTAATACCATACAGATGAATCATGGCCTGTGCTATTATTAGCAACAATAGCAGTAATATCTAACTCTAAGCAATTACTCTACACTATTGGTCACTGCAGACCATTGTTTGCTTTCTAAGGTGAACAACATCCCAGCTCAGGGCTGATGTGCCTAGAGTGCCCACTGCATCAGAACAGCACAGTAGTTCAATAATTTTGTCTGGAGAAGACAGAGATGGAGAACAAAAAAAATAGAAGTGAAATAACAAGCCAACCCTTCCATTCTACACGTTCTTCTTTCCCATTTTGCCAACCTGATTTCACTCATAGTGACTCATGGTGAAACAGAAAACATGAGAATTGCATTCAGATGTGCAGAGGTTAGTAACTGCTCAGTTTTCAAAACCAGCTCATCTTCCAGTAACACTATAGTTGCCTTCCATTCCATTTCACTTAGATTAGCATCTGAACAGCTGCAAAAAATTTCCCTAAAATCCAGAACACATTCTTATGTTGAACACTCAAAAGGAGGTATTTTAAAGGAGGCTGTGTGTATTCGGACTGTCAGGGAAGGCAATGCCATCTCGCTTCACACTGGGGTTTTCCGCTCGTTTCTTTCTATTTCATCTCTATTTTGCATTCTGCCCCTTGCTCCGTCGCGAGGCCCCACTTTTTCTGTAACCAACCTCTTAGAGCCAATCAAGAAATAAAGAAGAGAAAAACGCCCGCCCGCTCCCAATTTCCTTCGCTCCGCTGCTCACCAACCGCAGAGTCCGCTGAGCGTGAGCCGCTGTCATCTCTAACCCAGCTTAGCCGATCGGTTGGCGCCGCCGCCGCCGCCAGATTCCAGAGGAGAAGAACAAGAAGCTGAGAGACTAGACATGGACGTGAATTTCGCCCCGCTCCGCGCCTGGGACGATTTCTTCCCTGGCTCTGACCGCTTCGCCCGGCCGGACTTCAGGGACATTTCCAAATGGAACAACCGCGTGGTGAGCAACCTGCTCTATTATCAGACCAACTACCTGGTGGTGGCTGCCATGATGATTTCCGTTGTGGGGTAAGTGGGGTCCCCCTCCGGGGCACTGATCGAGGGCGGCATCGTGGGGCTCCGGGTGTACATACAGGATCCCGGGATGTGGAAACGCTCTCCAAGCCCAGCCTCCGCCCTGGCAAGTGCAAGCGGTCAAGCCTGTGGAAACTTGTCAGGGCGAGGCCGCAGCAATCTTGGGGTCCCCTTTTCCTTACCGTGCCTCGGGCGGAGACGTGAGGGGATTTCTAGGGGTGAAGAAATTTTGCCAGCTTCGGACAAGAAAAACTGACGTTTATTTTTCCTCTGTGCCCTGATTAGGCTCTTGTAGGTATTTGCAGCGCCCCAGTCTTTTAAAAATAAGAAAGAGGAGGGGCGCCTGGGTGGCTCAGTCGTTAAGCGTCTGCCTTCGGCTCAGGTCATGGTCCCAGGGTCCTGGGATCGAGCCCCGCATTGGGCTTCCTGCTCGCCGGGAAGCCTGCTTCTCCCTCTCCCACTCGCCCTGCTTGTGTTCCCTCTCTAGCTGTGTCTCTCTCTGTCAAATAAATAAATAAAATCTTTAAAAAAGAAAGAAAGAAAGAGGAAAGTGGTGTAACCCTATCCTGGGGCTGGCGGGAAGGGGCGCAGCCCTGGGAGACTTGGGCGACTGGGTGTGGATCCGAACTCTGCATTCTGGGGGTTTTAGTGTAAAAAGGGCACCCAAGAAGCAACGCGCTTTGTGGGTTTATCCGCCTAGTGCCCGCTGCACTGTAGGAGGAAGATGAGCTTGGGAGCAAGAGGGTGGGTGTTTCCTGGTGGCGCATCTCCCAGTGTGGGGTGAAGGCTGTCCTGACTCTAGGAACCGGGTTCTCTTGCGTTTTCATCCAGGAGTCGTCCGGCGTGGCTACTTTCTCTCCTTCACTTCCTAGTCCGTGGTCTCATCGTATTAAAGGCCTTCTCAATAACAGATGTTAAAATAAAAAGGGTTCTGTGTTACATAGGATTCCACCCGCTTCCCGCACACACACACCCGATTTACTAGAAACCACCTTTTCTTGTAGTTTACCCTTTAAGAAATGCTTCTCTCACTTGTGCAGGATGGTGATATTCTAGATCTTGCTGATTCTATGCATCTTTAAAGAAAAAGCCAACCTCAGATTTTATAAAGGAACTTGCTTGCCATTAGAGAGGGAAAGTACAAGCTGGCCTGGGAGAAAGAGGAGAAATCCAAACTTGGAGGGTGTGGGAAAGGCCAAATAGGGTGGTTTCTTAGGGTGGTTTGCTGATCTTTGGCTTATTTATTATTGAGTCACTTCTCTGTGCCAAGCTCAAAACAACACCAAGATCAATCAGACATGACTTCTAGCCCAAGGGCATGTGACAATTGTTGAGAAGCTATAGGACCAGGAACACAGCACAGAGAGAGTTCACAATTTCCAGATGTGGTTCAGGGTCGTTGCCCCCATGCAGAAGAGAATGCTCATTTGTGGGATTCAGTAGACAGTTGCACAGATCCTCATTCTGTGTTGCTTAAGGAATCACAAACTCTGAGAATGACTTGGTGTGTGGAGGGCACAGGCTCTGAGCCGACTCTGAATTAGAGTGGCAGCCAAGTTAAAATTAGTTAGGGTAGGACAGGCCTAAGGCCTGGGGCAGCTGCCTCCTGAACCTTCCCCTAACCTTATGCGTGAGGCTCATTTTCCAGAACACTAAAACATTTCTTTAAAATGTAATAAATAGTATATAGGATTGCATCTGTTGGTTTGCTTTCTTTTTCTTTTCTCCCTCTTAGTAAAGAAACAAGCCAGACATACTATCTGGTGATCTAGATATGAGGTGTTTTTTTTTTTTTTTTGTGGTAACCCTCAAAACTTAGATATTGGCAAGGTTTGACACAGACCAGTCAAATGTTCAGAGAAAACTATTGCTTTTCAAAGAGGGGTACTGCCCAGACCAGACACAGGCTTGGGCAGCCTTGCTGCTTTGTTGGAATCCATTTTTCACTGTGAAGGTCAGGGTCCAGCCCCCTTACTAAATATAGCTCCCTCATTATGGTGCCTTAGCCTACTCACTCAGGCAGTTTTGGAGTGTTGGCCCTTCCCATTTTCCTTTTTAAATAAGAAATGTTGGTTGGCAGTGAACTTTTTGACGGTAAAAGTAAAAAATAGCCATCTTTACTTTTTATTATTCTTATTTTTAAAAATTTACAAAAGACACAGGCCAGCAGTAAATTATTTTGAAAATTGCATGTGTGTAAAATACGAGATTTCCCTCTCCTTCATACCCCAGTAAAAATTTGGTATATGACCTTTAACTGTTTTCTCTGCATCCACAAACACACAGTCAGTGATTTTTCCACAAACGACTTTTTTTCTTTATAATCTAATAATAATAATAAAAGCAAACATTTATTGAGTATTGAGTGCTCTGTGTGCCAAGTATTTGCTAAGTAATTTACGTGCATTATCTCATTCAACCCAGTGAGATGAGATATTATTATGATTATTATTATTCCTGAGACTCAGAGAGTATAAATGACTTGCTCAAAGTCACAGACGCAGTCTTGTGCTCTAAACAATGTGCCATCTTTTTTTTTTTAAGATTTTATTTATTTATTTGAGAGAGAGAGAGAGAGAACACGAGCCAGTGCGGGTGGGGGAGGGGTGGCTGGGCAGAGGGAGAGGGAGAACCAGGCTCCTGGCTGAGCAGGGAGCTCAATGCCAGGAGGGGCTCAGTCCCAGGAGCCCAGGATCACAACTGGAGCCGAAGGTAGATGCTTAACAGACTGAGCCACGCAGGTGCCCCTAGTGTGCCATAATGTGCCATCTTCTTATGAGTCATGAAGTTTTGTCTCTTAAAGCTGGAAGAAACCAAATATCTTCAAGGTCAGAGAGCTTAGTTGACTCTGGAACATTTCTCATTCTAAAGAGAACTCTCCTCTCAGTGATGTCAGTAGATGGGTGGGTCAGAGCAGAGTTGGGGGCTGTCTTCTACAGTATCTGATAGTTTCCCCTATCTTGATAGAGTGTGTGTGAAAATGTGGCCTGGGTGTTTACTGGGGAAGAGACCATGTTCAAAGGGTGTTCTTCAATGGTTCTGTCCCCTAGTAGTGAGGAGGGGCCTCCAGGGCATTGTTGGAGGGCTCTAGCCTCAACTGTGAATTCTCCTGTGTTGAAAACTGGCCTGAGTCAGGATGCAGAAAGCCTGCTTTTCCAACTCTCAGGAAAGAAGAGGGAAGACCAAGTGGATATCATCTAGCTCCAAAAACAACAGAAAGGGCTGCCTTTCCCAAGATGGAGAGTAAGAGGGATTAGGATAGAGGTAAATCTGTATCTGAGGGCCTCATCAGGCAGGGCCTCGTAATCAATCCATGGTTAGAAGTTTGGTCTTCATCCTAAAAGCCTGGTTTACCAGGCATGTGACTTCTACTCAATAGGTCTACTCTGCCTCTTAGATTATTTCTGAGTAAGTCTCTTAGCTAACAGTCCTTGTTGAAGATGGTTGTCATACCTTCTGGCTCTTTAAAGAGTATAAAGTAGTGGTTAAGAGTTCAGGCACCAGGGCCACATTAAGTAAATTTTAAATCCCAACTGCCAGTCATTAGCTGTGTAACCTTGGACTTCAACTGTGCCTGTGCCTCAGCCTCCTCATCTATAAATGAGACTAATTATAGAACCTGCCTCATAGGGCTTCTGTGAAGATTATCCGAGTTACTAGAGGCAAGGCTCTTAGACTAGTGTCCAGCTCTTAGACTAGTGTCCAGCTCTTAGTTTTTGCTCCACAAATGTTACTTATTGTGGTGGTGGTGGTGTTTTTTTTTTTTCTAATCATTGTTGGTGTGAGAAACATAGACAGCATCTTTATCCCAACAGCTCCATCCACCCAAGCTCCAGTTGCTAACTCACCTACTCCTGCCTCTCCCTCAAGACTCAGCTTTGGTACCATCTCTTTGAGGAAACATTTTCCCTTTGTCCCTCACTTCCTTGTGTTAATTGGGCCGCACACCCATGCCTGTATTTTTCCTGGTAATCCCCTCATAGGCTTTTAAGTTGTCTGTTTACCTGTCTCCACTCTGGACTATAAATTCCTTGAGGCCAGAGACTGGGTTTGGTTTGTGATTGCTTTTTCTTTTTCTTATCGTCGTTATCATTACTTTTATTTGCTGTATCCCTGAGGCCTGCTATTTGGCAGATGCTCAGTTGATGAATGCAGAGTAAATAAATGAACAGAAGGCCTCAATGTAGTCACGGGGGCAACTTTTAACCTACCTAATGGAACAAATTATTTTGAAGCACATAGCAGCACGCTAGTACATAGCAACAGCATGCTCCTAAAGTGATTCTAACTGGGTCATTGCTGACTGCACTTGCTACATATTGGTTAAGATTACTACAGCGTAAACATTCAATTTAGAAAAGGTTATAATTCAAACTCTTCACTAATTCATATTGCCCTTGTAGAATTTTGGTGAAATACTCTCCTGCCAGCTTTCTCAACACCAGTACTATGGACAATTGGGATCATATAATTCTTTGTTGTAGAGGGCTGTCCTGTGTATTTTAGGATATTTAGCAACATCCCTGCTCTCTACCCTCTGAATGCCAGTAGCACCCAGGCCCTCAAAAAAACTGCCTTCAGACATTGCCAAATGTCCCTTGGGGGTCAAAATCACCCCTGGTGGAGAACCACAGCTCTGTTGCTAAGAAAATCATGATAATTTGGTGATCACTTTCACTAAATGCAAGTTAGTTTATAACAAGTTACAAAAAACAGTTCTTGGCAGTTACTTAGCAAAACAATTTGATTTTAGCTCCTGGCTTCTGACTTTTCAAACATTAAGAATGGAGTAGATTTGAAGCTTACATGGCTTTGATCATTATCCTTGATTTATTAAATCTGTTACGCTATCATTCTTTTATTAATCTGCCTGGAAGACTCTACTGATTCCACAAACCCACTTTCTATTTTTTGACAGCATTCTGGCTGTTGCTTTTCTTCATTTTTGCTTAAAAGTTCATGTGCTCTGGAGTTCCACTACCATAAAATTGGAATTACATGACTTAATTAATAAAAAGTGCATTAAGGCCCAGCAAGTGATAATATTTAAACAGTAGCTGCTGTTATTATATTAAATCCTAGGTTCTAGGTATATTTGGAATTCTCACAGCTGTGACTTCTCTTAGAAGTATTAGATGATGGATATACTTTAGTGGTTTTGTCATAATTGTAACTTGTGTTTCTTATAAACACTTGTGTTGCTTCCCTTGAAGACTTCAGTTTCTTTTTGAGATTTAGGCGTCACTTCAGAAGAGATTGGGTGACTTAAAAGGAATAGCATGAATAACAACAAGCTGGGAAGTGTGTGTTTTGCTGAAAGTGGCTTTGCATTTTTTAAATCAAGAAAGGAAAATGCCTAAGATTGAAGAAGATATGACTTACCTCCTTCCATTCTTTACACAATACATCTTGGCACTAGATATTCTTTTTTTTTTTTTTTTTTTCCCAGTAATCTCTATTCCCAGCGTGGGGTTTAGACTCACAACCCCGAGATAAAGAGTCACATGCTCCACTGACTGAGCCAGCCAGGCGCCCCTTGATACTCTTTTTATATCATAAACAGCAATAGAAGTCTCTGCCTCTATTTTCAAAGTGAAAAGCAAAGGCAACACCTAATTGCCCTTGCAGTTTAAGTGCTCAGTATGTGATACATTCTGGTTGTGGACAGGAATTTCTGTGCTTAACAGAATGCCAAAAGATTTGAGCTGGAGAAATCTAGAGTATGGGCCATGGAACAGCAGCATCTTTCACCCTGGTTGCTTGTTGGAAATGCAGAATTTCAGGCACCCTCCCAGACCTGCTGAATCAGTCAGCTTTCTGACAGGACTCTCAGATGATTCATAGACACATTAAAATTTGAGAAGCACTGGTCTGGTCTGGTTCAAAAGAACCACTGAGAAAATTTAAATAAATGTACCCATATGCCCAGGTGTTAACTTCAGAAATACTGAATATATATTTCTTGGGTGGGTCCAGGATCTTAACTCCCCAGGTGATTCTGATATATACCCCCAGGCTGAAGTTGAGAAGTACTGATCCCATCAAACTCCCAGTTTCACAATGGTGAGGACTGGAGTTGGTGTGGCTAAATAGGACCAAAAACTGCTAATCATTAGTAGCCTCTTTTATTGTTATGAAGTAAAATACTTTCTCTGTTAAGTCATATTGCAAATATTCTGAAGCTCCTAATTAACCAAATTCAGCTCCATCGCCAACTCTCACACATTTGTATTATTTGCTTTTCTTATTCTCACAAATTCCTCCCTGCCATCAGGAGTCTTATTTCCTGGCGTGGCATCAGAAAGCACCAACCACACACAAAATTTTCAAATATATAAATGCCTCCAGTACATCTCCAGCTAAAAGGCTCATTTATCTTCAGATGTGTATGTTCAGGCCTCCCCTTTAAGACAGCACAGTGTAGCCGCTGAATGAGCCCATATATTCTTAAAGTACTTCTTCACCATGTGGCCTGTGGGGGTGTTTCCAGAGGGTGGAAATTCCAGGTGCCACTTTATGCTTGTAGTTGCTTGAAATGGCAAGGCGTTTCTGGAAGGCTTGTACTTCTGTTTGAAAAGAGCGTTACTTTAATCTTTTTAAAATGAGTGTGGTTCCATAATATATTTGAGGCCTATGGCTGCCAGTGTCTGGTATTGAAAAATAGTCAAATTGTTTGTACCTTTTAATGCTGCAAGGATGAAAAACCCAAGTTTCTAGTTGGTAAAGGAAGAAAAGGATATGAGAGCCCTGGGACGCTCTGGATCAGAATGTATGAAAACATTTGCAGATGGAATTAATTGCAGTTCTTTTATGCCAAAACCTAGCAGAAAATTCTGTTTTTGAGATTAATCAGCTTCCACGCCAATGCTACAATATTACTCTTCTCTTTTTTGCTTCTTTCGCTACACAAAGACTATGAAGCATTTGCCAACTTCTCAGGCACCGGGCTGGGAGATACAGTGGAGAGTAAGACACTGTGATTCCGACTTGCATCGTGTTTAGAGTCTAGAGGGGCAGCAAGATGAAACTACAGACATAATTAATTTTTATACAAGGATAGCAAGTGTACAAAAATATGCACCTACATAAACACATTCTTTTCAACTTACCTTCTTTCCCTTGTGCATTATTATCCCAAATTTCAAAACTCAGGTGTTGAAAATGGGACAGGCATTGAGTATGTGGACGGGGGAAAGGATAATTATACCTTTCCTTCCCATCCTCCCCTGCAGCTCAGATGTCTTTTATTCAGTTGAATAAGTATTTACTGAGCACCTGCTGTGTGTCAGATACTGTGTAGGCACCAAGGATATGAGCAGGAGTATAGCTCCACCCTGCCTTCCCAGTCCTCCCTGAATTAATCCCTTCCTGCCCTCCCATCCCTCTTTATCTGCACTTGAGGCACATGTAATGCAGGCATATGTCTTTCCTTCATGGGTTACGTGCTTCTTCTGAGTACAGAACTTTAAGAGGTCTGTCAGTGCTCAATAAAATTTTAATCTCAAAATTCTTCATCTAATAAGGATTGCCTTTTATTAAATCCTAGGACACCACTTATGCAACCTTGTTCTTGACTTTTCCCCGGACACTTTAAAAGAAATATATTCCCTGCCACCATCAGCCTGGGGATGGTAGTTTCTGTCTCCTTTTTCCCACATTAGGATTTATAATGTTTCTGGATATGTGTACAAATGAGCATATTTTGGATTCCTGGCCCCATTCTTAGAAGGCAAAAGCTCTCAATCTACTTAGTAGGGGCCGAGAGCTCTGCATAAGAAATCCAATTCTAAAAGATGAACTTGACCTTAATACCAAAATGTGCAGCACTGTTGGAAATTTCTTATTCTTTTCCTTTTGGACAGATGAATTCTATCCCTTATCACTCAGCTTCAGAATACATACCCATAACATCCTCCTCTGTCTTGTTGCAATAGGCTTGCTCCTTGTTTCAGAGAACACTTTCATGCCTGTGATCTCAGACAAAAGCTGCAGGCTGCCTCTCCCTTCTGCAAGGATTTACCATAAACAGGATTTCCCAGCCTGCCCTTCCATGGAGCAATCACTAACGGAGACACGACGCAGAAGGCAGAAAGTCCGTCTGAAGTAGAAAACCAAGGCTTTGGTTCCTGCTTCTATAATCTGCTTCTGTACGCCATCAGTGTGGTTTTTCCCTGTCTCAGAGAAACAGAAGGGAATGCAGAAATTGGGTGTTGGTGGGAGGTAAACAGACAGGAGCCTCCTTATAGGAAGGAAGATTATGTGTCACCGGGCTCATTTCCCCATCCCCAGCCTTCTCAGCGCTGTAAGAACCTGCCATGGGAAAACAATTGAATTTACTCTACCAAAAGGATTCAGAAGGAACAGTTTGTAAACAAAAGATCTTTCCACCTCAGTTCCAAAAGACTATCTGTTGTGAGAGTGACCATAGGTTCCTAATTGTTGAAAGCAATGATGAGTATACATGAGGGTCCATTATACCATTCTCTCTAACATCGTATATGGTAGAAATTTGCCCTAATATAAAGTTTAAAAAGGAACAGTTGCAAGCTAATCAGATCATTTGAAGCTCCATCACTGTGGGAAGTCTGAGATATATGGCTTCTAAACCAGGCCCAACTCACTGTTTATTAAGAATAAAATAAGCAATTAGCTTAATAAACACAAAAGAAAACATGGAAGTTCATAAGGTATGTCTTACTGTGAATAAACATGCCAACTGCTGCCAAGACAGTGGATCATTTGAGTGTTTAATTTCATGGTGCCAAGTGGACAGGATGCAACAAATAGTATCAACAAGGATACAATAAATACTGTGGGTCTTCCTAATTCAATTGGTTAAGAAAAATCTCAATGTTAGGCTACTATGCCCTTTCTGTGACAAAAGAGGCAGGCTCCCATCCCACCTTAACTGCTCCAAAGTCTCCTTTACCTGGTGATTATTAGGCCAAGGTGACCCTGATCATATTGACTCAAAGCTGATTTATACATTTACATCTATACTTTGTGGTCAGAAATAGTACTTGCCAGGACGGAAGCCATGCTGGGAAACCAAAATAACCACGGAAGGCCATTGGGGTTATCTGAGGAATCAAAGAGCAAAAGGGGCCTATATAGACATGTCTGCAGGAGTATGAGTCTCCTGTGCTTCCCACTCTCCCTCCTGACCCCCAGCACGTACCAGTGGCAAGACTTACGAAGTTCCTCCTGCCAGCAAGCCAAAGGGCCCTTTCTGACCATGTCACAATCATTCTACCTCACATCTGCACGGACATACGCATGATATTTCCTACTTTTCTTTTTCCTCTGTTCCTTTCATCACAACTCTATGAAGGTACAAAGACAGGGACTATTTCTCCAGTAATGTCTAGTGTGCAGTGAGAATAATAGTGATTTGTCTGGGAGAAACCTCCTGTCACTTGATTCATACCCATGGAAAGTTGCTGAGCTTCCTTTAAATAACATGAAAATATGCAAGATCCTTACCTACCTTTTTTCTTTCTTTCAACACACATATATTGAATACCTACTGTGTGCCAGGCAGGCCTTGTGCTAGGTGCCGGGGAGAAAATGTTACAGTCCCTGCCCTCATAGAGCTTAATCCAGTGGGAGACAAACATGCATCCAATCCTCATTCAAGTAAATGTAACACCACCACTGTGATGAGGCTAGGAAGGAGGAGCACCACTATATGGGGCTCTGATGTGACCAGAGACAGAAGAAGGGCTGATTAGGCTGGGTTTTGAAGGAAGTAGGAGTGAATCAGGCAGAGAATGGCTTGTGCGCAGGCCTGTGGGGGCCAGAGACAGGGCAAGGTCTAGAGGGAGATCGAAGCCCCAGAGGACGGGGTGTAGAATCAGGAGGTGGCGTAGGAAAAGACCACAGGCAGGGCTGCTGCTAGCCCTCAGGCTCCCTCAGACTGATTATTATTATTTTTTTTAAATTTTATTTATTTATTTGAGAGAGAGAGACAGAGAGAGAGCATGAGAGGGGGGAGGGTCGGGAGGGTCAGAGGGAGAAGCAGACTCCCCGCCGAGCAGGGAGCCCGATGCGGGACTCCATCCAGGGACTCCAGGATCACGACCCGAGCCGAAGGCAGCCGCCCAACCAACTGAGCCACCCAGGCGCCCCCTCAGACTGATTATTCAAAGCACTCCTTACTCCTAGCAGATGCAGCCTAAGCCAAATTGGTTAGTGAGTCAAATCTGGCCTGGATTGTAGCCCCTCACTTACCACCCCAGCCAGGCCTCCTTGTGCCAGGTACAAATTACACAACGGTATGCGGTGGCCTGGCGGCACACATGGGTAGGGGCCAGACCCTGTGGGGCCTTGGAGCCTGTGTAACGGACTGTTTTTATTCTAAGAGCAAGGAGAAGCAAGGAAATGGATGGGTGAATTCATATTTGCAATGACCCCTCTGGCTGTTTAAGGACCACAGAAAAACATCACCAATTTAGAGAAATCCACTGTGAGTAAATTGTTTCCCTCCTTTCTTGGTGAGTCAGGCTTCCTCAGGAACCCAACTACAAAAATGCCTTTTTTGGGTTAGAAAATTGGAACTCGGGGCAAAGTGGCTTCTACTGCTCTAGAAGTATTTCACTGCCTTTTTGGCTCTTGTGGTCCTTGCAGTTGCTGGGAATTACCAACGGTGCACTCAACTTGATCTGAGGATCTCCGTTTTGGTAAACGTTTATCGCCAACTCTACAGTTTATGGGTTTGGAGCATACTTACTAACCTGTTCCTTAGCTTGCTTATGTGTAGAATGAGATGTATTTTTTCAAGATCTGCCCTACCTCTAAAATTCTGTGATCAGCCAAGTTTTTTGGTCCCCCCCCCCCACTTCAGAAACTTATGCTGAAACTATAGCTCTAGCTAGCTGAATCGTGTTGGCACATTCAGGACCCCGTGTCCACACCTGCTCATAGCCACCTTGCTTCAGAGAGAAACCAGAATGCTAAGGGATTTCCCAGAATGATTCTTTGTTCCTGACCCCAATTGGAAGAATACCGAGAATGGGTGCGTGCGGGGGAAGGGGGACTGGAGTCCTGTAGCTGCTTAACAATACACAAAGGGCTATATTATGAATTGCTCTCACGGTTACATCAGCTGGCACCCTTTCCTCTCCCCTAGACCCCTTCGAATGTGTTTCTTCACTTCTCCGGGCCTCAGTTTATTCATCTGTGCAATGGCACTGAAGCTATTTATCTTTGAACACTCTGCTACAGGATTCTGTGATAGGGTTGTAAACCTTTTCACAACCGTCAATATTTCCAGTAGAATTTTTAACCATTACATTTATTTATTTATTTACTCAGTTACTTACGGAATAGAATGCATATGTATGTAGATGTATGTTTTTACCTCACATTAGAAAAACACTGAATGCTTTTGACTTGTTGAGCTAGGTCCTATCAGAAAATTATATTCTCTCTCTCCCTCAGTCCCCTCACCCCTCTCTGTCCTTCCCCCTTCCCTCTATCTTCCTGCCTCCCTTTCTCCCACCCTTTTTCATTCGGGGACTACCAGTAAATGAAACTCCACCCATCCGAGCCCAGTGGCAATTGTCCCCATGAAAGCTGGGGTAGCATATTTATGGGAGTTTTTGCCTAAAGGTTCCTGGGCTTTATTGTGACTGGCATGACTAAGAGCCCAGCTGTTGACTAAAAAACTTCACTCATCGCAGATGAGAACTGGCTCACACGTTCCTGCACTCACTGGAAAATGAAATTAAACTCTAGAGGGTGGTGTATGTGTTTGATTTTCCTCCAAGTGCAAGTAGGTGCCAAGGCATTGGAGTGGTACAAATTTTACTCTTTGTTAGAATGGAATGGGACTTAAGAATAAGGAAGAAAACCATTTCTGCTCCGAGTAACTTTGTTCATTTTTTCCAGCTTGGAAACTTGGTTACTTTCTAATTATAGATTGTGGCTGGGTGTGTTGTAAGCTAAAACCAGTTCTATAGGGCTCTGTGCTCCGGTCTTTTCCCTTGAACATGAGCAACAGGAACAGGTGAAAAGCAAATTTGGAATTGCTTAAGTCAGGCCTGGATTTTTTGTTGTTCTTTGTCCTGGGCTTTATTTAGACATTCAACATAGATGAATGTCCAGAGGAAAAACTTCTAGAAGTAACGTACATGGCCACCAAATACTTTGCTTGTCCAGAGGAAAATAGACAAAGCTTGGCATACTTTTTGTTGTATGTTTCACCTCACGAATTATTTTAGTAGGCATTCTAGAAAGAACTGAGTAGGATACTTTGCTAGTTTGCTACCAACCAAGCATCTTTTATTTGCAGTTTATGCAAAGCAGTTTCCTTAAACTGGAACTCTCCACTCTAGTTTTTTGCGTTAATGTTGATCTTTGCTTTTCTTTACAGCTCAAAAATATTTGGGTGAAACTAATAAACAAATGGGAATAAACTACCCACGATGCTCCCACCCAGTATAACTGCTCCAGTCTTTAAGTATAACTCTTTTCGGAATCTTTTGAGTGCTAGGAATGAGATTTATTAATCGGTGACAATTTCTGGGCCTCTCCACTCAGTTTCCTTACCACCTGCTAAGAAAGATTTTGTTTTTGCCCTGTCCAGTTCTTCCCTTCCCCAGGCCTATAATTGTCTTTCCCAGATCTGGGCAGAAGGTACAGCATAACCCAGATAAAATTTTAAAACAGAAAAAGTACAGAGTGACTCTGTGGACCCAGATGATAAAGAACTGGTGAACGACAGACAGAACAGTTTAATTGCTGGATGCTGGGAAAGCGTGGGGGAGTGGGGTGGTGCACCTGGCCACAAGAGGATCTGGAGAATCGGCAGGGAACCAAGGTTTGGGTGGGAGAAGGAACAGCTTCGCTGTGGCATCTGAATTGCAATTGCATTAATGTTGTCAGAGGGACAATGGAAGTAAAGGTGGGCGGTTGTAGCTGGCCTGTGCCAAGCCTGGGTCTTAGGCTAGGGAGCAGTTGCTTTTATATTTTTATATTTGCCTTTCTTATATGTTCATTTTATTTCTGATTGCAAAATAATGTACTAATTATAAAAATTTCTACTTCTCAGCTACATAACATATATAAATCCACCAAACAGAATGTATTATGATTACTTTTGCCCACTCGATATATTATTAATATCTTTCCATATTATTGAGTATTTAAAAATAGCTGCATATACCACCTCTAGTAAATTGGTGGCCATGTACGTTACTTCTAAAAGTTTTTCATCATAAATACCACTCATGTGATGATTGTTACAACTCAGTCTTTGCATTTTTATTTGTTTCCTTTGACTCTATGCTGGGGGGGGAGATTTATTGCCTGGAAGGGGATGAATATTTGCAAGAGTTTTGAGTGAAATAAGCAACTTACTACTATAGGGTTTAGCTCTAAATTATGTCCTACTACACTACTCTTACCACTTATGGCCATGTGGTTTAATTCCATGCATCTTTTTTTTTTTTTTTTAAGATTTTATTTATTTATTTGACAGAGACACAGCGAGAGAGGGAACACAAGCAGGGGGAGTGGGAGAGGGAGAAGCAGGCTTCCCGCATAGGAGGGAGCCTGATGCGGGGCTCAATCCAAGGACCCTGGGATCATGACCTGAGCTGAAGGCAGACACTTAACAACTGAGCCACCCTGGCGCCCCAAACAGCCTATTCTTTTTAAATGTAGATGGGATGCTGATGGTTCCTAACACAGATGACATGAGTATTAGTATTCTTATTTTTTATTTTTTTTAAGATATTATTTATTTATTTATTTGACAGAGACACAGAGAGAGAGAGGGAACACAAGCAGGGGGAGTGGGAGAGGGAGAAGCAGGCTTCCCACCGAGCAGGGAGCCCGATGCGGGGCTTGATCCCAGGACCCTGGGATCATGACCTGAGCCGAAGGCAGACGCTTAACGACTGAGCCACCCAGGCGCCCCAATTCCATGCATCTTAATAGAAATTTTTAACTTTTCCAAAGCAGTTTCACATTGATTATATTCCTGATTTTGCCCATTAAGGTATGTGATACTTCTACTCTTATTTGAAACTATTTCAGTTAGCTTTTGTGTTTCAGAAGGCAGAATTAGAGCTAAAATGTAAAGGGATTTTTTTAAAAAAAAAATCTTAGTTATCCCGAATATGAACCCTACTGTAAGTGTGAATCCTTCATCTGTTCTATTTCAGAGAAAGTAAGCTCTTGGCATCACCTCCCATTCCCGTTCCCCACCCCCAACCCCGTCCCTCATTTCCAGATCAGTCACGTTGATATTCAGAGCGTGATGAAAACACGCTGACCCTCATTGTCCTTCCCAAGTAAAATGCTCGTTAAGCCTGTTGTGAGGGTAAAAAGTTAGTAACTCAATTGTACTAGCTGACCACAAATGTCATATTAAGGGCTCTGTAGACACAGTGGGTTGGGGTGGTAGTGGGGCCACAACACCCAATCCTTCTTACTTATGAAATACTGGGTCTCGTTTTCCTCTTTCTTATCAACAGTAGTGTAACCTTTGGCCCATGTAACAATGAAGCCGGAGGCTCTGTGCTTGGAAATCTCAGTTGATAGCTCATCTAATGACACTCTCGGCCCTTTTAAAGAATCACAATGGAGTCTCTGTGCCAGGAGTCATAGACTCCGATGCCTCCATGGGCCGGGCAGGTTATGTAAGAGAGCAGTGCAGGGCAGCTGTTAGACAAGCAGCGATGAATGGCGGCTCAGTGAGGGCCATGCAGTAGATGGCGGTGGGGACAGGGGGGCTAACTGGAGAGCATTTATTCTATCTGAAAGAGAAGATGCTCCAGCCAGTCGTTGACGTGTGGAAAAGTGGGCCTACTGTTGTTAGGGTTTCTTGTTTACAGGAGAAGCTAGAAATCCCAAGTTGTATGGATTTTTTCAACACGTTGGGATTCAAATAAATGTTTTTTTAAACACTGTACCATCCAAGCACAAATGTGACAATAGACTGGGTATGGCCCATGGAGGCCATCATGGGACCTCTGCATATATCTGTTGTGGTAGCTTCTGTGAGGATTTAGATAAACCTGAAGAGCTCAGAAAATATGTCAGCATTGTCTCCGGTGTGCACTAGAGCCCGGGATGTAATGAAAGCGAAACAGCCCCTCCGAAAGAGGCAGTCTCTTTAAAATTTTAAAAGTCTCTTAGCTCTTTGCCGCATTTACTGTGAGAATGAAGACCGTTCTCAGCAATCGGAATGTTGATGTTCCGGCAAATGTCAACATCACTCTGCAGGGACACACAGTGATCGTGAAAGGACGTCAGTCTCATCAGTGTACACAGTCTTCTTGGAAGGAGAAAGAAGAGGCTCAGGGTTGACAAACGTGGGGCAAGAGAAAGGGACAGGCTCCTGTTCGCACTACCCATAAACATGTACAGAACGTGATCAAGGGCATTACACTGGGCTTCCATTACAGGCGGAGGTCCGGCTATGCACACTTCCCCAGCAATGTTGTTATCCGGAAGAATGGTTCTCTTGTTGAGATCCAAAATTTCTTGGGTGAAAAATACATCTGCAGGGTTCGGATGAGGCTTTGCTTGTTCAGTATCTCAAGCCCAGGAGAATGAGTTAATTCTTGAAGGAAATGACATTGAACATGTATCAAATTCAGCTGCTCTGGTTCAGCAAACCACAACAGTTGAAAACAAAGGTATCAAAAAAAGTTTGGATGGTACCTGTGTTTCTGAAAAAGGAACCGTTTGGCAAGGTGATGAACAAGATCGAAGTTGTCCAGCTATAGAAACAGCAAGATGCCAGATGATTCTTCAGACATATTTGTAATATGTTTTAAAATACAAACCATGTATGGACTTTGGGGGGAAAATGTCTTTGAAAATTGTGGGCCTCTAATAAGATGGACTGACCAGTTTGCTGGTGAATGTCAATCTTGGCCCCACCATTTTCTCACCTCCATGCCTCAGTTTCTTCATTTGAGAAATGAATAATTAGTATCTACCTCATTGCATTATGAGGATTAAATGAGACAATTTAGATAAAATGCTAAGTACTCAACATGTGACTTGACTCCTCCTCACCCTCCTCATCTTCACACCTGGCTGCTACCAGTGCTGACCTAGCCTCCCTCTTTTCTTCATATTCCAGGTTCCTGAGCCCCTTCAACATGATCCTTGGAGGCATTGTAGTGGTGCTCGTGTTCACAGGGTTCGTGTGGGCAGCCCACAACAAAGACATCCTCCGCCGGATGAAGAAGCAGTATCCCACGACATTTGTTATGGTGGTCATGTTGGCTAGCTACTTCCTCATATCCATGTTCGGGGGAGTCATGGTCTTTGTGTTTGGCATCACTTTTCCTTTGTTGCGTAAGTGAACCTCAGTCTTCTTTTCTTATGCCATAAAAAAAAAAAAATCCATGTAGGCGCGATTATTCATTGGAAATTTCCTAACCTGTTCTTTATGTGTGTCAGCATGTCTGCAAAATTATCAGAATTTTCTGCCACAGCAGATCAAGGCCTGATGGTTCCCTAATTCCACAAATACATATTGAGTGGAATTATACGTAAGAGTGGAATATATATATTATATCATAAGAGTGTCTGCTCCGTGCCAGACACTCTTCTGGGGATACAACAATGCACAAAAGAAATACAAATCCCAACTCCCATGGCAAGAAATTTGCACAGCCTACAACGGCCTCCAGATTTGTTGAATATTCGAGTCTGTTCTCAATCTTTAAGTGCCATTCATACTGTCATGACACACAATGAATGTATTTCATTTGGAAGTAAACTATTTACTCTCTGCCTACTCAGTAGATCACGTTTAGTATCAAAGTGCCCTAAGTCTGTAAGAATAATTGGCCCAGAATACAGTTACCAAGTACTCCAATTTTGGTGGAGAGAACTAGGTATTTTCTTTTTTTTTTTTTTTAAAGATTTTATTTATTTATTTGAGAGAGAGAGAATGAGAGAGAGCACATGAGAGGGGGGAGGGTCAGAGGGAGAAGCAGACTCCCCGCTGAGCAGGGAGCCCGATGCGGCACTCGATCCAGGGACTCCAGGATCATGACCTGAGCCGAAGGCAGTCGCTTAACCAACTGAGCCACCCAGGCGCCCCAGAACTAGGTATTTTCTAAATTTTACATGCATTGTTTACTGAGATCCCAAACACTTGAAACCTGAAATAGAGAACAGATATAATTCCAGCCTCATCAGCAGAAATCTAATTAAAATTATATATTATGTGACAGGAAGATCCCTTTAACTTTTAATAGCACTTCACATGTGCATTTATTTCATTAAATAAAATCAGTTGCTTGTTTGGAGTTATGTTAGATTAAGCCCAGAATATTTGTGGATGAATCCCACACTTTATTGGACAAAATATGTGTTTTTGTTTTTAAATATTTAAGTAAACTCTATACCCAATGTGGGGCTCGAACTCATGACCCCAAGATCAAGAGTCGCATGCTCTTCCAAATGAGCCAGCCAGGTGCCCCTTATTGGACAAAATATTTGAATCAGCAAATTCAGACTTTTTGAAATATTCCTGAAGTTTTCCTTATGTGCTAGAGGCTTAGTATTTCAAAGAGTCTGCTTTGACACACAGCTTGTTAACTTCAGCACCTTTCCACATCAGGGCCTGAGACAGGCCAGTGTAATGAAATAGATCATAGGTAGAGAGTCAAGGGTCCAGATTTCTTTTTTTTTTTTTTTAAGATTTTATTTATTTGGCAGAGAGACAGCGAGAGGGGGAACACAAGCAGGGGGAGTGGGAGAGGGAGAAGCAGGCTTCCCGCTGAGCAGGGAGCCTGATGCGGGGCTCGATCCCAGGACCCTGGGATCATGACCTGAGCTGAAGGCAGATGCTTAACGACTGAGCCACCCAGGCGCCCCAAGGGTCCAGATTTCTATTCCTAGACCTGCTGAAAATTAGCCATGTGATCTGGACCATGTATCCTATATGGGTTGCAGTTCACTCATCTATAAAATAAGGAAATTAGACAGGATCCGTGACTCATAGACCTTGATGATTGTCGGAATCATACAGGACACTTTTAAAAAAATGGATTACCCAGCCAGATCCCTTAGAGATCTTGATTCTGTGAGTTGAGAGTGGTCCTCCCAAAACCTGTATTTTTAGAAAGCTCCTCAAGTGTTTCCAAAGGCCAGTCTAGATTATAAGTCTCCAGATATAATGCACATCAGTGTTTCCCAAAATGAGGGTCCAAGATCACATATATGAGAATCATCTAGAGTGAATATTTGGCTTTTTACATTGTGGAGCTTTACCTCAGTCTTACTGGTCTGAATTTTGGGTGGTGGAGACCTGGAATGTGCCTCTTTTTAACAGGCTCTTTAGGTGATTTATTTGTGTGCAGGAGTTTGAAAATCACTGCTGTACCTGTTTAAAATACAGATTCTCAGGCCCATCCCTTTATGGTTCTGGTTCAGGAGGTCCAGGAGAGGGGCCTGGGAATGTTTCTTAGTAAACAAACATGACTAATTGTAAGTGATGAAGCAAATTTGGGGAACCTTGAGGTACCTGAGATCTATAAAACCGTTAGTTCTGTACATCTATATCCAGCATTTTGGAAAACTGCCCCTCGGGAGGCACATCCTAGGTGGACTTCACCTGCATGCTTCCTGCAGGAAGATAATGTGTGAACTGAGCATGAGTTCCTTTCTGGAAAACTTTGTATAAGTCGGTTTTTATGTAAATTGGAATCCTGTCGGTTCACTGAAGTTCAAGGCATTTAAGCCAGCAGCAGAAAGTTAACAAATCAACGGGAGGGAGTGTGGTTGCCAGATTAGGGTCCTTCCTGCTGAATATGTTTACCTTCACACACAAAGTAAACTTAATATGTGACTTTACGAAGAAGAGCTTTAGACCAAGTCCACGGATCCCTTTGAGGACTTGGATCAATTAGAGATCGGAACTTGTCTTCAGTTAACTGAGGCGGTTTCCCCAAAGTGTGAAGACAGGGAGCTTAAGGTTGAGGCGGACAAAGAACAGTTGCTTCCATGCTAACCAGGTTTCACTTCCCCACAGTGATGTTCATCCATGCGTCATTGAGACTCCGGAACCTCAAGAACAAACTGGAGAATAAAATGGAGGGAATAGGCTTGAAGAGGACACCGATGGGCATTGTCCTAGATGCCCTAGAACAGCAGGAAGAAAATGTCTCCAAAATCGCTGACTATATCAGCAAAGTGAAGGAGTAAATACGGCTGACCTGCTGATAGGGCTGCGGTGGACATCAAGTTGCAGTTTGCCCTTATCCAGACCTACTTCCCGTTTGTGTTCTCGGACTAGGAGGCTCCTGTACCATCCACCTATCTGTGGCAGCATGCATGTATAGGCCCAACTGTTAACATCTCCGATGTTCCAGAGAGAAGCCCTCAGAACCCACAAGGAAACTACCCTCCTATTATGCCTGAAGTTTCAAGTGTGTTTATGCAAACTGATAGGAAATGGATCACACTTATTTCTGTAGAGAAATAAAAGAAAAAGAATTTTGCATTGTACAGCAACAGTACTGTTAGCTTGTAGGGAAAAAACTAATTGTAAGGCAATCAAGGCAATATAAGTAAATGAAAAAAAAAACAACTGTTAAAGTAGATGTCACACATTAGCCTGTTTTAATCCTGCCCCCACCCCCCCCCCCCAGCGTCCTCCTCCAAAAATATTCCCTGGGACTATAATATGTGCAGTCTAAACTAATTTAGCTTTTAATTACTTTTCTTTTAAAATCAAAGATGATCTGTATCGCTTTGCCACCTGTTTGACATGCAGTGGAAACTGGATAAACCAGTTGTTTTTATTTTGTTTACAAGTATAAAGATAGCTGTTTAGGAGAATATTTTGTCAAATTTTTGTAAATTTTTGAAATGCTAGTAATGCCTTTTCACTAGCAGGTATTTTGTTGCAACCTAAATATCACCTTCTTTAAGGTTATAGCTACATAACCTGTATTATTCTTGACAGTCTTGTCAAAAAAAGCAACAACAAAAAAATAAAACTTGAGTTCTGTTTGTATTGCACATTTTTTGTTGTTTTGACAAAAAGGTGTCCAAGATAATGTTTCCTATATATTTTTTTCACTGTTTAGTTTTTAACTGGAACATTTAGAAAGAAGGAAATCAATGTACACTGTTTTGATTTCTTAGGGGCACAAAGAGAACAATAATGGTTGGTCTTTTGAAATCTGAAAGGCATCTGTAGGTGACCAAGCAAAGACTTATGAAAATGGGAGTCATCAGTGGCTTTCGCCCTTCATAAAAATTTTAGATAGCAATGGTTACAACCGTATGTTTTTATAGATAAGGCATTAGAATCAAGATAGCATGAGTGTGTATATCCTGTTACTTTCTTCCTTTTATTTCTCCTGTATTTAGAAATAGATGATACAAAATGTTTTGCTTGCCAGTTGAGTGATTTCATAGATGAACAGAAAACATTTGGGTTTCCCTAACACTGAATTATGAAGACAACTGGAGCAGTACTTACTGAAGAGACTCTCTGTACGTCCTAAAATAATAAACAACAGCATATGTTCCTCCTGCTTTGTCTTGCATTTTAATTTCTCAGCCAACCTGCAGCCTTCCTTTCTAGTACAGCGACAGCACTGTGACTTCATAGACATGGTGTAGAGTTTGTACCATTACCCAAATATGGAGAATAAAATTTATCAAAGATTTTTATTGGTGAGACTTTGTTTAATGCACATTAAACAAAGTTTAATTTATTTACTTTCAAGTGTGTTTATGCAAACTGATAGGAAATGGATCACACTTATTTCTGTAGAGAAATAAAAGAAAAAGAATTTTGCATACTTTGCATAAACACGCAAAGATATTTATTGCGAAATATCTGGGATACTTGGTGCCAGCCCTCTAAACGATGAGGACGTGCTGGACGGCAAAAACCACTCAGCGCGTGTCTCAGATACAGTAATCTCTCCCCGCCCCCCACCCCCCCATCTGTGCTTTAGCTTTCCATGGTTTCAGTGACCTGCAGTCAGCCTCTGTCCAGAAGCAGATGATCGTCCTTCTGACACATCCTCAGGAGGTCAACGGTAGATAAATACTTCATCACAATGCCTACTCCACTCCTCTCACTTCATCTCCCCAGGAGACATTTTCTCATCTCAAATCATCACAGAAGGGTGAGTACGTTCAATAAGATAATTTTGAGAGACTGCATTCACATAACTTTTATTGCAGCATATTATTATTATTGTTCTAGTTTATTATTAGTTTTTGTTGTTAATCTCTGTGCCTGATTTATAAAGTAAACTTTGTTGTAGGTGTGTACAGGAAGAAAACAGTGTATATATAAGGGGTTCAGTACTATATGTGGTTTCAGGCATCCACTGGGGTTCTTGGAACATATCCCCACTGGATAAGGGAGGGGGGGGGACTATGGTACTGTTTAATAATACTTTAATACTTTATTAATTTCCAGCCAGAAAAAAATTGAATCCCAACGGGATCCTTTTTTAAACCTGACATATTTGAGCCCTTTCCATTTTCTACACGAATTCTGTAGACGGAGTGCAATCTATTTGGAAAAAGGGACAACTTAAATAAAAAATATACTCATTATAATTACTAATGGTTGGTGGTCAATTCTGGAAGGAAAATAATATAAAAATGTAGCATGTAAGAGCTGTAAATCATTGCATTTTAAAAATAAGTTAAGGGGTGCCTGGCTGGCTCGGTCAGTAGAGTGTGCGACTCCTCCTTGATCACAGGGTTGTGAGTTTGAGCCCCACGTTGGATGTAGAGATCACTTAAAAATAAAATCATAAAAAAAAAAATGAAAAAACAAGTTAAAATCTTCAACTAAGATTTTTAGGGTAGGAGTGGGTAGATGGAAAAAGTGTAAGTAAGCTGCTTCACCTGTCTCTTGACAAAAATCTGTGTAGTGAATCAGTAAGCTATGAATTTGGATCATCTTTTCTCTTTGCACGTCTAAAATTAAAGCCCTCTTGAGGTGCCTGGGTGGCTCAGTCATTAGGCGCCTGCCTTCGGCTCAGGTCGTGATCCCAGGGTCCTGGGATTAAGCCCCGCATCGGGCTCCCTGCTCGGTGGGAAGCCTGCTTCTCCCTCTCCCACTCCCCCTGCTTGTGTTCCTTCTCTTGCTGTGTCTCTCTCTGTCAAATAAATAAATAAAATATTTTTAAAAAATAAATAAATAAATAAAAATTAAATTAAAGCCCTCTTTTAGGACTATTAGCGATTTTTGAAATTCCTGACTTCATTAATACTGTGGCTATACAAGTAAATGCATAAGGGCTTTCAAGAACTTCAACCACTGATATATAGAAGGCTTTTAAACATGTTTAGAGCACTATGTCCCATCAGCGGTTAGCCTCTTGATGTAGAATATGCTAGATACTTAGGAAGTTTTATTTACAGCAGGGCCTTCTTAACCAACCTGCTTGGCATGCAAGTTTTATAGAAACGGTAACATAGGAGAAAAAAAACTCTCAGCCACTGGCTATTGTAAAATCAGTTACCTGATTGAAACTATAGCTATTCAAATGTGGATACTTTAGTATACACTAAATTATCCTTAAAAAATGGAAACACCATATTTCTTTCCCATGACTCGTCCTTCTAAATAATGTATTTTTAAACTTTTCCCCATTAGGTTTATTTTCCCCTAGCCTGTTTTGCTTGTTATATACCACCTATGATTATATAAAAGGAGAAAGAGAGCAGATGCCAACTATTCACTCAGGTGAGGCACCAATGTATGATTTCCTGATTTCTAATGCTCATGCAACGTCCATACAAAATTCCAGATTCTGCACATCTAGTGACCAGAACAGATAATTGAGGGCTCTAGGAACTTGGAAAGAGGAAAGACCACTGGGGTTGGAGTTATCTGAAAGATTTTTATGGAGGCTTAGGACCTAACCTGTGTAGTGTACAGGTGGGGTAGGACTTTGGTTAATGGAGAGCAGAAGGGTAGTGTTTTGGAAAGTGTTCTATGGAAGGGCCAATGAGAGCAAGGCACAGGGTGTGTATGAGGATGTCTTATCAAGAGACGTATAAAGAATTTGTGGCAAAGCAGACTGAATTACTAAACTGGGAACAGATAATGGAGGGCCTTGAATAATACGTTAAGAAATTTAAGTTTAAACCTATAACAAGTTTCCTCTAGAAGATTTCTGAGGAGATTCACAAGATCAAATTAGAGTCACAAACTAACTTATATATATATTTCGTTAACTAAAATTAAAAACTTGTCATTAACTATCTTATTTATGCAAAAAAATTTTTTAAACAAAACATGCTCTCTGCCTTTGTCCCTCTATATATGGAAACAGGGAAGTGTATATGTATATATATATCTGCAGGGTTTGTTTTTCCCATTACTTTTCCTGGAAACACTGTGTTCTCCATGTCCTACGCCTCCTTGCTCTGCTCCTCACAGATATGTACTGCTTCTGAAGTACGACGCGCCAGGGGAATGTCCAAGAGAGCAAACTGAACAGGGTTGGAAACTGAAAATCCCACCTCTTCTCCAGAGAAGAGCTAATGAACAGTTCCTCCATTTCAGAGCATCCGCATTGAGCATGGAGCTCAATTCACCCCTCACATTTCCACAGAGTGAAACACGACTGGTGCCATGAATTACAGCAGGAGATGGAGGAAGAAATATTTAACACTTCTATAGTATTTATTGTTATTTACCAGAAGAAAGCAAGAGTAAAACAAACATTTATGGGGAAAAAAATTTTTCATTTTAAACTTCTGCTGCTGGAAGCATGACTAAATTTTACCTAAGTCACTCAAATGGATTGGAAGTAGAAAATGTTGTCCCAGAATAGTAATTTTTTATCTCCTTCCCCCTTCCTTGTCAGGCCCTTATTTTGCCTCTGCCTTTACAAAATCCTATCAGATGCCAGCCTTGTTCCCAGTTCCACCACCTGGCTCCAGAAGTATGCCGCTGAGACGGTCTCCAAGCTCTGACCCGAGTCATTGTCTCAATTCCTTGTTCTTCTAGAGTATTCTGTTGCCACTTATGCCAGTTCTTTTGGCAGTTGCACCTGTGGATTGAGGTAGTTGAAGAAAAGGGAAAAAAATTAATCCTGGAAATTCAAGAGTTTGGCAGCAAAAATGACAAAACTTACATGCGTCAGAAGTTGCAGAATGGATGAGAAATTTGGGCCAGAGAGCCTCCCAAAGCATAATAAAGCAACAGTAACAACTATATCCACCACTCCTGGGGCATTTAGTGATGCCAGGGACTGATCTAAGGGCTTAAGCACATGGTAAAGCATATCATAAAAACAAAAGGGCGGATGCTGGAGTCTGCCCGGTTCAAATCCTGGTACTAGTATTCCTAGCTGTGTAGGGCTGGGCATCAATTTTCTCAGCTGTAAAATGACAGTAACAGTTATGTGGCTAATGGACAAGGCCACTTTAAGGATTACGTCATATAAAACAAGTTAGTAAGCAACGCCACACTTCAAAAACATCTTCTCATTTTATCCTACAATAGTCTTATAAAGAGGGGACAGGCTCGGAGAGGAGAAGATTAGTTAGTGTCCGAGCAGGATTTGAACCCAAATCTGCCTGATTTCAGGACCCAAGCCTTAACCACAAAAAAACAAACAAACAAACAAAAACCGCCACAAGAGTATAAAATATATGTTCTTTTATAAACTGGTCTTTCCTTTTTGAAGCACATTCCTAATTTGAAACTCACTTAAATTTAAAAAAACAAAATATTTGGAGAAGCCCCAAGGGCAAAAAAAATTACCAAAGAGTAGCCTACCAATTAACTTTCAGGTTTATTTCATAGGAACAACTTAAAGATAAGGCAAGTTCTTAAACAGTTGCAAATGGTGTCACATCTTAGGAGAGTGACTTATCCATCATGTAGGGACCTTCCAGAGGACACTGAAGAAGTACAGAGGACACTCAGAGTTTGTATAATAATGACTAAGATGGGAGGGTTGTGACTGCACTTTCATAGGGCTCAACCATGGAGAACACAAAACAGTGAAGAACACCAGTGAGCCAAAAATACAACGCCAGGCAGTTAAAATAACTACAATGCTGCAGCAAATAATTAAAACAGTGTGTTCTTTGTCTTGTTGAATGGGGAAAAAAAAAAGCATTTTTATATAATGCTATTCCAGATACATGTTTATATGCAGGGGAGGGATCCAAACTAATAAAAATATCTTAAAAAGCAAAATGTGGCACTGACCCAACATAGTAAGCCCAGACACATATTGATATATTTAAAATATGACCAAGCTGGAAATTCAGATCCCTGTGAACAAGAATGAATCATGGTTAGCTACCATTGGTCAGCTATTTGGAAAAGAAATAACAAAGTGGGCTTCTTGCTCCCTACTTACTTCTAGAATTTAACTCTTTAATTCATCTGTAATATGGAATGTTCTCTTAAAAACCAAAAACTAGGTTAGCCCGGTGATGGGTATTAAGGAGGGCACGTACTGCATGGAGCACTGGGTGTTATACGAAAACAATGAATCGTGGATCACTACATCAAAAACTAATGATGTATTGTATGGTGACTAACATAATAAAATCAGAAAAAAAAACCCCTCAAAACTATAAAAGCATCAATAAAAGATGGGCAAATATTTTAGTAAGCTTCAAAAGAAGCCATTTCTAAGCAGAACACAAAAGACAGAAACCAGAAAGGAAAAGAGAGCTATCCTCGATGTTCTAAATATATAAAACTTACAAACACATGAGAATCAGCTTGCAGTACTGTCAGGGGCCCTGTTCCCCCTTCACTGACTGGTTAAAATTAGTTTAAGAGAAGTATGTGTGGATAGCATCAAACAGGGCACACACGTGTATACACTCACAGAGACTGGGGCAGGAAGAGAAGATCCATCTCAGCAGGGGCTATTTCATTTGGTGTATCAAGTTGAATTCCTGCTCTCATTCAACGCCTCAGTGGGTGTCCAGGAAGAGATGAGGAAGGCCTACTCTGAGGAATTCCGAACCTACTAGGAGACCCACACTATACCCATTAGGGTGCTCAACCTGAAGCAGAATGTGGGAGATGCTTTAAGAGAGGTAGAGATGAAGGGTCATGGAACTATAAAGGGAGCATATTCACTACTGATGGTTTGTTCGGTTTCTTTTGCTAAATAGAAATCCTATTTGAGCCAAGCCTGTTTGGATAGCTTTCAACAGATAGAAATAGAATTAAAGGTCATTTGAGCAGAGGGCATGGAGGCAAGAAAAGAAGACCCTTCAGGGCAAGTATCAGGAGATGTGGTTTACCCTGGGTGTCACAGAGTTGTGGTTTTGGCAGTGTGGTGTCCACATAAGCAGCATTAGCATCACCAAGGACCTGGAGAGAAATGCGAATTCTCAGACACCATCCAAAATCTAATGAATCAGGAACTCTAGAGATGGGCTCAGGAATCTGTACTCAGCCTTCCAGGTGATTCTGATGCATGCTAAAATTTAAGAATCACTATCACAGACTTCAGAAATGTTGTATACTATACTCTTTTTCCCACTAGGTATTAGGAAAAGGCAGTTCCTACGCTGTGTAATTCTAGTCAACATATGCTCTTTCAAGAGGAGTTTGAAATGTTACATAGCTCTTTCCCATGGAGATTTCTTTTATAAGGAGCTAATGGAACAAATAAAATAAGGAACAAAAAAATAGGGTGGGGGAAAAAAGTCGTTGAAGACAACTCTGGGGCTCTAGACCTGAATGTGTGAGAGAAGGGAAAGAACAATGAACACAGGGAACCAGAAACACAAGTAGACCTCAACTCAAGAGGTTGTCTGGGGAAAGACTGAACGAAGGAGCTAAGAAAACCCCAGTGATCGGGCGCTTGGGTGGCTCAGTTGGTTAAGCGACTGCCTTCGGCTCAGGTCATGATCCTGGAGTCCCAGGATCGAGTCCCACATCGGGCTCCCTGCTCGGCAGGGAGTCTGCTTCTCCCTCTGACCCTCCTCCCTCTCATGCTCTCTGTCTCTCATTCTCTCTCTCTCAAATAAATAAATAAAATCTTTAAAAAAAAAAAAAAGAAAAAAGAAAACCCCAGTGATCTAAGCAGAAAGAGAGATCCGGGGAGTGTCCTAGATTATGTGACAATTGAAACAAAGGGCGAATATAAAATGGGAAAGAGGAGGAAATTGCAAAAGTATAGAATCCAGAAATCCTCAAGAGAAAAGATCTTGTTAATGAGGCAAAGACATGGCCAGAGATGGAGATGAAGACTCAAGAGTCTGTAACGTCCCATTTCATAATCATAACAACTGCCGATATGTCATGGAGTCTTTTGGCTAACTAAGTCTGCTTTTGATATTCTTAAACTAAAGTCTTTCCAAAGGAGACATTTAGCTGTGTTTTTAGGCAACTGAGTGGAAGCAATCCAGATATACATAGGTGAGCCCAAAGTGAAATTGAGTGAATGTTAAACTACCTTTTTTGATTGGCACTAAAGCTTGCAGGTGATATAAATGCATTTGGCCTCAGTGAATGAAATGATTGTTGCAGATGGGATCTTATTTCAGGGAGAAGTACAAAGACCCATCTAGGATGGTAGGCAGTGAATGGCCCACAAAATTTGGGGATGAAAGGAAATCACACATTGGCCAGGGAGGGATAATCCTGTACAAGTCTCACGTCTTTGTTTCGGGCTGGTATCATATTGACTCTGATATTAACTTATTGGGAAATGAATTTGTGATTACCTAATGAATTCACCTAAGACAGAGAGTTTAAAAACACACCTAAAAACAAGAACAAAACAAATGAAAAAATTCTACAGGAGCCAAGTAAGTAATGCAAATGAGGGAAACAGGCCAGGTATTAGGCAGTAGGGCATGGTGGAGACTGAGAGAAACTGGAGAGTCCATTACCTATTTCAAGGGAGAAGCCAAATGCCAGATCCAGCTGATGTGTGCCATGAAAATGCAAGCCCACTGTGGCCAGCTCTGATGTTTCAAATGGTGCCAGATATCTAAATGTTATTATGTGATATTTTAAATTTTGTACAACAATATCCAAGCCAAACACTCCAGGCCTGCAGATGTGGCTGATAGTCTGCCAGTTCTCCATACCTGGCCCACAGAATAATCTCTCTTAAACTGGTTAAATGGGCAGCTTCTTGGAGGAGGTAGCATTTAAGCCAAGCAAGTGTACAGATTTTCCTTTATTCTTTGCTATCAACTTCATTTCAAGAATCTCAGGCCAGAAGCATGGCATGGGGAAAGAACAGGCATTGAAATGAAAAAATACAATTAAAAAATATAAACAGACTGCTTGATGGGATATATTTTACTTATGCAAAAATACTATTTGCAAGTCCATGAGAGGAAAATGAAAACAAAAAGGAAAACAAGACCAGCTAAGGCTAAATAATTTATGTTTTTGGACATTCAGGATTCTAGTTAGGAGCCTCAGTTTTTAAAAAATCACAACAAAAATGAAATCTTGCCATTTGTAATGACATGGATGGAGCTAGAGGGTATTAGGTTAAGCAAAATAAGTCAGTCGGAGAAAGACCATTATCATATGATCTCACTGATATGTGGAATTTAAGAAACAAAACAGAGGAACATAGAGGAAGAGAGGATAAAATAAAAGCAAGATGAAATCAGAGAGGGAGATAAACCATAAGTGACTCTTAATCATGGGAAACAAACTGAGGGTTGCTGGAGGAGAGAGTATAGGGGGATGGGGTCACTGGGTGATAGACATTAAGGAGGGCACGTGATGCAATAAGCACTAGGTATAAGACTGATGAATCACAGGCTTGTACCTCTGAGACCAATAATACATTATGTGTTAGTTAATTGAATTTAAGTTAAAAAATATTTTTAAAAAATCACATTTCAAAATTATGCTTTAATTTTAACCTCACACTTGAAAACCCAGGGGTTTGGAGGGCATCTCTGTCCACAGCACAAGAGGGGGAGAGAACAACCTAAAAACCTTTAGTTTCACTTTTCCAAAGTGAGTGCTGTTATGTCTCATTTGACTGGCTACAAATATCCCTTTCTGCTGGGACTTTACCATATTACCACCAAGGGCATTTTCAATATTTCACTCAGTCTAAGAGGCACATTTTGTGACATTTCCACAGCCCCCAAATCAGAAAGCACCTTACAATCCGTAAGCTTTGTAACAGCTGACTGCAGATTCAAGCACGGACACACCACGGCCTTCTGCACTATCAGCACTTCCATTAACCACCCACGCAGATGTATTGCCATTTAGAGTAGCTTTTTGAAGAGTGACAAAACCAACTTGACAAAATGTGATGGGTACGTAACAATTCTTTGTACTATTTTTGAACTTCTGCAAGTCTAAAATGATTTCAAAATAAAAAGACTATCTTCTAAAAAGATCACACTATGATTCAGCATGAAAGCAGAAATTTATTATGTAGCAAGGCACACAATTTGATCAGTGGAGAACAAAAGGTCATTAGTGGAGTGAATTTTGGTCAGTGGGATGATGCATTTGCACATTTTTTTTTTAAATTTTTTGCGGAGCATCTTACAGGACTACGTGGATGAAGTTGTGTGACATTCTCTATCTTAAGTACATGCAAAGAGATGTCTCTCACAGGCCAAGCCAGGCAGGTAAAAGAAGGAGAAATTGCCAATCCCTTAGAACAGATAAAAGACATTTCAAAGCAGAGGCTGATATGCAAGACCATCATTCAAAAATCATGTCAGAGTTTACTTTGAAGCATGTTCCTTTCTTAGTGGACATTAAGCACAAACAAAACACAGTTTAAAATTGATAGCAGTTTAGAACTAATTGAAAATTAAAAATGTAGCAATTAGCCAGGGGTTACGTTTTTGTCATTATCCTCATAAATTTATTTTAATGTCTTTTGTTCTAGAATCTCGACTCAAAGTTGAAGTGTTTTCAGTTGACTAAAAGGCAGAGTGTCCTGACTGTGGAAATTATAAAACCAAGACCGTAAGTTCCGTGAGGTCAAGACTGTGCCTGTCTTATTCACCGCTATATCCCTGCCCCTCTGATGGTAGCTGACATGCAGGTGCACTACGTAAGTATATGCTACATTAACGAATAAGTGAATGGGTAGAATGAAACAGACTCCAGGGTAAGCAGACTTGCTCAGTAGAACACTCCCTCGGAAGGCAGGGAATTGGGTCAGATAATCATCTGAACTTCATTCTCTCTTCTACTCTGAATCCACATGCCACCTCTAATGTAGATTTTAAAAAGACTTCTCTTAGGGCACCTGGGTGGCTCAGTTGGTTAAGTGTCCCGACTCTTTTTTTTTTTTTTAAGATTTTATTCATTTGAGAGAAAGAGAGAGAGAGCACACTAATGGGGGGAGGGGCAGAGGGAGAGGGAGAAGCAGGCTTCCCACTGAGCGAGAAGCCTGATGCGGGACTCGATCCCAGGACCCTGGGATCATGACCTGAGCCAAAGGCAGATGCTTAACCGACTGAGCCACTGGGCATCCCAAGTGTCTGACTCTTGATGTCAGCTCAGGTCATGATCTCAGGGTCATGAGATCGAGCCCAGCATTCAGCTCTGTGCTGGGCGTCGAACCTACTTAAGATTCTCTCCTTCTCCCTCTGCCCCTCCTCCCCCTGCATGCACTCTCTCTGTCTCTCAAAAATAAATAAATAAAAATTAAAAACAACAACAACTCCTCTTCAGTCTTTTCAGACTGTTATTTTCTGATGGTACAGCCTCCCAGGCAGCTTGGATATGCCTTACCAATGACTGGTTACACAATGACAGAGCTAATTTCTCTCAAATCAACACCCCATCCACCCCCCTACAGGGGTCTGGCTGCCTGGAGAAGAGCAGGTGCAGAAAGTCTTGATGTAGTACCCAAAGGGCAGGTGAAGAACTCTTGCCTGACCTCACGGGACCTTCTAGTGTTCTCACCCTGGCTTCTACCCTAGGAAGAATCAGAATCCCTCTATGACATAGTGGAAAGTCTTCTTTGATTGAGAAGAATGGAATGCTGTCAATTCTGCATAACCAGGAGATGAGAATAAGGGATATACATCTGTGTAACACATCTTGAAGAAATTGTGACTCCCTATGATGAAATAACAGATGGACTATTTTGGCTAAATTACACACTAGATTTTAAAATAATACAGTTCATTATCAACTACCTGTGACTTTTGGACATACTCCTTTCAGATTCCATAAATGCTATCATAGTAATGACAAAAAATATTATTTCTTCAACTTTACCTGCAAGGAATAACACATTTTCATGTATCAGCAGCAGTTAATCGTGGATCACTGTAAACATTAAAGCTGAAATAATAGTCAAAACTCCATTAATTCATGGTGATGCTAACCTGAAGTTTACCATTTGTCCACCTAAAAAAGTGAGTATATGAGTGCAGTTGCAGGTAGTCTCTCTTCATCTACTAAAAAAGAACCAACTATTTTTAAACATTTTGGAAGCACTCAGTTACTTACAAGTGACGGGCCTAATTTAGGCTTTGTCCTTTATTATTCCCGCAGCAGGTTCCTCGAGATCTCTGAAGGTCAGCTCTGTGGCTGGGATGAATAAACGCTTGACCCTGGGCCTGGAGCCGAATTTCAATGTCAACTCTACCTCTTTCTAGCTCTATCTCCTATACATGGTATTGAACTTCTCTAAGCCTCAATTTCTCTTTTATAAAATGGGGAGAATAATAATACCTACCTCATTGGGTTGTTAAGATGATGAGTTAATTCATATAATGCATCTGGCCTATAGTAAGTGCTTAATAAACGTTAGCTATGAATATCACTGTTATAAAGTTGTCTACATGTGTGCACATCCTTGGGGATAATTAGTAATTTCGGTTCCCTGGCAACGCTGATGGGCTTCCTCCAGTTAGTCACCACTAATGAGACTCTCCACGTGTTAAAACAAGCAGGGGGAGAGGTGGGATACACCGGAGCTCATTCACCATTTCTCCTTCTCTCTACTTACGGGCTTAAGATAGGCGACGTTGCTGTGACGAATGTCATTCAAGAGCTGATCTCTGGGAGTGATTTCTACCAATGGGGGCGGCCTGTTTCTTGGCACCGGTTTGAGCGTTCTGATGACATCTTTGAGGTTGGTCTTCTCAGGTGGTTCTCTGGCCTCGGGCATCCGAGATTTGCGCTGGATCCTCTTCAGCTTCACCACCCGGAAGGAGTCAGGGTCCGTCCTGTACTTCGGAGGCTGCGACGGCTTCTTGATCATTTCATTCTGTTGACCGAAGGGGGCCGCTTGGGGGTTGGGAGGCTGAGGAGGAGGTTGGAGGAAGTCCCGCATCCTGGGATCGGGCATGGGTCCCCCCAACCTCTCCCACATTCCAGGTGGCAGCCCCAACCCATTCTCCAACATGGCTATCAACTTCCTCTGCTCTTTGAGCTGCTGCTGCTTCTGTTCCTCTTGTCTTTTCTGCCGTTGCTTGTCCTGATTCCTGGTGAGCAGATTGGTTACCACCATTCTGGGACCTGGGAGCTCAAAATGGTAGCCCATCTTCAGGAGAGTGGTGTTTGCCTTCAAGAGCCGGGAGATTTCCATTTCAGCTTGGTGGCCCAGCATGTGTCTTTGATTGTGAAACCGAAGCTCGGTGAGTGTCTCATTGAACTGGAGGCACCTCATGATGGCCACAATTCCTTTACCTGTGATGAAATTGGACTCGATGTTGAGAGTGGTAATGCTCCTATTTTCCCGCAGCATGTTCGCCAAGGCGAACGCGACATTCTCATCCGCGCCCACGTTTGCTAAGCTGAAGGTTTTGATGTGTTTGTTTTTCTTCATTGCATTGACAAAGTCCAGTAACATCTCCTTGGGGATGTTTTCAATGTTGTTCAGGTTGAGCTCCTTCATGTCGGGGTCATTCTGTCTAACGCGCCTCAAGCTCCCATCCAGGTCTGTTTGGTTTCCCGAAGGCCTTGCACTCACTTTTAGAAAACTGGTATCTAGAGCTAACTTCTTGGGATCTAATTTTGATATTTTTTTCTCACCTTTTTCTTGGGCCTCTGGTCTGTCTTTCTGTTCTCCAAATGCCTTTACTTGTGGGCGGCTGCTCTCACCATTTCTGATCTGCTCCTTTACCTCGCCTTGCACTCCTCTTTGTGGCTTTTCCACGCTCTCTTCGCTGTCATCTTCTCCTTCCTCATCTTCATCCTCGCCATCCTCATCCTCGTCATCTCCTTCATCTTCTTCCCCATCAGCATCACTGGTTTCTGGGACATCATCGCTGCCTTTTGATTCTCTCTTATTTGCAGCGATTTCATTGTTGAGCTTTCCTTTTAAATACTGGGACACATTTTTATTACCTTTGTCTACTTCTTCATGCTGTTCTTGAGTGTCCACCTAAAAGAGAGGTTTATGTGGGTTAGAATGCATGGCAATGGAGAAACAGGAAGCAGAGCAGTTGCTACTGGAAATAAGAGATTTATTAGGAAGTGAAAAAAGTAAGCAAATAAGTGGTGTATATAGTATCCATTTGTGTGCATATACATATATAAAAACGCATATACAACATATAAAAGTTTATAAATGTATAAGAAAAACAAGTCTGTTGTAATGTTTACCCAATCAGCAGTTCTCTCTTAGAAAGAGAGGGAACCATTAAGGTAACAGGGAAGGGTGTGGTGCCTGGATGGCTCAGCTGCTGGAGCACCTGACTCCTGATCTCAGAGTTGTGAGTTCAAGCCCCACTTTGGGTGTACAGATTACTTTAAAAATAAAATCTTAAAAAAAAAAGATAACTGGGGAGGGGACGTATTTGGGGGATTTCCAGTTTTTACATTATATAATTCTGGAGTGTTTGAATGTTTTTTTAAAAACAAGATACACATATTAGTTTTGTAAGCAAATATAATCTAAATAAGGATGAACTTTTATAGCCATACTACAGATACATACAAACACATACTTTTTGTGTTTACCATTCCATATGGTAAAATGAAACCTAATTTTGTTTTTGGATTCTGTATTGTTTTTTAAAATGGTGTTCAATTCTAGAAGTGGTCCAAAAATTATTTGCTTTGAAAACCTTACGGAGTTACTCGATCAATACACTGAAGTCTTTGTTTTATATATAGCCGAATAGGCATTTTTGTGTTCAATAGTCCTGGGTTACACAATTTACCTGTTGCCCTAAACAAAATTTACATTCCCAGGATATCTGCTAATCTAGTATAATGTGTATATCAACTGTCCCTGAACACATAATATATTGTGGGGAAAATGAGAGCACTCTGATACTCTGAAATATACCAAAGACCTAGACTTGGATTTTTTGTCTCCTCAGCTCTGTGACAACAGCCCTGACTACTCCAAGGACAGGATCACAAGTCCAGTTCTTTTGAAACAAAGTATCTAGGGGGCAGTGCCAGCTACAAAAGAGGGCGGGATTATACAGACATTTAGAAACAACTGCTTAGTCTAGAAAGGAAATTAGCAGTCTCTAAACAATGACCTTTATTAGATTCTTGCCCATCAATTAGTGTGCTTGCCTATACCCCATGTGTACCTCATAGTGTCATTTCGGACGCTGGTGTAGCATTTTCAAGCAAGAACTTGATCTTGCTTACAACATATTGTAGGTTGGAAGTGACAGTTGACAACAGTCATCCTAACAACCTTAAAAGACGTCCCCTCTGCATTTCTCATCTGTCCCAGCAGGGGGAGCCAATCATCAAGCTGTTTAAACTATACCAAGGAAAGAAAAAGTGTTCAAAGTACCCAATTTTCTTTTTCTGAAATTTGCATTCAGATAGAATTGGTTTTTACTCCAATTGTATAATATGTTGATTCCAAATATCTGCAGATTGTATCTTTAACTCCAACCTGACCGAACTAGCAATTTCTTTAGTACGCGTTAGTACGCATTTAAACTCTTCTGACCATGAAACGAGTTTATAAGTTTCCTTAATTACAGCCAGCGTGAGAGCAATGTGACAAGATACAGCTGTACCAGCAGGCATAACTTAAAGAGTCTTTACCTGCGGGGATCTTGGTCTTCCTTTGGCTGTGTCATTTTTAAGTGGAACATTAAAAAAAAGTATGCTGATATGTAATAGGTTCATAGATTCAACCACAACTCCAGTGCTCATATAAGAAATATATTTCAGAAAGAACGTCTTTACAACAACCATCTAAAAGCTATCAATTTCTAAATGTATTACTGATATCCAATAAGTTGTGTTAATACGGAATTTTTTGGGTCATTTAATTGGTTGAACTGCAGGTTATGTGGTAGGACTTCGGAAGGGCTGTGACACCCTTTGAGTTGTACGTGAAATACTGCCTATGAATGTATAAGCAGAAGGAGGGGTACAGAGCTAAAAAAAAAAAAAAAAGGAGTGAGCCAAAAAAAAGGAGTTAAGGACAAATGCTTATAGATTACGAGTTAATTCATTAAGTTTCATGTCTGTAGAATCAGGCTTTCTTACACAGTGAACCCCACAGCCATTTTTTTAAAAAAAAGACATTTAGGGGCGCTTGGGTGGCTCAGTTGCTAAGCGTCTGTCTTCGGCTCAGGTCATGATCCCAGGGTCCTGGGATCGAGCCCCGCATCGGGCTCCTGCTCCACGGGAAGCCTGCTTCTCCCTCTCCCTCTCCCCCTGCTTGTGTTCCCTCTCCTGCTGTGTCTCTCTCTCTAATAAATAAAATCTTAAAAAAAAAAAAAAGAGACATTTACACAAAAACTACCACTTTTCCTTCCCATGTAAGTGTTTCAGGAAGTTCCAATCTGACATCAGATTAAATGTTATGATTTAATCTAGCAGTGGCAACCAAACAAGACCAAACATGAAGTCTTGAGAAATGATAGTTGCCCCATGGACACCTGTCGCTCGGGCCCAGGCAGCCGTTTCTCTGCTGTACACAAATCCCTGATTACCTGGGATGGCACAAAGGTGACAGGGACACGTTCGTCTTCCAGCATGCGTCTGGATGCCTTTTGCCAATACATATAATCCATAAGAGACTTATGGTCAAAGTTTCCCGTGGGTGGCTTGTCAGTCTGATCCTTCTGAATCATTCCCACGGGAAGCCTGGGGTCAGGGGCCATCACTTCCATTTCCGACTGCAGTTTTCTCAGCTCTTCGGGGGACAAGTTGGCCAAGATTTCATCTTCATCAATCTCCTCGTCAAAGAGTTCTTCTTGATCTGAATTCCTGCTGTGTTCCGACATGATTTTTTTCTCCTATATTTTTCTCTGTTACTAGAAAAGGAGAAATAATCAAAGACTCTCAAAATAATAAAAAACTCTCAGGGAATCCCCCCAGTGAACAAACATTCCAGATTAACACTACTTGAAGAGATTTTCCCCTAAGGATCCCGGTGGTGTGTGCTGAGCAGCCTCGGGGGTACTGCAGCTAAGCTCATGCCGTATCTATATTAAGCAGCTCTTGGCTGGATTGGGTCAATTTATGAAACTACTGTGCCGCTCTCATTTTGGCAACTTGAGTCAGCTGTGCAAATCCATCTGACATTTCAGTGCAGCTGCTGAGGTCTGCCAGTAAGTAACAGGTCTAGAGAATCTCCACAGGAATAAAATCAGTGCTCTTCCTATCTACTGTCATACCCCAATTCATGCAGCCCCCCCCACACACCCCAGCACTACAGGGGAGACCACGTCTTTTTATCTAGATGACTAAAGCAACTTACAGGATTTCGGAAGGAAGATCCAACCAGAGACTAGAGTTCTACAGAAGTGAAAATTTCACTTGCGGGTGGAACTCGAGCTCTCAGGGCTTCCCTCTTCACTCCAGTGTGACTCTGGAAGCAAACCGGCACACAGCAGAGCAGAGGTCTGGCTATGTTACTCATTCCCAGCGTAAGCTGAACCTTTGCAAGATGTCCTTATTTGCATCTAGATCCTGTGATCTAACAGATGAGGACAACCAGCACTTGAATTTCCACTATAAGCGAGGAGTTTAATATTGTAAATAATTTGTTTTTCTTACTAAGTATCCATTAAGCCAGGATAAATTAAAGTGGATCACAAATGAACTGCAACAAAACCCCAAACGGTTAAAGCGCTGGAAGAAACCATGAGAGGATTTTTTTTAATATATCCTCAGGGGGCAATATTTATCCAAATGACAAATGCACATTATTTTTTGACCCAGCAATTCCTCTTTTGGGAATGTATCCTACAGATACACTGTAGATAGGGGTGAAATGACAGGTGCACAGAATTATTCAATATAACAGTATAGAATGGTATGTATTGTATGTAAGGGGTAAAAGAATATAGGCATATATACAAATTTTATCAACATAACAGATCCTTGGAAAGATATACAAGAAACCATTATCCTCAATACTTTTGGAGAGAGGAGCGGCTTGTCTGGGAGACAAGACTAGGAAAGACCTTGTTAACTGTATACCCTTTCATAATTGCCGACTTTGGGACTTTATGAATATAATGCTTAGTTAAGCATTTAATGCTTACTTCAATGCTTATTCAATGCTTATTTGTACATTTATTGTACAAAGCTTAAGATAACACAGGGAAGTATAAAGAAAATAAAATTTTTCTCTTATGTCATCACTAAGAGCTACCACTATTAATATTTTGGTTCATCATTCCAGTCCATTCATCCAGCATATGAACTAAACAATCTTTTGTCATCTGTTTTTTTTTTTTTTTGACTTACAAAAATCAGGATTTTTCCATAGCATTTTTTTCTAACAACATAATTTTTAATAGTTCTCTGTTAAGACTCTCATAATTTATGTGAGCAATCCCCAATTGTTGAATATTTGGACTGTTTTCAATTCTCACAAGCACAAGGAGTTCTTTAATAAACATCCCTTGTAGCTAAATAATTACACCCATGTAAGATTATTTCCTTAGGATAAGGTGAATATATTCTAAGAAGTGAAATTGCTGGATCCAAGAATATGAAGAAATGGAAGGCTTTTCATATGTCTAAGTGATCTGCTCAATATTTTTGCAAATCATCCCCAATACAAACATATATTAAATTATTTGCAAGTTACATATATAACTATTGTAATATATCATTTATAGATATACTTAGAATATACATGTTCAAATGTTCTTAAATATATTTATAATTATAAATGTTAATTTTGACATATGTTTTGTTATATATACACACACATATACAGCTTTATAACAAAACATATGCAGAAAAATCAAATGTGAGAAGTCTTAAATGGATGTTCTAATGTTTTCTTCCTATCCCAGTTATTTATTTTGAACACCCCAAGGTTGAGAAGTTTTTCATAGATATGGCTAAGTGACTCCCAAGAAATTTATTACCAATTTACTTGAATGATCATGTTTATTTTTTAAAAGATTTTATTTATTTATTTATTTGATAGAGAGAGACACAGCAAGAAAGGGGACACAAGCAGGGGGAGTGGGAAAGGTTGAGCAGGGAGCCCAATGCGGGGCTCCATCCCAGGACCCTGGGATCATGACCTGAGCTGAAGGCAGACGCTTAATGACTGAGCCACCCAGATGCCCGGAATGATCATGTTTAAAGTAAAGAACACAGGTGCATAGTGGCAACACGGCATTGGCCTCCTGCTGTCAGGTCTTCCTACTGTCCCTGTAAAAGGGACAGATGTGCATGGCTTCAGGAGGCAGGAAGGCAGACCACTTTGCAGATAACTTTTTTTTTTAAGATTTTATTTATTTATTTGACAGAGAGAGACATAGCAAGAGAGGGAACACAAGCAGGGGGAGCGGGAGAGGGAGAAGCAGGCTTCCCGCCGAGCAAGGAGCCAGACGTGGGATTTGATCCCAGGACCCTGGGATCATGACCCGAGCCAAAGGCAGTCACTCAACCGACTGAGCCACCCAGGCGCCCTGCAGATAACTCATTTGCAAACCATCATTTCATAGACATCGTTTGACAGTGGTCTAAAGAGACTTGACCAAGAAGAGTCTTGTGTTCAAGGTGGTTTGGGAAATGTAAAATTCTGCTTTTGCCTCTTAGAGATGTGCACAGTACCTGAGTTTTTAAACACTCTGAGAAGTCACACACAAGAGAAACCAATTTGTTTAACCCAATATTCCCAACCTCATTTAATTCATGCCTCCCCACCCCCACAAAAAAGTCATTTATTAATACCCTGTGCAATTAACTTTCCAAAATTCATACTTTGGGGCATACTGATCTAAATATGAAAGAAAAAGATCTGGCATCAATCTGCTGGATTCATGTTCCAGCTGAACTCTTCAGTGACTATGTGCTATTGGACAACTTACTTAGCCCAATTACCTCATCATATAAAAGGGATCAGAGACTAATAGTTACCATATGCAATTATTGAGAGAACTACATGAGGTTATATATAGATACACAAATTAAATAGGATTGTGCATGGCACAAAGCAAGCCCTCAATAAGTGTTAAATATTACTAGTCTCATCTTTCATGCATAACCACAGAAACATTTAAAGAAAAACAAAGGCAATTACAAAATGTAACACATTTTATAAACCACTTCCATGGGAGAAACCATTGTATTAAAGTCAATCAACAAAGGGCTTGAAAAAACTCTTACTGCTTTTACAGAAAGCAAGAGGCTTTTAGATGGGACTGTGTATAAGGAAAATAGAACACCACCATTTGCATGTTAATATACAGCTCTCCCAAGAAAAGGATCTGAATTGTTGCTTGTAAACGTTCAGATTTAAATTCTCTGCTGGTGACCAAATGTTTCTGATGATCAAAAGCAGATTGAGGAACTGCTGTAAGGGGTGCTCTTTCAGCTAACTTCCATCCTGCTGAATAGTTCAGGAAGCGAGTACATCTCTCCCAGTGGCTTCCGCTGTGCATTTTACTCATATGCTGACAGAGAGGGTTTTGCTGGTGTAATTAGCCTCAATTGATGCACAGATGATTGAGTTGTGCTTTCTCTTAACGATGTTGTGCAGTTGCCATCTCAGCAGCTTCTCACATCAGAATCCAACCACCATACCCAAAGAAAGCAGCTTGCTGTGGGACTACTGAGTTTTCTAGCCAGGTAGGGCATCACAGATCAGAATCTCTGGCAAAGGTTACAGAGTGCACTGAAGCAGGTCCTAAGTCCCTCATCTGAGAGGTGCCCTCCCTTTACATGGAGCAAAGATGTCACGTAAAACTTCTCTTAAGTACATTTGTATGCTTTTCTTTTGTTGATCTGTCTTTTGTCAATTTATAGGGTCTCAGCTGGAGAACCATGAAGGTAGTAAGAAAATACTTTCCTCCTCGCCTACACTAGGCATGTCAACTCTGTGCTTCAGTTCATTCATCTGCAAAAGTGGGATGATAATTGTACCTACTTTAGGATTTTTTTTAAAGGTTTTATTTATTTTGAGAGAGAACGTGCACACATGATGGGGGAGCTGTGGCAGAGGGAGAGGGAGAAGCAGACTCCCCGCTGAGCAGGGAGCCCCATGTGGGGCTCGATTCCAGGACCCCCAGATCATGACCTGAGCCAAAGGCAGACGCTTAACTGACTGAGCCACCCAGATGCCCCAGCTACCTTAGGATTTTTGAAAAACCTAAATGACACAATCCATGGTAAACACTTATTTAACATTAATTATTATAATATTTTCACAAAGTGTATGAATTTTTCTGCCTAGAAAGTGCCTGATTCCTAACAAATATTGTTCAAGACAGAAATAAATGGCTGTTCAGCTCTGTTCTTTCCAAACAGCACATAGAATACATGTAAAAGAAATACGTAAAGCTTGACACATTTATGAAAAGTCCTGATGGTAAAAGGAAACATTTCTTCCTTTGATCCACTTATTTTTCCATCCCACATTTATTCAGGATGGAGAAAACTACGGAGAAGCCACATCCTCCTTCAGCCCCGAGCACTAGCTGTAAGTGAACACGACTTCTATAAATGGTTTCCATATGTCGCTAAATAAATCAGTTCTGTCCTGTTTGTGGCACCCTATTCTCATATGCAATTTCATCTGGATCACCAACATTCTGCTCACTGGCTGCAAAGTGCCTGAAGACTTTGGGAGAGTGAAATAAATGCTTGGCTCTCTCCTCAAATTTCCCTGACCCATAGTTGCATTGCCGCAGGACGGACTCCTAAATTTACAAGGCAAGTGTTTCTCTGCAGCCAAAATACCCAGCCTCTCTTGCTTTTACCAGACCCCAGAGTAGCTTGAATTACATGAGGATTTTACTATTTTATCTTAATTGTTTTATAAGCCATCTCAAAATTGTGAGATTGAATTCATTTGATTTGGGTTTAATTTCAAAGGTGAATTAATTCTCTAGACTTCTGAAGGGCGTGAGGATGTTAATACACTACCACGGACAGTGCTACTACACTAAGTATCACCATTACTTACTACGGCTACTACTATTACTACTACTGTTGCTACAATGTTTATTACTGTTGCTATTAATAGGACAGCTGACAGCTACTACTGTCGCTATTGATTTTATAGCCACTTGGGGCACCTGGATGGCTCAGTTGGTTAAACGACTAGACTTCCGCTCAGGTCATGATCTCAGGGTCATTAGATTGAGCCCTGAATTGAGCTGGTGTTGGTGTTGGGCTCTGCACTCAGCAGAGGGTCCGCTTGAGATCCATTCCCTCAGCTCCTCCCCTCGTCTTCTCTCTGTCTTTCTCAAATAAATAAATAAAATCTTTTTTAAGAGAGAGAGAGAGTGAGAGAGAGCACAAGCAGGGGGAGAAGCGGAGGGGGAGGGAGAAGCAAGCTCCCCATTGAGCAGGGAGCCTGATGCGGGGCTCGATCTCAGGACACTTGGATCATGACCTTGAGCTAAAGGCAGATGCTTAACTGACTGAGTCACTGAGGCGTCCCAGCTAGAGAGATTTCTTAACCCAAAGTTTAGAACATCCCAATGAGAATGAATTTTTTTTTTTTAATTACGATACTAGAATTGTAGTGAAAATGAAGCCACCCAAGTGATTTGAGGAAAATACAAGAAATAAATAATCCAATCTTTAAACAAGTCACACATTAGTGTGAGCCTCCTATCATTGATTTTTGGTAAACGTTTAAGATAACTGTGAATTTTAAATTGAGAAAATAGTTTTTTCCGAACTGATGACCACAAAAACTTTTTACCATAGGGCATATTATAAGAGTAGTGTTCCTAGGGGCACCTGGGTGACTCATTTGGTTGAGTCTCCAGCTCTGGATTTTGGCTCAGGTCATGATCTCAGAGTTGTGAGATCGAGCCCCGCATTGGGCTCCATGCTCAGTGCAGAGTTTGCTTGAGAGTCATCCTTTTCCTCTTCCTCTCCCCCCGTTTGCATGCTCGTGCATGCTCTCTAAATAAGTAAATAAATAAATAAATAAATAAAATCTTAAAAAATAGTAATGTTCCTCATAATGCATTTTGTGACATGTTGACCTGATCAAGTCAAATAAAGAAAACAGAATGTATGTATTTACATAGAAAAAAAAAAAGGCTGGAAAGAAATACTCTAAAATGGTACAAGTCCAAGTGGCATTACTAATGCTTGTATTTTGTTTTGTTTTTTGATCCAGCCTTTTCTACATTTTCAGAATAACAAATAAATGCTGCTTTTACTTTTTAAAACATAGATAATAACCCCAGAAAATCTTTAAAAGTCAATTTCAGAATAACTGCCTTAATCTTGTTACTTGGGCTATGAATATCCTGCTAAAACAGGTAAAAAAATAAATGCAGGTCTGATCAGACACATAGAACAAAATACTTTAACCCTTAAATCATCAGCATCTTTTAAAACAACGCATTCATATTTTTCTCTGGCATTTGTAAATGCAACAGGCAATGTCAAGATTTTGTTTTTGGATACCTCACAAATATGACATTCCCCAACTACTTTGATAAAAGTCCACATTCTCAAAGGCAGAGATATTTTAAAAACTTAAAAACTGAGAGCAAGCCCAAGATTTCTTGATGGCTGCCTATAACACATTTTGCTATAAGGAGATTTCTTCAATCAAGCTGCACATTCACACTCAGTTAAAAGCAAAGGTGATTGTACAACATTGTGAATGTACTTAATGCCACTGAACTATATACTTAAAAATGGCTAATCTAGTAAATTTTATGTTATGTTCATTTTACCACAATGACAAAAACTAAGGGTAGTGAAATACATTTAGGTAGCATATTTTATTTTGAAAGATCCTCACAACTTTCAATATTTGTAAGTGTGTTCACAGGGACACCTGGGTGGCTCAGTTGGCTGAACTTCTGCCTTTAGCTCAGGTTGTGATCTCGGGGTCCTGGGGTGGAACCCCGCCAGGGTTCCTGCTTGGCGGGGAGTCTGTTTCTCCTTCTGCCCCTCCCCCTGCTTGTGCTCTCTCTCAAATAAATGAATAAAATCTTTAAAAAAATAAAAAAATAGAAGAGTGTTCACAGAATTATTTATTACAGTGATCTGGAAACAACCTAAATGCCCAACAATAGGGGACTAATCAAAGTATATCCTATTCTTACCAGCTAATACCTCAAGACCAGTTTTAAAAAATGATATAAAGCTCTTTTATTATGGAATCTTATCTTTAATTTATGGAGTGAAAAAATGCCTGTTATTAAATGACATAATGTGTTAAATTTAAAAAACATATAAATATAATCCACCTATATTTATTTTATATATAAACATAGAAAAAAGTCCAGCAGGATCTATATCAATATGAAGCAAGGATCCTTGTTTTCTTCTTTAAACATTTCCAAATTATTTGAATTTGGAAGTGCATATGTACTTTCATGATCAGAAAAAATCATTAAACCATATTTTAAGTGTATATTAATATATGGGTAATATCCTTATAGGGGTCATTTTTCATCATTAAAATGTAGACCATTCTGTTTGTGCATTATCATGGAGGGGCTAGCAGGACCCCCGTTTTACTATGTTTAAGTGAAAACTTAAGAATAGGTTATACATGAAACTAATATGACATTGTAGATTAATCATACTTAAATAAAAAATAAAGTGTAAAAGAAAAAAAATGGGGATAATTTTTTTTAAGGGAAAGGCAAAAAGGAAATGGGTCGGGAGTTTAATTATATAGGGGAAAAAAAACAGCAAAATCAGTATTTTGAACATGTGTTGACTGCAGATTAAGTGAATTTATAGATTTTGATAGACTTTTAAAATAATCCTATATAAGGGGCACCTGGGTGGCTCAGTCGTTAAGCGTCTGCCTTCGGCTCAGGTCATGGTCCCAGGGTCCTGGGATCGAGCCCCATGTCGGGCTCCCTGCTCAGCGGGAAGCCTGCTTCTCCCTCTCCCACTCGTCCTGCTTGTGTTTCCTCTCTCGCTGTCTCTCTATCTGTCAGATAAATAAATAAAAATCTTAAAAAAAATAAAAATAAAAATAAAAAATAAAATAATCCTATTTAAGATGTTCAGAAAGAAATACAACTTCCCTTCCAAAATAATTATAAATTACCAAACAAGAAAATGTAAAAAAATAAAAATCTTAGAAATAAGTATTATAGTTATGGGAATAAACCATAGGATAAACTCCAGCTGGACACAGAGTGTATTTCTGAATGGGAACATAGAACTGTGATGTACATAATATGGCATGATTCTAGGGCTCCCACATTTTTTTAACAGAAATTCCAGAATAAGAGAGTGGGGAGAATGAGGACAAAGCAGCATCTGAAGAGAAATTATTGTTTATTTTTCAGAAATGAAGCAAGATCTAGGTCCTCTGAGTGAAAGTGTTTTCTGAATACGGAGCAAAATAGGTTTTGAAACATTTAAAACCATCTGCAATTTTAAAACATCTGCACCTCGCCATACTTAGACAACTTGTAGTAAAACTAGAGAACTTCAAAGAAACTACCAGAGAGAAAAGACATTATTTACAGAATAACAAAAACTAAAAGTGACAGTAGACATCTTATTCATAGTAATGGGTGTCAACAGTCAATAGAGTAATATCAAAATATGCACAGGCAAGAGAATCACCAAATTCAGGGTAGTGGCTCTCTCTCTGGGCAGAGAGAGAGGAGTAAAAGCAAAAGGTAACCTAAGACCTCAACGCTAATGATGCTATTTGACTCATTCAAAAACTATGTGAAGCACTGTTGATGGGCATGTAAAGTGGCACAACCACTCTGGAAAACAGTATGGCGGTTCCTTAAAACATTAAAAATGGAACTACCATATGATCTCACAATCCCAAGTTTAGGAGTATATCCAGAAGAACAGAAAGCAGGATCTCAAAGAGGTATCTGCACATCTATGTTTATGATAGTATATTCACAATAACCAAGAGGTGGCTATTGAGCCAACCCAAACACCCATCAACAGATCAATGGATAAACAAAATGTGGTATATATATATATAATTAATAGGATATTATTCATCCATAAGGAAGAGGGAAATTCTGTCACATGCTGCAACATGGATAAAACTTCAGGACATTATGCTAAGTGAAAAAAGCTAGTCACAAAAAAACCAAATACTGATACTGTATGATTCCACTTATATGAGGCATCTACAGTAGTCATATTCATAGTCAGAAGGTGATGGTTGTTGTTAGGGACTGGGGGGAGCAGGAAGTGGGGAGTTGTTTGGTGGATATAGAGTTTCAGTTTTGTAAGATGAAATATTCTGGAGATGATTGCACAAGAGCATTAATATACTTAACACTATTGAATTATACACGTTAAAATGAATATGATAAAAAAAATGGTTAAGATCCTAAGTTTTATATTACGTGCTTATTACAGTTTAAAAAAATATCTGAACAATTGTTGAATGAAAAATATTTAAAGCAAGTAATTAGATGATCAAGATGTGCCTGCTAATATTTATCAAGTGATATTTGCAAGTGACATATCTGATAAAGAGTATCTAAAATAAAGAACTTATAAAATTCAACACCCCATAAATGAATAATCCAATTAAAAATGGGCAGGTGACATGAATAATTTTCCAAAGAAGACATACAGATGGCCAACAGACCCATGAAAAGATGCTCAACATCACTGATCATCAGGGAAATACAAATCAAAACCACAATGAGATATTGCCTCGCACCCCTCAGAATGGCTAAAATCAACAACACAAGAAACAATAGGTGTTGGCAAGGATGCAGAGAAAGAGAAACCCTCTTACACTGTTGGTGGGAATGCAAACTGGGGCAGCCGCTCTGGAAAACAGTATGGGGGTTCCTCAAAAAGTTAAAAATAGAGCTATCCGATGGCCCAGCAATTGCACTACTAGGTATTTACCTAAAGAATACAAAAATACTAATTTAAGGGGATACACGCACTCCTGTGTTTATAGCAGCATTGTCTACAATAGCCAAATTATGGAAACAGCCCAAGTGTCCATCGACTGATGAATGGATAAAGAAGATGTGGTATATTACTCAGCCATAAAAAAGAATGAAATCTTGCCATTTGCAATGATGTGGATAGAACTAGAGAGTATTACGCTAAGTGAAATACATTAGTCAGAGAAAGACAAATACCATATGATTTCACTCATATGTGGAATTTAAGAAACAAAACAAATGAACAAAGGTTAACAAAAGAGAGAGGCAAACCAAGAAACAGACTCTTAAGTATGGAGAACAAACTGATAGTTACCAGAGAGGATGTGGGGGGTGGGGAGTGGGGATGGGGGAAACAGGTGAAGGGGATTAAGGAGGGCACTTGTGATGAGCACCGGGTGATGTATGGAAGTGTTGAATCACTATATTGTACACAGGAAACTAATATTACACTGTACATTAACTAATTGGAATTTAAATAAAACTTAAAAAAATGAAGTTCAGTTGGTATCTCAAACAAACATCCAATACAGAAAAAAAGATTCTATTCATTTTTTCTGAAATATTTTACAAAATAAAAAGTCACTTTTTAAACAAGTTGAGGGTATTAAAGCCACCAACAGAAAAATGGATAAAAAATTCTGGTGTAGGGAAGACCACATAACAATAAAAAGGAACTGCTGATATCCACAGCAACATGACTGAATTGCAAGAACCTTCGGTGAGTGAAAGAAGCAGTCACCAAAGAATACATGCGGTAAGATTCCACTTGTAAAAGACCAAAAACAAGTAAAGCAAAACCTTGGAGATAGCAATCATAAGGGCAGTTGCTGATGGGGGGTGGGGATTGACTTGAAAGCTGGCACTGGGGGCAATTTCTGGGGTGACAGCTCTATCTTGATTGGAGTGTTGGTTGCATCCGGGAATCTATTCGTCATGACTCATCTATTTGTACACCTAAGATCTAGGCATTTCATGTAATGCTCATTTAACCTCAATATATAAATAGAATTTTAAACAAAAGGTGAAGCTAGAAAAATATTACAGGCCATTTACTTGCGGAAAAAAGAACCACAACACTGTTGGCCCCAGATGCCCAAGGATACGAGGCAAAGGGCACTTCAGTTGATTGAAATGCAAGAGAAATTTAGATACCGCAATTCTGTTACTCAAGAAGCATTCACGACATTGGAGAAAAGGCCAGAGCTTCAAGAAACTTTAGAAGCCTAACCTGAAACCACGTTCAGTGTCTCAAGAATTTTATCAAATCTTACTAAGGTACAAACAAGCCTCTCCTTGGGTGTCTTTCCAAAGAAAAGGCTAAAAAATATGGTCATTAGAAATAAGTTATTTTTTCTCTTTAAATTAACTTGATTTTAATTATATAAATCATACAGATTTATTATAGAAAAATTGGAACTACAGATCATCAGAAATAAAAAATTGAAATAACTGGTTAACAGATAACAACTCAACATTTGGGGATGCGTGTGTGTGTGTTTGAAATGTTGTAACTTTTTAAGATTGTTTCCTATCTTTTTGATTATGTAAGTGAGATTCTGCAAATCCCACTTTGCAAAATCCCGTGGCTGTCTTTATTGGGGAGGATCCAACAGTAAGATCATGTAATACATCATATTTGCCCCTACATTCACTGTGTGATCTTAAAATGTTTTCCTCAGTTTCTCTTTTTCTAAAGATGGGTCTATTGTCATCTAAGAGAAATTAAGATTGCCTTTCCAATGTTACCATTTTTTTTAAAGATTTTATTTATTTATTTATTTGACAGAGAGAGAGAGAGAGAGAGCGAGAGCAGGAACACAAGCAGGGGGAGCCGGAGAGGGAGAAGCAGGCTTCCCGCTGAGCAGGAAGCCAGATGCGGGGACTTGATCCCAGGACTCCGGGATCACAACCTGAGCCGAAGGCAGATGCTTAACTACTGAGCCACCCAGGTGCCCCTCCAATGTTACCATTTATGACATGTTACCATTTATGACATGGAACGTATGGTGTTCTTTCAACGTAGTAGTATTTTCCCATGAATGATTTCTTCTTGCAAATATAAAAGCCCCATTACCCATACTTGTGTATGAAATTAGACTACAAATGGCTATAAAACATGATTTTTAAAATGAACACACTAGAGTTTATAAACCCAAATGAGCATTTTCTTATGTGCAGTTTTTTTGATAGGGTGTGTACTTATTTAAATGGTTCTGCCATTCATTAAAGCATCTCTGCAGTGTCTCTTAGAGAGCAACCATTAGCCTAGGGTGGCCTCTGTTAAATATTCTTAATTTAACTATTTTCCATTAGAACACAAGCAATGTAGGGGCACCTAGGTGGCTCATTAGTTAAGCATCTGACTCTTGATTTTGGCTCAGGTCATGAACTCAGGGTCCTGGGACGGAACCCCACATTGGGCTCCATGCTCAGCAGAGAGTATGCTTGAGATTCTCTCTCTCCCTGCCGTCCCTCCCCCACTTCCCCTGCTCTCGTGCTCTCTCTCTCTAAAATAAATAAATAAGTCTTAAAAAAAATAAAAAAAGAACACAAGCAATGCAAAATCAGGGACTGTGTCTGTCTCATCTGCTTTGCTATCCCCACTGCCTAGAAGAGATAAAGAGGGCTTCAAAACTGATGTATTGAATGAATGGTAAAATTCCCACTGATTGAAAGTCACTTGATTGCTTAAATAATTTAGTCTCTTAAGATAACTCTTCACCTCCTCTCTCTTTTTCCAGGGTGGTTGGAGGTTAATGAGTCAGGTTAAGAGTGATAGGAAGTGGGTCTGGGGAGGTAGGCAGGGGTCAGATAAAGTCTAGATGGTAAGGAGTTCACATTTTATTCTAAATGCGATTAGAAACCACTGCAAGGGAATTGCAAGGGAAGAAAACGGTTTGTATCTTTAGAAAAGCCCTCTGAATACACAAGGGAAATAGATTTTGTGGGGGCAAAAGTAGAAGCAGGGAGATGGTGAAGAAGCTGCTACAGAAACCCAGAAGGGACAAGATGCAGTGTGAGCCAGAGAGGTCCTAATATCAGTGGTGACAAGTGCATCATTTCTGAATGCACGCCGGTGGTAGAACAGACAGGGTTGTAGGAATCCAGTCAGCAGGAACTAAGCAGCAGTGTCTTTCACATGTCTTATGGAGACAAATAAATCCCTACCATCCATTCAGTCTGCAGATTTCTCAGTGTAAGATGAAAATTCCGGAGAATGGGCATATGATTATCTTAGCTTAGATGCCTTGGGGAGGTGGGGGTACCTTGACTGGCATTCCACAAAAACTCCTATGCAGTGAGGAAAAGATCGGTGCCCCAAGAATTACTGGGGTGCTGTTATCTGGAGAAGAAAGAACAGTTGTTGGATTGGCTAAACTACAATATCCCCTACACGTTGTGCTAACTTTATAATCACATCAATGATTCTTTGCTGAACAAGTCACAGCATATTATTGACCATGTTAATACTAGTTAATAAAGAAAGCGTTAGTGCAAGACACAAGGAAAACAGCAGTGTAAAACAATTATGATATTGATCCCTACTGTTTTCTCCCACACTGATGCTGCCTCCAAAATCAAGGTCAAATTGGCAAGATTTTGCTAATTTTTAGAATTTTGAGTGACTTCCGTTGCATTAAAAAAAAATTCTACTAGGCTTTCCAGAATTCAGATGAAAACTCCAGGTTCTGTAATAAAATCATGTTTTCTTTAGAGCATACCAGGAGTTGCTTTCTCCACCTCATTCTTTCTGTTCGCTACTCATGTGGCCAGAATAATATGTGCCACTTTGTATTATGTCAGCTAAAACAAACCAGACAACTGTAGGGTAGCAGAAACACCACTTAGTTGGGTGGCAGAAAGCTGGAAACGGTCTCTTAGAAGCTCTTTCCCGCAGGCAAATCACTGACCCTCTAAGTGAAGTTTCCTCATCTGTGAAATGTTATCAAATGTGTACAACTAACAGGTAGCAGGTGGAATTGACATAGAATACGAAGGCATTTAGAAACTTGCAAAGAACTATACAAATGTGAATTACAATTAATGCAGACTATTTTGAAATCAGGAATCCTGATCTCTTTGTATTTCCTATCAAGTTCTCTATCTTGTCCTCCCTTGTTTATACATATGACCTGGAATATCTTCTGCGCCCTATTTTCCTAGCTGCCCTCAATCTAAAATTAAAACCAAAACCAGCTTCCAAGAACCTGAATCTGTTCTTCCTCTGTGTAGGATGCTTCCTCTGATCCTCAGCCACCTGTGCTACCTCGCTCAGAATACATGTCACACTGTACTATGTCAAGGATTTAATGCTGTTATTAACTCTATTTCCTTGTGCATCAATTCTTCCATTTCATGATTTTGTCTTCCTCTCATGTGAGTCGTCTCATTGATTTGGTGTTCTGTGTGTGTGTGTGTGTGTGTGTGTGTGCGTGCGTGCGCGCACCCTGAACTTCACATTTGAGATACACTGTTACCTCTCATGATTGTTAGTATCTGCTACCGCAGGCTGACTACACCAATTATGAATAAGGGCCAGGTGTGTTGCTGGACAGGCTATGTCAGCAGTTAGTTCTCCAAATGGTCATGTTTCAATTAACACATTTTCCCCCTTTCTTTACCATGTAAAAGGGAGGAAAGATGGCATTCTCACATATAAAAGATAACTATTAGTAAAATGATATAAAGTTTACTTGGTTAATGTAATAATTTTGTATAGCGACACAGGGTAACTAGACCTCTCAAGGTGATCATTTCATAATGTATAAATAAAGATATCGAATCACAGCATTGTATACATGAAACCAATATACTATTGCATCTGAATTATAATTATAATTCAACTTAAAAAAGCAAAAATAATAAAGTGTGGTTGTTCTTTGTATTCTTTTCAAGATTTTATTTATTTATTTGTCAGAGAGAAAGAGACGTTGCTGCAGGCAGGAGGAGAGGGAGAATCAGGTTCCTCGTTGAGCAGGGAGCCCGATGCAGGACTCGATCCCGGGACCCTGAGATCATGACCTGAGCCAAAGGCAGATGCTTAACTGACTGAGCCACCCAGACATCCCTCTTTGTATTCTTTATAGCAAAAGATAGGCCGTCTCATGCATCAGAAAGCTTTGTAAGAACAAGGGCTATCAGTGTTCTTTATGTCTTTTCATCGTTCAGTGCACACAAAAAGTTATCAAGTATTTTGGTTGAGTGAATGAATGAGTCACATAGGTGGCTGGGAGAAAAGGAAGATACATATGGTACTTATTAAAAGTACAAAAGTGCTCACCAAAAACAATTTGATAAGTTTATGAGGTCAATAGGCACACAAAGCCACAACTCATATGTCCCCCTCTTTGCCTTGCCCTTTGGACCAGACCTTTCCTTCAGAGTCTCTGGTGTGCAACAGAGCTTACACAGGGGAATTTTGCTTCCCACTCCATCAGGACACAGATATCATCACCTTGCAATTGTATGCATCTTGGAGAGCAACAAGAGTATCAGCTTGCACAGCAAGGCTGTTGGAAGTGGTGTGACAACTTTTTAAAACACTTGAACCAAAAATAACCAATCATAGTCCAAAATAGCCAACCATACTGTAGCTGGTCTTCAAGTTGTAATTGAAAGTCACAATCAATTCTCTTTGTGAACTCTTATTACTGTAGATAAAAATGTGGAATTAGAGGTGAGTCAGTCATTGTTTTTCTGGTTTTTAAGGCACAGACAGTATGCAGGATTATTTCAGAGCTTTTCTGGTTCCACTGGTTCATATTACATTCCTCAGTAAAGCATTTCACTGGGCCATGAAATCTTTTTAGCAATACAGTTCTTACTATCTTCAGAATTCTGTATTTGAAAACACAGGTTTTATTCCAGGAGTTCAGAAATTTAACCCATCCACAAAGGGGAAACAACCATAAAACTCTTGGGAGAATTAGAATTGGACATGGATTTGTGGTCTCCCCACCACCATTGTTTTTAGTCACAGTGAGGTTGTCTCATTGATCCTATAACCAACATCATTCCTTACGTACTTCACATACTTCCTGGGGTCTATTTTTAAATTAATGAAAGTGTCACATGCTAAATGCTCTCAAGCAAATTTCACACTATTGGCTTCATTTTTCCCCCGATAAACAACAAAGAATGATTGATTTAGCCATTGCTCACTGTCTTTGGTTGCCAGACATTCCCTGACTTTGCTCAGCAAATGTTTCCATGTAACACAAACTAGCATCCCTTTAGAAAATACTTGTAGGTATGATGGAGGCTTCTAAAATTGAAAAAAATATTTATCTGCCTCTGCCCAACTGCAATCCACTGAAATGCAATCTGGGGATTATAGAGGGTCAGATGGTGCCTTTACAATAACAACCACCCAGCAACTAGAGGAATAAAAGTGCAAGGCTCTGGGAAAGAGGCGAGGCGATGAGGACATGGTATTTGAATGTTTCATGTCAATGTTGGCATTAATTTTGGGGGGAAAATCCTTCTGCTGCCGTTTTAACTAAAACAATTCTGAGGCTTTTTAGATGTCATGGCATGTATAATTTCTATTAACACGATTTTCCCTTTTTTTTCAAAATAAATGTTTCAAGAATGAAGAGAAACAATATTCTCAAGTTTCATGAAAAAATAAAACTAAGGTACTCACTAGCATCTTTTGATCTAAAGTAAGTTTATTTCTTTATTTATCCTAAGAGATTTTTCATCTTTCTGGGCATCAAAATATACTTTTAATGCTTGAACGCCTCTTGAGAGCTCCAATATATGGATATAATATGCTTGTTAATCAGTTACTTAAATTACAAGTTTAATGAGTGAAAAGTTAGTTTGGTAAACAGCAAAACTCCCCATCTGCTACCAAGGCATCTGAATAGCCTGCCAAGGCCAAGTCAGGGCATGAGCCAGCAGAAAATTACAGCTACTATCACTGGCTGAGGCTTATATTACAGATCAGGATGACAAATACATGACACTTGTGTCACCACTCCCCTATGTCATGTCCATGGCGGACATTGATAACCGACCATGACACGGTCTCAAAGCCCAGAGCAACCTTGGAGACCTTCACAGAGCCCCACGCCAGGCAGCCACTATCAATCAGTTTGGTGTCTGAGATGAAATCTCTATTCAGCCCCCAATTAAAACCATGTATTGAGCAAGATAACTGAATAAAGCGTCGCTCATTTGTATCCCTGCAGCAACAGCAATATTTTGTCATCCATCCATGAATGAAAGGGCCTTTATAGAAACTTTGGGATCAAGGTAGGAGATTTTGAGGACGCCCAAACACACACACACACACACACACACACACACACACACACACCATCCAGTCCAGGATTAAGGAAAGCAGGTTCATGTCTGGCTGACTCTCAGACCATGGTCTTAGCTATAGACCCAGAAACAGCTTCATACCCCTGAGAACTTAGCCACAACCCTATTTGGCTACTGTTCTGCCACCAGCACCATCTGCCAAGGGACCTAGAAGAAGTAATGCTCACCTGTACGTCAAATAATTGGCATACAAACCTTGCTCCCAGCTGTAGACTCTGAAATAGACCATGAATGGACACCTTCTCTTCGCAGCTGCAGTCTGGGAGCCCCTGGAGGTAAGCCTGCCAAACTTGCTGAGACTAGGGATTCTGAAAGGGCCCTGAACCTGGGCTCCAGCCTGTCCCAGCCATAGTCCATGAGCAGGCCTGCTGGCACAGGAACCCAGCAGGACACACTCCTACCCATGTCTAGAGATCCTGAAAGAGCCCTACACTTGGCTCCAGGCTCCTCACAGTTACAGTCTGCCAGTAGTCAAAATGAATTATAAGAGGGGCACCTGGGTGTCTCAGCCGGTTAAGTGTCTGACTCTTGATCTCCGCTCAGGTCTTGATCTCAGGTTACCCAGTGTGGAGTCTACTTAAGAAAAAAAGAAGAATGAAAAGAGACAAAGAAGGTCAATATATAGTGATAAAGGTGTTGATTCATCAAAAGGATATAACAATTGTAAAATATGTATGTACCCAGCATTGGAGCATCTAAATATTTAAAGCAAATATTAAGAGAACTGAAGGAAGAAATAGACAGCAACACAATAATAGTAGGACTTGAATGTCCCACTTTCAATATTGGAAAGATCATCCAAATAGTAAATTAATAAGGGAACGGCAAACCTCAATAACACTATAGATCAAATGGACCTAACAGACATACATAGAACATTCAACAACACCAGAATACACATTTTTCTCAAGCACCCATGGAACATTCTACAGGACAGATCATATGTTGGGTCACAAAGCAAGTCCTAACAAATTTGAGAAAATTAAAATCATATCAAATATCTTTTCTGAACACAGTGGTATGAAATCAGAAATCAGTAACACAGGGGAAAGCTGAAAATTCACAAATACACGTAAATTACACAACACACTCCAGAACAACCAATAGGTCAAAGGAATGTTGTATCTTGAGACAAATGAAAATGAAAACATGGAGTTGAGTGCCTGCTGGCCCAATCAGAGGAGCCGCTGACTCCTGGTCTCAGAGTTATGATTCAAGCCCCACATTGCATGTAGAGCTTAAGGAAGGAAGGAAGGAAAGAAGGGAGGTAGGGAGGGAAGCAGGGAAGGAGGGAGGGAGAAAAAACACAGTATATTAAAACTTATGGGATGCAGCAAAAGCAGTCCTAAGAGGGAAATTGATAACAATAAATGCCATACTAAGAAAAGAGAAAGATCTCAAACAACCTAAATTTACACCTCATCGAATTAGAAAAAGAACACAGTAAGCCCAAAGTTAGCAGAAGGATGTAAATAATAAAGATTAGAGCAGAAGTAAATGAAATAAAGACTAGAAAGACAAAAGAAAAAAAATCAATGAAACAAAGAGTTGGTTTTTTGGAAAGGTAAACAATATTAACAAATCTTTAGTAAGACTAACCAAGAAAAAAGAGAGGACTCAAATAAATGAAATTATAAATAAAAGAGGAAATATGACAATTGATACCACAGAAATACAAAGGATCATGAGAGACTACTATGAATAATTATATGCCAGAAAATTGGATAACCTACCAGAAATGGATACATCCCTACAAACAAACAACCTGCCAAGATCGAATCATGAAGAAATAGAAAATCTGAACTGATCAATAATGACTAGAGAGTTGAAGCAGTAATCAAAAACCTCCTAACAAAGAAAAGCCCAAGATTAGATGTTTTCACTGGTGAATTCCACAAAATATTTTAGGAGTAATAATCCTTCTCAAACTCTTTCCAAAAAAAAAAAAAAAAAATGAAGAAGAGGAACTCCCAAGCTTATTCTTTGAAGCCTGTATTACCCTGATAACAAAACCGAATAAGGTCACTATAAAAAAAACTATAGGCCACTAAATCACTATGTTGCATACCTGAAACTCATGTATCACTACGTGTCAACTATACTCAAATAAAAAAAAATTACAAAAGAAAACTATAGGCCAATATACTTGATGAATAGAGACGCTAAAATTCTCAACAAAATTTTAGCAAACTGAATTTAACAGCACATTAAAAGGATTAAATGGGATTTACATGATTAAGTGGGATTACCCCTAGGATGCAAGAATAGTTCAACATACACAAATCAATAAATGTGATACACCACATTAATAGAAAGAAGGATAAAAAAAATCCTGTGATCTTCTCAATTGATGCAGAACATTTTACAAAATGATAAAAGCTCTCAACAAATTGCATATAGAGGGATCATGCCTCAACATAATCAAGGCCATATAACAAACCCACAGCTTACTAAATGGTGAAAAGCTCAAAGCTTTTTCCTCTAAAATCAGTAACAAGACAAGGGTGTCTACTCTCACCACTCCTATTTAACATGTACTGAAAGTCCTAGCCAGAATAAAAAAAATGATAAGAACAGAAAGTCCTAGCCAGAACAGTTAGGCAAAAAAAAAAAGAAATAAAAGACATCCAAATCGAAGAAGAAGTAAAATTACCTGTTTGCAGATGATCTGATCTTCTATATAGAAAATCATAAAGATTCCACCAAAAGTGTCACATGCTATAAAATTAACATACAGAAATCAGTTGTGTTTCTATACAAAACAAGGAAATATCTGAAAAAAAAAAATAAAGAAAAAAATCTCATTTATAATAGCACCTAAAACAATAAAATTCTTAGGAATAAACTTAACCAAGGAGGTAAAAGATCTATTCACTGAAAGCTATAACACACTGACACAAATAAATGGAAAGATACCTCATGTTTGTGGATCAGAAGAATATTGTTAAAATGTTCATACTATCCAAAGCCTTTGATAGTTTTAATGCAATCCCTATCAAAATCCCAATGACATTTTTTGCAGATACAGAAAAAGACAATCCGAAAATTCATAGGGAACCATGAAAGACCTTGGATAGGCAAAGCAATCTTGAGAAAAAACAAAGCTAGAGTTAACATACTTTCTGATTTCAAACAATACAGAACAGTAATCAAAACAATTTGTTACTGACATAAAAATAAACACAGAGTGGGGCGCCTGGGTGGCTCAGTCAGTTAAATGTCTGACTCTTGACTTTGGCTCAGGTCATGGTCTCATGATTGTGAGCTTGTGCCCCGCATCAGTCTCTGCACTCAGCGTGGAGTCTGCGTGAGATTTCCTCTCTCTCCCCCTCTGCCTCTCTCTCTAAATAATTAAATAAAAAATCTTGAAAAAAATAAATACATAGACAAATCAGTATGTTACCAGCATAAAAATAAACACATAAACCAATGGGACAGAATTGAGAGTCCAGAAAAAAAACCCATCCACATATGGTCAACAAATGTTTGGGGGATAGTGTTCAATGAGGAAAACATAGTCTCCTTCATAAATGGTGCAGGGAAAACTAGATATACCCATTCAAAAGAATTCAAGTGGACTCCTATTTTACACCATTCAAAAAAATTAACTTGAAATGGATTGAAGAATTAAATGTAAGACCTGAAACTGTAAAGGTCCTAGAAGAAAAGACAAAGGAAAAGCTCCTTGACACGGTCTTGGTAACAATTTTTGGATAGGACAGCAAAAGTACAAGTAACAAAAGTAAAAACAAATGAGTAGGACTACATCAAACTGAAAAGCTTCTACACAACAAAAGAAGTAACAAAATAAACTATAAAATGGGAGAAAATATTTGCAACCTTTATTCAGATATATAAGGAACACATGCAACTCAATAGAAAGAAAACCCACAAATAATCAAATAAAAATGCCTGAATAGGCATTTTTCCAAAGAAGACATACAAATGGCCAACAGGTACATGAAAAGATGCTCAACATCACTAATTATCAGGAAAATGCAAATCAAAATCACTTGTTAGGATGACTGTTACAAAAAAGTCAAGAGATAACAAATACTGGCAAGAATGTGGGGGAAAGGAACCCCTGTGCACTGTTGATGGGACGGTAAATTGGTACAGCCACTACGGAAAACAATATGGAGGTTCCTCAAAAAATAAACCTAGGGGGCACCTGGCTGGCTCAGTCAGTGGAGTGTGCAACTCTTGATCTCAGAGTTGTGGATTTGAGCCCCATTTTGGGTATAGAGATTACTTAAAATTTTTAAAAAATTAAAAATAGAACTACCATACGATTTAGCAATCCCACTTATGAGTATATATCCAAAAGAATTTAAACCAAGACCTCAAAGAGATATCTTCACTCTCTGCAACATTAGTCACAATAGCCCAAACAGGGAAACAACCTAAGCGACTCTCCATGGGTGAATGAATAAAGAAAATATGGTATATACACACAATGGAATGTTATTCAACCATAAGAAGAAGGAAATCCTGCCACTTGTGACAATATAGATGGACCTTAAGGACATTATGCTGTAAAGTCAGACAGAGAAATATAAATGCCATATGATCTCACTTATTTCTAAAACAAACAAACAAACAAGAGCCAAACTCACAGAAACAGAGTAGAATGGTGGGTTTCCAGGGGCAGGAGGTGGGGGCGGGAGAAATGGGGAGATGTTGATCAAAGGGTACAAAATTCCAGTGATAAGATGAATAAATTCTGGGAATCTAATGTATATATAGCATGGTGACCAAAGCTAACAGTACTGTATTATATACCTGAAAATCACTGAGATTAGATTTTTTTTTTAAAGATTTTATTTATTTATTTGAGAGAGAGAGAATGCGTGTGAGAGAGAAAGCACGAGAGGCGGAGGGTCAGAGGGAGAAGCAGACTCCCTGCTGAGCAGGAAGACTCCATCCCAGGACTCCAGGATCATGACCTGAGCAGAAGGCTGATGCTGAATCGACTGAGCCATCCAAGCGCCCATGAGAGTAGATCTTAAATGTTCTCCCTCCAGCCAAAAAAAAAAAAAAGATAATTATGTGAAGTGATGGATGTGTTAACTAACCTTATTGTGGCAATCATTTCACAATATATATGTGTATTAAATCATCATACTGGATACCTTTAACTTATAAAATGTTACATTTCGGGCGCCTGGGTAGCTCAGTTGGTTGGGCGACTGCCTTCGGCTCAGGTCATGATCCTGGAGTCCCGGGATCGAGTCCCACATCGGGCTCCCTGCTCAGCGGGGGGTCTGCTTCTCCCTCTGACTCTCTTCCCTCTCGTGCTGTCTCTCATTCTCTCTCTCAAATAAATAAATAAAATCTTTAAAAAAAAATGTTACATTTCAATTACATCTCAATAAAGCTAAAAAACCCCATTTATCCAGAAGTTAGATTTTGTTCCTCGCAACTACTGTTAGGGCTTTTCCCTTTTCCTCATTTTCCCTTTCAATGCTCTGATCTGTGGAGTATATACAGGTATCAGCTGCAAAAAGAGAAATAAAGTGCAAGACTGTACAGTGCTTGCCAAAGTACCACACTCTGAAGCAAAGCCCTGGACCTGGCTTATGTTCAAGGACTAAGTGAGACTCCTCATTCTCTCTCGAAGAATCGTGGGACTTGCACACTCAGGACCTATCTAATGTGTGGGGGTGGAGGAAAGAGATGGAAAGGGGGAGAAGAGTGTGAAAGAGAAGGAAAAAAAGAACAGGGCAGGTCAAGCTCTAAGAGGGGCCCTGAATATACTAAATACATTTTTAGTAAATGGGACATGCTTTTACAAGAAAAATCTGGCATTTATCTAAGATTAAAATCCAACTGAACATCCTGTATTTTTATTTGCTACATCAGACAATCCTAACCTGGACACATTGCTGCCCAGACAAAACTGTGGGTTTTAGCATAGAAGAAGGGCAACACAAATATCGAGTATGGGATGAACTACATCTGCCACAGGTAAGTATTATTATTATGTCCATTTTACAGATCAGAAGCTAAGGCTTAGAGAAAGGAAGGAATAAATAAATACCTAGTAAGTTCTAAAGCTGGATTAGATTCAGTGTCCGTGAACCCATTCAGTGTCATGTAGCCATTACATTATTGGCCTCTGTGACTTAAGAAACTTCAGAAAGCAAGAGAGAGGTCAGGTTAAGAGCTGTTGAACAATGATCAACCCACCAGTGAAATGTGGCCCAATGGAGGTAACACTGTCAACAATCAGATTAGCAACTCCTCCTCTTAAGAGCAGTGGTTCTCTAGGAGGGATTGTGTCTCTGCAAAGGACATGTGGCAATGTTTAGAGACATTTTCAGTTGTCACAACTGCGGAGGGGATGCTACTGGCCTCTAGAGGGTGAAGGAGAGGAACACTGCTCAATGCCCTACGTTGCACAGGACAGCCCCTGCAAGAGAAGTATCTGCCAAAAAAGTCAATAGTGCAGAGGCTAGCAAATTCTGTCCTAGAGGAAAGGGGGTGTAGAGAAGTGTGAGAGTAGCCCCTAACACATACCCTCCTAAATACACAGAAGGAACTTGGACAGAGAGCCCAGCATGAGATAGCCCCTAACATCCAGGTCTTAGAGTAGAACCCATCACACGTTATTTTCCCTCCCAGATTTGCACATTTATTTTTTCCTACAACACAGGAGTAGAAGTGAATATGCCAGGTTATATGTCCTATAACTAGAGAGACCAGGGCCCTACAAAGGAATTTTAGAATTTGCAATTATGAGGACAGTTATTGGCACCATTATGAAACTACTTGGCTAAAACAAACTGCAGTATGTACCCAAGCAATGTTTTTTAAAGATTTTATTTATTTGACAGAGAGAGAGAACACAAGCAGGGGGAGTGGCAGAGGGAGAGGGAGAAGCAGACTCCCCACTGAACAGTGAGCCCGATCTGGGGCTCGATCCCAGGACCCTGGGATCATGACCTGAGCCGAAGGCAGACGTTTAACTGACTGAGCCACCCAGGCGCCCCATACCCAAGTAATTTAACATCATTTAACTCTTCACTTAAGCCAAGCATAAGTAAATCTGCTACTTAAAATCATATTTATAAAACCAAATACTCTATTTAGGTTCTTTGTTTTGGGGGGGTTTTCAAAGATTTTATTTATTTATTTATTTGAGAGACAGTGTGTGTGTGTGTGTGTGTGTGTGTGCATGAGCGGTGGGGAGGGGCCAGGGGAAACAAAGAGGGACAAGCAGATCCTTGCTGAGTGTGGAGCCCTTAGTGGGGCTCTACGTGTGTCTCGGGCTGCATGCGTGGCTCCATCCAAGGACCCTGACATGACTTGAGCCAAAGTCAGATGCTTAACTGACTGAGCCGCCCAGGCGTCCCTCTATGTAGGTTCTTTGGATCACCTGCATTACAGTTGTCCTCTACACGGGGAATGAATCGAGAAGATTAGGATGCACACAAATCTGATCTTCCCAGATTGGCTTTATTTTTTATTTAAGTACAGCCTGTGTCAAGGTATGGTTATTGATGTGTTGATTCATAGATTGCTCTAAATCAATATATGTACCCTTTTCACAGATTATCTTCAAAGGTAGCTAACAGTTGCCTTATGGATGTAGCTAATGGATGACCGAGAGCAGAGGGCTGGATTTGGTCTACTTTTCTACTTGTTAAAAATACATAGTTGATCAGAATCTAGGCACTGTGAGTTTGGAACTACTTTCTTTCTCTTGCAGGGCTTATCTGATTACCTAGCTAGTCTTATGGCATGGTAACTTTTGATACTGCCCTAACAAAGACACCTGGCTAAGGATGTCTATATCCTTTGAGATTCTTGGTAGATCTCCAGCCCAAACCTTCTTGTTCTATTGAGACCTTGCCAGATCTACAGTATTCATCATGTCAACAGCTTTTCAAGGCTAGATTGGACCTTCATTGTTAGTCTAGAATTATTTATGCACCAAATCTACACATTACGATTTGATTATGGAGGTGCTTACGTTAGCTGGAACCAGAATTTTAAACTTATTTAAGACATGAATTCCAAGAGTCTTTTCCAAATGGGATTCTAGCCAAAGGGTATTGGTTTCTTAAGTAACCAAAGGGAACAGTTACAGAGAGCTCATTTCTAAAGTGGTTCAATGGCATTAATTCCGGGGAGAGGAACCAGTGTGTATAGATCATCTACCCTGTTAGATACTGTATGGGTGTATTTCCTATCCACTTCTATCAAAACAAATCAGCTTTCTCCTTCCCATTTGAGAGATGAGGAGAACGACATTGGGCATGTAACCTAATAAAGCATCAGCTTGTTTATCTATAAAATAGGAGTAATGGTAGTAGTACTCACCTCGTGGGTATATTGTGAGGATTGAATGGGAACCTAATTATATGACAAGAGTGTAACTATTGTTAGGTCCTATTATCATTATTTCTACTAACAAGACCCTTGTGGGAAAGTGACCCCAAAGCCTTTATTCTTCCAACTATGCCACATGACCTCCAAATAATAGGAGTCACAATTTTTTCATTTATTTCTTCCCACTATGCCACATGACCTCCAAATAATAGGACTCACAATTTTTTTCATTTATTTACATGCAATCTTAGGGATGGCTCAGATGGACCATACACATTGGCCTTTCCCTATATCCCAAGTTTAACTTACTTTTTAATTTCTAGAACACTCCTCCTCACCCTGAGACCTCAAAAAAGAAGGGAAAAAAAACCATGGGCCAAGCAAGTTGTGCATGCTATTCCCTAATCATAAGGTATTCTTTCCTTCAGATTTTTAGAAAATCACGATTATTTTAGTCTGCCATGCTTGGATTACAGCATGATAAAGCACCCATTATAGTTAAGATGGTTCTGTAGATACAATTCTTGGACAAGAACCCATTACACGGCGGGTGCCCTGCAATGATAATACCAAACTGCTCGCTGTTGACTCTGTCCTAGGATGGCTACTCCCAGCATTGCCTGATGTTGAGTATTACAAAAGTGATACATTTCCTTTAAATCGAATTAACAAGATAACAGCAATTTTGTGCGCTTGTGTGCGCACACGCATGCACGCGCACACACACACAGAGTCAGAGGACACTTCCTCCAGGATGCTTTCCTTGACTCCACCCTGTCCCCAGTTATGTTGGTTGCCCACACCCAGTTCCCAAAGGGTCCCTGATCATATCATTTTTCACTATATTACAATCACCTATGAACTTGACTGACTCCCTGATTAAACTGTAAACTTCCAGGGGATGGAGCCCACGTCTGAGACTCTGGTATTTCTGTCTCCTGGCCCATTACAGGTAATAATTTAATAAAATAATAATGCATACATAATTAATTTAATAAATAAACAAAGAGCATGTGAAAACCCAAGGAAATGAGAATGAACACAGAGTGTGTTTAGCATTGGCGAGAATGAGGAAAGAATGGAGAGAGTTTTGAATGGAGTGGATGGTGGTCCTTGGATTTATTAAGCAGTAAGGCTAGCTAGAATATGGGACCGTAAGTATGCAGACCTCATGCTGTGGACAGTAGGAACCATCTTTTCCCCCATTTCTTTTACTGTTTAAAATACATATTACTTAAAATT